>NC_083878.1:64513922-64826877 GCF_032452875.1 Bos javanicus
AGCACTACGTTGATTATTATTTAGACACTGCCTCCCAAGATCTCTCTTTGCAAATGGAATCAAGCAGCAGCTTAAGTGTGCACATCATGAATTGGGATGCATTTTCATCAAGCTCAGATTTCTAACTTCAGTGAAAAAAAATAATTGTGAGTTTTAAAACTCCTCATTGCTTTGGTGTATCATGGAAACATCAGGCACCAAGGGAAGAGGAAGCACATGCACACAGACACAGATTCTTTAACATGCACAAGTGAAAAGTCATAATACTGGAGAGAGTATGACTCCCTAAACTTAATCTTTCTGGAATAAGTTGTGAATAATAGCCAAGCAGACCCTGCATCAAAGGGTTACCCATTAGAATAAAGTCTTGTCTCCC
Organism: Bos javanicus; assembly: GCF_032452875.1. NCBI lineage: Eukaryota > Metazoa > Chordata > Mammalia > Artiodactyla > Bovidae > Bos > Bos javanicus. Next base: position 64,514,299 of record NC_083878.1, read on the forward strand.
ACAAGAATGCTATTTACCATGCAGTTTGCAAGCAGAAAGGTGGCTCTTTGGCATTCTTTTCAAGACATGTTGCTTGGGGCCTCAGAAATTAAACAGAGAACAGCAGGGAAGGGGTTTACTATTTAATGCTCTTGGTTGTAATTTTTTAATTAGCCATTAGGAAGATGAAGGCAGGTTCAGGCAGGGATGAAAAGAAAGACTTGGAAGAAATATGACTTTTTGCAAAGAGCCCGTGGAGATTACAGGAAAGACCAGGCCTCCAGAGAGGTTCCTAAAGAAGTAGCTTGCAGGCCACTTCCCCACGTCCCTTGGGCAAATCGAAACCTAGTTATTTGAAAGCGTGGGGTTTAACTGGATTTCCTAAAAGATGTCATGTCTCAGCCTCAGGTTCTTACAACTGAAAATAGGAAATGACTGGAAAAAAGACAAAAATGCCAAGAGCACTGATGTGGCTGATCTTGGGGTCTCAGAGCTTCTGGGTGTGTTTACATATATCTCCACACTTTCCGGAGGATTAAAGGGAATCGAGGACACTGTACTTTGTGTACCAAAAATCCCCAAGCTGCTTCCTATGTTCTAAAGACAGGACCTGTAGGACAGCAGAGAAAGGCAGAGAAGAAAAACAGAAAAGGCCCCTGGACACAGGAAGGTGGAGGGTATGTGCTTTTGAAAATAGTTAATCAGATAAGCTTAATTCAACTGCAGCCCTGCTGGAAATCCCAATTAAAGACATGTTCCTGAAGGATGGAGCAGAGAAACTAGATTATTTGCATAGAACTCAAGTCTTTAAGTGATTTTAAGGAATAAGAAATGTGGCAAAAATACTGAAATGGTATTAACAGAAGACACTCAAATAGTTTTAATACTTGGAATACTCTATATCAATCCTTAGGTTTCATTGTTCATATCTGCTCCTTCTCTGTTGTCCGTTTCAGTAATGACACCATTCAGTCTCTTAAGAGTCACCCTTGACTTCACTTTCTCCCTCTAATCAGAAACTAGGTCTCATCTAGAAAACTACAAGATACATCTCACACCCACCCTTCCCTCCCCAGTGCCACTGCTGAGATTCAACCCTCCACTGCTTTGGCTTTTCAAATCAGGCCCCTGCTTCCTGCCTGTTTCCCACACCACCTCAATCCAACATCTGTATCTGATCCTCTTACCCAGAGATCCTGATTCAGTAGATCTGGGGTGAGACCCAGGAAATATGCATTTTATTTTTTCAACGACTTATAAAATTTCCTAACCACATTCAAAGGTGGAAAATACAAGAAATGTATTCCATTATGCCTACCTGTGTCCCCCAACTTCAGCCAACACCATTTCCCAATCATGCATGCGTGCTAAGTTGCTTCAGTCATGGCTGACTCTTTGTGATACTATGGACTATAGTCCACTTCCTCTGTCCATGGAATTCTTCTGGCAAGAATACTGGAGTGGGTTGCTGTGCCCTCCTCCAGAGGATCTTCCTGACTCAGGGATCGAACCTGGGTGTCCTGCATTGCAGGCAGATTCTTTACCATCCAAACCACCATGAAAGCCCAGTTAAAAGGAAGGGGCATCATTAATAACTAGTCAGAATGTTAATATCTGGGATTGTCTCAGGCAGACACTATCTCATGTTCAGCCTATTCTTTTACATGTATGTTTTCAAAGGATAAGTGGATTCTTTGTAATGGGGGAACCTCTTCTCTTAAGCTTGGCCACCTTCAACAAGAATCTGGACCAGACTCAACCGGTTCCATAGAGAATGGTCCCCATGCTCATCTCTCCAGGACAGCCTGGGGCAACAAGATACACTGCCAAGTCTACTTTACATTTATTGAAACCCAATACCAGATCTTCTCCCCAGATTAGACAAGGATTCAGCATCCTGCGGATATACAGAATGTTAGCAGCATTTCATCCACTGTCCTCTGAAACAATCAGAAACCAATACTTAACTCCATTCTCTGGATAGAGATCTTATTCTTTCTCCCTACTGTATGTCCAGGGGTTGTGAGATGATAATAAATCCTCATCTCTGGGTTGACGTCTAAGCAATAAAGACATCCATCTCTGGAGGTAGAGCATCAGTCTGTAATCATGTTGCTCCTATAGTTGGCTCTCCCAGTTATTTAGCCCCTGTCCTACCACGGTGCTCCAGGCATCCCTCCTACCTCCTCACCTCATCATGATATGAGCACAGGGCCAGGTCTGTGATGACTGGACTAGAGAAAGAAAATGAAGAAAAAGAGATGCAGGAGGATAAGCTGAACCCCATGACTTTCTCCTCCCCCCCTAATCTCCTCATCTCCTCATCTTCTCTACATGGTCCCTCGCCATTCAGCATCCATGAACCCTGGTCTCTCTTTTTTTCTCTCCATTGATGAAATGCTCCAGACAGTCTAAATCCATGTTTCCTTCTGAAATGTGTCTGATCTGTTTTTAGGTCCTTTTGGTCATTCAAAAATCTATTAGGTTTATCTCTGTCATACTTTATTGGATCAAAGTCAAAGAATTAGAAGGGAAGGAAAGCAGTTTAGTTCTCCCATAGAACACAAATAAGTTTTATAATGTTACTTCAAAATGGATTCCCATGTCCTCAGATTTGATTTGAAACATGTTACCTGACATGACATCTAACGAAACTAAATAAAATTTAAAAATTTTTATATGTATATGCATTACTTGATTTTTTTTTATTATTTAAAAGACAGCACCTAAATTTTAAACAGCAATTTAAATGGTGAGAGAAAACATAAAAAAAGAAAGGCAAAAGAAACAGACAGATGCTAAGCAGTTTATATATCCTATACATATATATTAGCTTGAAAACAATGTATTGCGTTTAGTAGCATAATTTTGGCCTTCTGCTTGGAAAATATTTTACTGCTAAATAGAAAGGGAAGGGTATCTGAAGGCTTGGTCTAAACTGAAGAATCAGATCCTTTCATTTTTGACAAACAAGGTCATGGCACGCCTCCCTTAGTGCTCTGGCCAGGCACATGCTATTATGAGCATCAGTACCAGCTCTCTGGAGTGAGAAGAGAGGAAACGGAAAACATGCAAAGAAAAACATATGTCTGCCCCCTTTCAACATCATCTAGGAATGTTTGCACTTGCATATATAAGATCTTCAATAAAGACTGGTTCCAGGCAGGCTTACCAGGGAACCCTGGATTGATGTCCCATCATCTTCTAACACAGGGGTCAGCCATGAAATTAAAAGACACTTGTTTATTGGAGGAAAAGCTATGATAAACCTAGACAGTGTACTAAAAAGCAGAGACATCACTCTGCCAACAGAAGTCCATATAGTCAAAGCTGTGGTTTTTCCAGGGGTCATGTATGGATGTCAGAGTTGGACATAAAGAAGGCTGAGCACTGAAGAATTGATGTTTTGGAATTGTGCTGGAGAAGACTTTTGAGAGTCCCTTGGACCACAAGGAGATCCAACCAGTCTTTCCTAAAGGAAATCAACCCTTTATACTCACTGGAAGGACTGATGCTGAAGCTGAAGCTCCAATACTTTGATAACCTGATGCGAAGAGCTGACTCATTGGAAAAGACCCTGATGCTGGGAAAGATTGAGGGCAAGAGGAAAAGGGGGCGACAGAGGATGAGATAGTTGAATGGCTTCACCTACTCGGTGGACATGAAGGACAGCAAAGCCTGGCCTGCTGCAGTCCATGGGATCACAAAGAATTGGACACAACTTAGCCTCTGAACAACAACACAGAGATCAGCTGACTGTGGCTGGAGGGTCACATGTAATCCTCCTTCTGTGTTTATAGGACCCCCAAGCTAAGAGTGGTTTTGTATTTTGAAACAATTGAAAAGAAAATCAGAAGAATATTATCATGACACATGAGCAGTATATGAAATTCACATTTCATTGTCTATAAAGAAAAATTTCTCAAATGATTCATTTACCGCTTGCTGAGGGTTGCTTTTGCACCACTGTGGCGAACCATGGTAGCTGGCATCATATATACTGTTCATGAAGCTAAAAATACTTAGTTGCTGACCCCTTCTAAGAAAAAGTATTCTGACTCTTGTTCTAATGCAAATGGACCTTGAGCACTTCCCTGGCTGCCAGGGAAGGCAAGGCTGGGGTTGTGCTCCATGGGAACAATCCTTGGATTGTTTTCCCCCTGGGGCCCACAAGTGTTAAGCCCTTTAGTTCTTCCTCCTCTGCTGCACAGTTCTGAAAGTGTAATGATCTGCATTCTTATTCTAACATAACATTAAAATGCCTTTGTATTAAGAACTGTATATTTTATGGAATTTGAATAGTATTAGTGTCATATACGTACTAGATTTCAATATAACAATATGAAAAGTGCACATGTAATTTTACTTTTGTACCACATTAATACTAAGCTACATGATGGCAATATTAAACTAATGTGACAAAATGATGCCAGTGTAAGATGTAAAACTGCTAATATCACAGCAAGTTATTAATGTCTTGCAATGGACTCTGAAGAACAGTGTGATTAAACTTTCTCAATCTTTTCCAGCCTCAGTTGGAACTCCAGTGACAAAAGAGGATAAATTACCTTGGCAAATGTTCTTGCCAGGCTATAACAAGTTTGGCCTTCTCATCATGGCTCTAGGACTCTTCAGAGAAGTCAGATTCTTTCCAGGAAAAGAAAATCTATGGCTAAATTAACGGACCTGCCTTTGGCCTTGGTTTGGGCAACAATTAACTGTTTTATTTCGGAAGTCGTCAACTCTGGTGTCTACACGCTGATAACAAAGTCCTGTCCTGTTTGCTAGCACGCTTATCATGATTCCCTGTTTTTAACCACCCAAAGCTTCTAATTCAAACCTTTCTCTCTTTCCTCCCAACCTGACACCTCCCTCCTGAGTCATTTCTGTCCCTTGGAAGCCTAAATCACCCCATCTATCCTTTACCATCACTCTGGATTCCTTGTCTTCTTGATTTACCATGACATCTTTCCAGCATCCTCCTGTATTTTGATTTCTCTTGTCCTATGTCAGGGACATGAACTACTGCTGGAGAAATCAGATCAAAGCATAGACTAGTGTCTCATACATCAGTGGTCTTCAAACTCATCTGGGCTCTAGAATAGCTCTACAGTTCTATGAGTTCCCGTTCAGCCCCTCTCCTGATGCTTGTAATGTTTGGTTTGTTCTAACCTTCCCTCTTCTCTTCAAACTCCTCGTATCATAATTTTTCCTCCTGTTTTCCCTCCCTCAATTACAAAGTTCCTTCAATTTACTGAATTAAAAACTACAAACTGGGGTCTTCCATGGTGGTCCAGTGGTTAAGTCTCTGTGCTTCTGCTGCAGAGGGCATGAGTTCAATCCCTGGCTGGGGAACTAACATCCCAAACCTCTCATGGTGTGACCACACACACACACACACAAGCCCTACAAACTTAACTTCATTGGTCTCCAACTTTTCTTTCTTCCTTCCCTCCTGTTTCCATGGAAGCATTGCCCTTCACTCAGTCCAATACTAATCCCTCCACTTGTGCCCTTGATCTTGAGGTCTGGTACCTTTTCAGGAGACACCTTGTTCTATCAGGCTTCTTTTATTCTCTATCAGTAACTTCTTGTTTCGGACTCAGTTCATCAACGTGTCAAGTCTATCCTGTACTAAACAAACAAACCTGATTTGATCCCACATTCTTTTCACCTCTCTTTTACTGTTGGAGTATACTTGCTTTCTTCCTTTAGTTTCCCTCTCTTTCATCCCTCCATCCATTGTCATCTTTAATTTTCTCTCGCTCCCTCACTCCTTTAGCTTTGATCTCAGAAAACGTCCATGCTGTTACATTCGATGCATCATTTTGTGCCCTTAGCTTACAAGAACTTTTTTCTGCACTCGACATCAGTGATCACTTTCTTCACCTTGAAATTTCCTCCCCTCTTGGTTCCTAAGTCTCCCTCTCTCACTTTCTCCTGGGCTTCTCCCATATCTTCATCCATTCTTTCTTGGATCCTTGCACAGGCCTCTCTGCTCACTCACGCCTTACATATTGGTGTTCCCAGCCTATGTATCTCTTCTCATCATCTACATTTACCTTGAAAGACATAGCCAAACCACTAGTTTCAATAATCATTATTATCCTGTAAACTCCTAAATCTGTCATCCCAGATTCTTTGCTGAGCTCCATAACTATACATCCAAATGCAATGAAACATCTTCACTTGGATTTTCACAGAGCCTTCAATCTCAGCATAAGCAAAGGCATAGCTCTCAATTTCTACTCCCCCAACTATGTTTCCAAGTGTTATCTATCCATACGTTCAAGTGAGAAATGTTTCCTGTGCTCCAGGAGCTTCTCTGTGCCCCACAACAAGTCATCAGGTTCTTTATACCCTCCTTATCTGTATTTTCTTTCCTTGTCTACCACTATTCCCTTAGGTCAGGTCCTGATCGGTTCTGACCTGGATTATAGCCAAAGCCTTTTTTGGGATTAATTTATTTATTTTAATTGGAGACTAATTACTTTACAATATTGAAGTGGTTTTTGCCATACATTGACATGAATTAGCCATGGGTGTACATGTGTTCCCCGTCCTGAACCCCACTCCCACCTCCCTCTGGATTATACCCAAAGCCTTTTAACCAGCCTCCCCTCTCTAGTCTTCTTTTGTCCCTTGAATTTACCATATGCATTGTTGAATGTATGACCTTACAGAGCTGATGACAAATCTGATCATATATGACTCACCCTCTTTAATCCTTCAAAAGCTTCTAGAAGCTTTCAAGAGATAGTTTAAACTCATTTTACTGGCCTTTCACTGGCCTCTATTTATATTCCAGTAATGGGTGTCTTCTTGGAGGAGCTATCTGTAAGTATTTGTTAGTATTTTCTGATTACGAGGACCTGAGATTCACTCCACTTACCTCTAAGAAATGAGGGTCTTATAAGCATTGTTTACTGGTGGCATTGGGTTAGACATGTAAAGTGTTTATGTGTGTGTGTGTTTATGTGTGTGTGTGTTTATGTGTGTGTGTGTGTGTGTGTGTGTGTATTTGGGCACATGTGTGTTTGCGCACATCCCCACCCTGCTCTCCAACTAATTGGCTTCCTCAAAACTTTGTAACTTCATTTTTCAGTTGGGATTATAACACTTGCCCTGGCCCTGAGTTTTCTCACCCATTTTTTCTCTCAGCCTCTTGGCTAACTAGCCCAGGTCTTTGGTTGCCAACTTCATAATTCCCTGGTAGCCCTACTTGGATGGCCTAATTTATCTCTTCAGAAGCAAGTCACATGAGTAATAAAACATTGGCTATTTGACTGATGCTTCACCTGGATCAACTGCCTACCACCCCTTATCTGGTCAGCTATGACAAGGAGGCAACAATCATATGGAGGAATTTGTATGCTATTAATATTAATGATCATAACTAATATTTATAGAACCCTTAAGTACTAGATATTGCCTGTAAATGTTTTATATGCTTTACTATCCATTCAAAACAACCCTAAGAAGTAGGTTCTACTATTACCATCAGCATATTACTGTTGGAGAAAATAAATCAGAGAGAGTAAAGTGACTTTCCTATGGTCTTACAGCTACTACAAGGCACAGTCAGGGTGACCTCAGGGAGTCGGGTTCCAGACTCTCTGTGCCTTTTCCTGCCAGCTTATACAGTCAGGATGTAGTGGGGTGTGGGGGAAAAGGTGTCCAGACAATCATGGGCACCTCTTGTTCCCCAACACATCATGCTGTTTCTCATCTTTGTACTTTTACATATGGCCAGTCTCTCTGCTTGGAATTCCTTTCTCTGTCTCCAGGTGAATTAACATTTGGGGATGAATGAACAAATGCCTTAGGTGCATAGCCTTGCGCTCATCACTTCCACTCTCTGGGTCTCAGGTTCCTCATCTGTAAAATGAAATGGTTGAATTGGATCCTTCAAATTCTACAACTGTGTAACTTTAACGAAAGAACAAAGGCAGCTCAGAAATCAAAGGTGACTACAGTATCATTTTGATATTCCTGTCATCTTACAGCCGTCAGATTCTCTATTGTTACACTTAAAGGAGATGTGAACATTTTAGTGAATCTGTAAATGTTTAATGATACGGATTGCTCCTCAAGTACAATAACTGAGCAAGTGGCAACTACTTTCTCAAATGATGGTACAGTGAGTGGGTGCTGATCCCCTTTTTATAGAAGATTTCAAGTTTATCTCTCAGCCTGAAGCATCTCCTTTTAACTCTGTAACTTCAGAATTCTGATGAGGCCAAATAGCAACACTATTGAATCAAGACATGTATTTTCTTTGTTGGATCAAATCACTCAAGGCTGCCAACAAGTATCGATTGTGGCATGTGGAAAGCCAACTTTTACATGAAACCAAGCGAAAATGTATAGGGGCTAAGGCCTTAACTGGGAATTCTCTTTTGTGGCTTTTCTTTTAGTGTATTATTTGTCAGATTTTTATAAGAGCATTATTGCTTTAAGAAAAAAAAATTAAACCCTGAGAAATTACTCTCAGTCTAACGAGTTCTTTTCACTGACTTCAGACATCATTAGGGGAGGCTATAGCCTAGGGCTGTGCATGAACTTTTTCTTCTAACTGTACACTTTATGTATAATTTAGCTTTCTTGCCTAAATTATTCAAGCAAATAGTGAGTGAAAATAATGGAGTTCACTGAAACCTTCCAGAGTATTAAAATAAAACAGTTTTTTACGCTGGTTTGAATTTTTAAGCTTTTTAATCATGGATTTCAAATAGCATACACATGTCTGGCTGTTCTTGAATTGTCTCCTACATCTTTTGCAGAAGGAGAGAAGAAAGGAAACTAAGTTTAGTAAATAATCCATTAATTAATCACTGGTGCTGATAGCAGCTCAAAGGTAGAGTAACAGTATTTGGAAACAGCCTGTCGAGTGGCCAAGGGTATGATTGGCATGTATTTTAAAAAGTAGATACCTCTTTTCCCCATTTCTTATGATCAGAGCAGGGCTGAAATTGAGTGGTATGTTTGAAAAGAGGAGCTAATATGCTTAGTTTAAATAGGAAACTACAGTAGCAGGATTTGTACTCAAATCACCCCCAATATATTTCTTTAAAGAACCAAACACATGTTCTAAATAATAATATTTCATCTTGGATGTGAGTGGTCTGGAAACTTTATTTTTATCCCAGATAACTCTGGAGTAAATTTGGAAATTATTGGAAGAATATGATTTTCTGGCATATTTATATAGTTCCCCAAACTAGGAATGTAGCCCAAGGTTAAGAATTCAATCAGGATATTTTAGAATTCTCAAATATCCTCTTTTGTCAGTCAGAAATCAGAAGCAGCATCTCCTTCCATAGACTAAAAGGAAGCAGTTATCATAGCACATAGTTTTTGAAAACAACAAAGGCAATAATAGTGAACGGGGTTGTGGAAGGGAGGTCACCAGTGCTCAACCAAGAGCTGCAGATGTTAGATTCTGAAGAGGCGAACAGAAGCTTCTGAGTAATATATGGAAAGGGGCAATGGCTAAAGCTCTTTGTAGAGGAACAAGAATGACCTAGAATAATAGACCTGTAAGTTTAATTTATTGACCTGATTAATAAAGAATCATCACAAAATCAATTTTTCAACACAGAGACTGGGACAGAGTATTAGGGAGTAAGCACTCTGATATTATAAAAACTATTGAAGTCTCCTCCTCCTATACAGTAAACCGGTGGAAATTAGAAAATGAAGTCTATATTTATTTTAATAATATGTTCAATTCTCTCCAAAATGACAATATAAGCAAATATCTGGAAAAAATTGTATTTGGAAATCCTACGATTTTAAGCATTGAGCAAAGAGTTATGCTAGGTTCAAATCCTAGCTCTGCCATTGAGGAATATAGGCAAGTTACTTTACCTTCCCAGGGACTAGATTCCTGATCTGCAATGTGAGGGAGCTGGGCATCTTTAAGGCCTGAAATTATTTGACTATTCTTATGGAAATTTCCCTTAATACATGGGTTTGCATAAGGAACAAGTTACCTATCTCTCTAAGACTCATTTCCTTACCTAAAAAGTGAGATAGATGATAACACTCTAAGGACCTAAGTTTGTTAACAAGTATTGAATTAAAAAACCCTGTGAGACTGTCATACAGAGTGAAGTTAAGTTAGAAAGAGTAAAACAAATATCATATATTAACATGTGTATGTGAAATCTGAAAAACTGATATAGATGACCTTATTTACAAAGCAGAAATAGAGACACAGACATAGAGAACAAATGAATAGATACCAAGGGAGAAAGGGGACTGTGTGGAATGAACTGGGAGATTGGGATTCACACATGTACACTATTGATTCAATATAGGTAATTAATGAGAACCTATTGTATAACACAAGAAAGTACTCAGTACTCTCTGGTGACCCAAATACAGAGGAAATCCAAAAAAGAGGGGATATATGTATAGCTGATTCACTTTGCTATATGGCAGAAAATAACACAACATTGTAGAGCAACTATACTCCAATAAAAATGAAAAAATTACAGAAAAAGAAAATCTGTGAAGTCCAGTACCCAACACCAACACCAATGGGTCTTCAGTAGATATCAACTCCCACTGTCTAACCACAGGAGTCAGGACATGTGGGTTCCAATGTCAAGTCTGCCCCTGGCTAGATGACCTTAGATAAATCCTTTCACATCTCTAAGCCAACATCCTTATTCAGGCAAAAGAGTGGCTCATGTAGTCATCGTGATTAGTTGAGTGTGACTCCCTCCTCTCCCCTGCCTGGTCCTCAGATTCCTAGCCTTCTAGTCTTTTCCATTCCTTCTTTTGATGAAGTTTCTCTAATCCATTCTTTGATTGTTCTTTTGGTCTCCATTCCACTCCCAAGTCCTTGGCTCACACTTAGATTTGAAAAGTAGCCTTCCATCTTACAGTGAATAAAATACACTTCTCTTAACCAAGTCTCTTCTCCTGATTTTCTGTTCATAGCAAATGCAGCCTCTATGCACCCATTTGCTGAAGTCAAAAATCTAGGTGTCATCTCTCTTTCTCTTTATTACCATTCTAGTCCATCAGTGGATCCTATTGAGTCTAAATCCAAAATATATCCTGAATCCCAGACCACCCTCTCTTCTAGCACCTTACTCCAAGTCCCCCCACCTTCTCTCATTTGGTTGACGTTAATAGCTTCCTAACTAGTCTTCCTGCTTCCACCTCTGAACACATCCACAAGGTAGCTTGAGTGATCCTCTTAAAAATAACACAAATCATGTCTCTCCTCTGCCAAAAAGCCTCCAATAGCTTCCCCTTGTACTTAGGGAAAAAACAAATCTCCTGGGTTTCTCAGGAATCAGTAGTGGTAAAGAATCCGCCTGCCAATGCAGGAGACATAAGAGACACAGGTTGGATCCCTGAGTCAGGAAGATCCCTTGGAGAAGGAAATGACAACCCACACCAATATTCTTGCCAGGAGAATCCCTTACAGAGAGGGATCTGGTGGGTTACCATGGCGTCACAAAGAGTCAGACATGACTGAGTGTCTGAGTACCAATCTCATACCTTTTGTCATAGACAACAAGATCTTACAGAACGTGGCCTATGATTAATACTCCTACTTAATCTTATATACCCTCCCTACCACTCATGGCAGGACTTACCCGGTGGCTCAGACACTCGTTTGATCCCCCTAGAGGAGGAAATGGCAACACACTCCAGTATTCTTGTCTAGAGAATCCCATGGACAGAGGAGCCTGGCAGCCTACAGTCCATAGGGTTGCAAAGAGGCAGGCACAACTGAAGTGACTGACCATGTGACCGCGCACATCACTCATGGCCCTTCTGCTCACCAGCACTGATGATAACAGTCAAAACTAATCTAATAAAGACCAAGGAGGACAAGTCAGATGGAACCAAGATCTCCTTGTCCTTTCAGATCTCTGGAAAATTAACTTAAGCCATGTATCCCACGTTCTATGGAAAACAAATGCCCTAGCTAAGATTTCTGTGAAATTACAGAGTCTACAAATTCTCATGTTCACATAGTCTTGGTGCCAACCTTCTGCTTCCCCTGAATTTTTTATCTCATTGGGTTTATCATCCCTTGAATGTTCTCCAAGTCATCCAGACTAGTCTCAGCTTTTTTAATTCCCCTAAAAACATAATCACACAGTCTCTCGTGTATTTTATATTTATTAGATTTCACCGAAGGTTTGAGTCCACAGAAGAGCTTAACATTATAGAAAGCACATCAACCAGAGTTGGGGGTTAGACATATCCATTTTTAAGAATTGCTTTTGCCTCCTTGTTCTGATTCATCCTGTTCCAAGCTCTTTTGTTGGGCCTCTTTAAGTACACACCCAACCATAGATGCTTATTGATTTCTTAGAGAATGCCAAACTATGTTCTTTGTCTCCTTCCAACCCATCATCAGATCAGATCAGATCAGATCAGATCAGTCGCTCAGTCGTGTCCGACTCTTTGCGACCCCATGAATCGCAGCACGCCAGGCCTCCCTGTCCATCACCAACTCCTGGAGTTCACTCAGACTCACGTCCATCGAGTTGGTGATGCCATCCAGCCATCTCATCCTCTGTCATCCCCTTCTCCTCCTGCCTCCAATCCCTCCCAGCATCAGAGTCTTTTCCAATGAGTCAACTCTTCACATGAGGTGGCCAAAGTACTGGAGTTTCAGCTTTAGCATCACTTTTCTTTTCATGTGATTTATCCAGAATAATCACTTTTTCAAGTGTTTGTATTTTTACTTCTTCATTTTTCGTGTCTTCTATTTTTGCCTTTAATTGTCATTTTTTGCTATAGCAATAGTGCTTGCCTCCAACCTTCATCCATTACCCTCTAATTTTCTGATTCTAAACTAACACTGGGAAAAATATTTACTAGGTAAATCAGTTCAAAATTTTCTATGATGAATAAATAAGCCACAGAGTGGCCTCAAGAATATCACTGCAACTACTTAGTAATATCTTTAGAGCCCACTGATTTGCTGATATATGAGACTGTCACAGGATAATAATCACTTCTATATAATCTTAGAGATACTGAACAGCAGATAAATAAGAGCATAGATTCTGGCATCAACAGTGGCTGAGTTAGATTCTCAACTCCTCCATTTGCAAGCTGTAGAATCTTTGGCAAGTTGCTTAACATATCTGTGTAATCTTATCTATAAAATGAGGCTGTTAATAGTATCTACCTTAGTAGAGTTACTGATAGGATTAAATACATTAATATATGTTACATGTTAGAACAGTTTCTGAAAACAAAAGAACAATGTCCAACACTGAGTAAATGCTTTGCAAATATAAGCTATGCTTTTAAAAATTAAGCTATAATTAACATTTAGCATTGTATTAGCTTCAGGTATGCAACACAGTCTGATTCAATATTTGTATACACTACAAAATTATCACCACTGTAAGTCTAATTACCATATGTCACCATACAAAGTTACAAAATCTTTCTTCTCATTATGAGAATTTTTAAGATTTACTCTCTTAGCAACTTTCAAATAAGAAATACAAGATTATTGACTATAGTCACCATGTGGAAACAACTTGTGTCCATCAATGGATAAATGGATAAAGACAGTGGGATACACAAACACACGCACACACACATACACACACAGTGCAATTCTATTTAGACATAAAAAAGGATTAAAATCTTGCCATTGACAACAAGGATGGACCCTGAGGGTATTATGCTAAGTGAAATAAGTTAGACAGAGAAAGACAAATACATAGGATATCACTTATATGTGAAATCTAAAAACCAAAGCAGGACTCATAGATTAGAGACACCAGATTGGTGGCTGCCAAAGCAGAGGGTGTTAGGGGGTTGGCAGCATGAGTAAAAGAGGTCAAGAGATAAACTATATGTTTATATCAGTTATTGCTGTGAAGCACAAGCCCAACTTCTTAGGAAAAAAAGGCATTATGTTTGGTCATCCCATTCCATTCCCAGCGGAGATGCTACAAGGCCTTATTCAATCAAACAAACACTCGGGAGGTAGATGAAGAGATGTGAGAACTGATTTTAGTTCTTCTTATTTGACACTCTTTCTACTTTCAGTGGTCATGTATGGATGTGAAGGTTGGACTGTGAAGAAAGCTGAGCGCCGAAGAATTGATGAGTTTGAACTGTGGTGCTGGAGAAGACTCTTGAGAGTCCCCTGGACTGCAAGGAGATCCAACCAGTCCATTCCAAAGGAGATCAGCCCTGGGATTTCTTTGAAACTCCAGTACTTTGGCCACCTCATGCGAAGAGTTGACTCATTGGAAAAGACTCTGATGCTGGGAGGGATTGGGGGCAGGAGGAGAAGGGGACGACAGAGGATGAGATGGCTGGATAGCATCACCAACTCGATGGACATGAGTTTGGGCGAACTCTGGGAGTTGGTGATGGACAGGGAAGCCTGGCGTGCTGCAATTCATGGGGTCGCAAAGAGTCGGACATGACTGAGCGACTGAACTGAACTGAAGTGAACTACTTTCAGACTTAGCTTCCAACTTCCTGTATCTTTTATGCTAGTTTCCCCAGTTCCTTCCCTTCATCTCTGCCCATCCTATCCCCGCCCCACACAGTTATTCAGCTCCATCTTCACTCTAGATCACCCTGGAATAAGGTCCTTCCTGGAATCCACATGACAGCTTTCCATCTTTACTTTTTCCTCTAAGGTTCTTTCCAACTTCCTCACATTAATCAACCCCTGACTGTCCCTGGAAAAGCCTCTTCGGAGGGAAAAGCTGTTTCTTCTCTTTCTTCAGGCACCCAGGAATTACGATGCACTAAAATGGCAACCCACTCCAGTGTTCTTGCCTGGAGAATCCCAGGGACGGAGAGCCTGGTGGGCTGCCGTCTATGGGGTCGCACAGAGTCGGATACAACTGAAGCGACTTAGCAGCAGCAGCAGCAGCTCCCAGCCCATTGGACTCTCACTGTCCCTCAGCAAACCTCCCTCTTGAAAGTCTGTGTGATCGTTTTTTTAATTTTTCCCCAATATTACATATCCGTTCCTACACTTGCAGTTCATTCATTCTTTAAACAGGTATTTATTAAATACCTACTCCACACCAGGGGCTTAGATTTCAACAGCGAATGTGCAGCCTTCTTTCCTGGTTCATCTGTTTTCATCCCCATGACTTCAGCATCCTAGTGCTATGTTCTAAAAAGCACTTCCACCCCCTCTGCTCTATCAGTTATTTCTCTATTTTGGAAGCAGGCAGGCTATCACGACAGTCTCATCAACCCTCAGAAATGTCCCAAAGGAATGAAACAACAGCCTTCTTTCCTTTTTTTCTCTTTCTCTCTCAATTGCACCTGCACTTCTATCTCATCTTCATCCTTAAGTTTTCTTTATCCCCTTTCTTATTCTCTTATCTGTCTTCTTACTCTGCTTGGACCCAGTGGTCAATGCTTCTCTTACTGACCTACATATTCATCTTTATGTTTGCTATTGTACCCAGAGCAAGGTCTTCCATTTAATAGGTTCTTAGTGAATATTTGTTTAATTGAACTAAATTAAATGAAGTTGGGGAAAGAAATCCAATAAAAGGCACTGTAAGCAGAATACTGAGTATAAAACACAGCCCCTAACAGTTCTTCTTTATTGTGCTGTCTAGGCTATGCCTAGAGCACTTTCTTTATTTTGCCCATTTAACACATTAAGTGAAGAGAAATTTGCTCAGTCGTGTCTGACTCTTTGCAACCCCATGGACTATACAGTCTGTGGAACTCTCTAGGCCAGAATACTGGAGTGGGTAGCCTTCCCCTTCTCCAGGGGATCTTCCCAACCCAGGGATCAAATCCAGGTCTCCTGCATTGCAGGTGGATCCTTTACCAGCTGAGCAACAAGGGAAGCCCAAGTATACTGGAGTGGGTAGCCTATCCCTTCTCCAGGGGATCTTCCCAACCCAGAAATCGAACCAGGGTCTCCTGCATTGCAGGTGGATTCTTTACCAACTGAGCTATCAGGGAAGCCCATATTAACAGATGCATTAATCACCTCTGGGGTGATTAAAAGTCTACTTTAAATACTTTGGATTGCTTTCACTTTCCTTTCTCTCTCTCTTTCTATATCTCATATCTCTGTATCTCTCTTACACATAAGAATCAGAAACTTCTGCATGCTGCTTTCTTGTCACTTAATAGTTTTATATCACAAGCACTATACCAAGTCATTTAATATTCTTCAACAATTTGATTTTAAAGATCACGTAGAGTTTCTACCTTAAGAACATACACAAAATTATGTTGCCAATTTTTGCTTAAAAAATCATACATATTATTTTCAGTTTCTCAGTGAACACACTTGGACAAAATGTGGCATGAGGGGGCCTCACCATTTGATCATTTACATAGACTACCATATACAAATACTGTGTGAGAGGACATAATATTTTTATTGTTATTGATACATGTGGAAAAATACTCTTCATGACTCCAAAAAGCAAACTGTAAGAACAACGATTTCACCGCCTCTTTTTCAACGCTGGTTATTATCTGTCTTTCTTTAATTGCTGATTTATCCCCTCAAAGCAATTTGTCACATGGGCTATTTCTAAAGTCACATCTTTGTTGAGATAAAGTTCATATACAAAATAAATACAGAGTTTGAGAACTATCACCATTGTGTAATTTCAGAACATTTTCATCACCTCCAGAAATAAACCCTGTTCCCACTGAGTTACTCCCTATACCCTATTCTCTCTTTCCTCTGGCAACCATTAAACTACTTTCTATTTCTATAGATTTACCTATTTCATACTAATGGAATCATACAATATTTATTCTTTTGCCTGGCTTCTTTCACTTAACATAACGTGTTCAAGGCTCATCCAGGCTGTTACATCTTTAAGTATTTCATTTCTTTTTATGATCAAATGATATTTCATTGTATGGACATACCACATTTTTTTAAATTCATTCATCATTGGATGGACTTTTGGGTTGTTTGCATTTTGGGTTATTATGAATAATGCTACTATGAACAGTTTTGCACAGGATTTTGTGTGGGCATATGTTTTCAATTATTTTGCATGTATACTCAGGAGAGGAATTGCTGGGTCACATAGTAACTATGTTTAAATTCTTGATGAGCTGCCAAATGTGTTTCCAAAGTGACTGCACCACTATGCATTCTCCCCAGCAGTGTTTTAATTTATTCAAATCCTCATCAATACTTTTTATTGTTCATCTTTATATAATATTATATTTTTTACTCTAGAAACATCCATGGTGAGAAGTTGTATCTCATGGTGTTTTGGTTTGCATTTCCCTAATGAATAATGGTGAATATCTTTCATGTGTTTATTGCCCATTTGTATACATTCTTTGAGAAAGATTTATTTAAATCTTTTGCCCATTTTTAAATTGGGTTGTGTGTTTTTACTGTTGTATAAATCCTTTATACATTCTTGATGTAAGTCTCTGATCAGATATATGATTTGCACACATTTTCCTCCCAGTCTGTGGATTATCTTCTCAATTTATAATTGTGTTTTTAAAGCATAAAATTTTAAAGTTTTTATTAAATCTAATTTATTTGTACTTTCCTCTTGCATTCTTTTGCTTCTGGTGACATATTTTAAAAACTATTGTTTAATCTAAGGTCATGAAGATATACACCTATGTTTTCTTCTAAGACTCTTACAGCTTTATGTCTTATATTTATGTTTGTGAATTATTTTTTAGGAAAAGCCTGTTTAAATTTTAATTAAAATATAATTTACATCCATAAAATGCACACAAGTATTCAAGTTGATAAATTTTCATAAATGGAACATGCCAATGTAACTAGCATCCAAATCAAGAAACATTGCATCATCAGTACCACAGAATTTGTTCTCACTTACAGTCACCATTCACACCACTTACACTTTCCAAGGATATTCTTACTTTTAAAAGTATAACTTGGTTTTCCATATTTTTGTACTGTGTATATATGTAATCATATTGTACATTCTCATTATCATCAATTTTCTGTGGCTTTGGGCAGGAGGAGAAGGGGACGACAGAGGATAAGATGGCTGGATGGCATCACCGACTCGATGGATATGAGTTTGAGTGAGCTCTGGGAGTTGGTGATGGACAGGGAGACCTGGCGTACTGTGATTCGTGGGGTCACAAAGAGTCGGACACAACTGAGCAACTGAACTGAACTGAACTGAAATGTGTTTATGGGATTTATCTACATTATTGTACATGGTTGTGAATTATATTCATTTTCATTGCAATGTAGGATATAATTTTATGGATTTTACCATAAGTTAATTTATCCATTTTGCTGTAGATAAACAGATCTTTATCTACATTTCCAATTTGGGGCTGTTTTGAATAATGACATTCTAGTTTATGTCTTTTGGTGGATATATGTTTGCACTTCTGCTGTATGTATATAGGAGCTAAACTATTGGGTCAGATGGGGTATGAATTATTCAAATTTAGCAGATGCCTCTAAAATTTTCAAAAGAACTGGTGCACATGTGTGTGTGCAAGCACTCAGTCGTGTCTGACTCTTTGTGTCTGACCCCATGGACTGTAGCCAGCCAGGGTCCTCTGTCCACGAAATTTTCCAGGCAAGAATACTGGAGCAGGTTTCCATTTACTACTCCAGGGGATCTTCCCAACCCAGAAATTGCATATCCTGCATTGGTAGGTGGGTTCTTCACTAGCAGAGCCACTGGGGAAGTCCCAGTTGATTTTATAGAGATCAGGATAAGAGATGGTGGCAGATAAATTAGAGTTGCAGCAGTGCAGATGGGGAGAAAAGACTCACTTTGGAGGCAGTCAATAGGATTTACTGATGTGGATGTGAGAAAAGACATAAATAGGATTACTCTTAGATCTTTGATCTGAGAAACTAGGTGACTTGTGATGCCATTTACTGAAATGGGGAAGAGGATCTGGTAGGATACGAATTAATACATGTCATTTTAGGAGAGTTACATATATAGGTAATCAAGTGTGACTGCTTCAGAGCAAACACGGGAGGATGAGGCTGGTCATATACTTTGAGAATCATCAAGATACAGACTGGTATTCAAAGCAATGAATTTGGATGAGCTTACTTAAAGAGTCTACAAAAGAAAAATAACAATATTTAGCTATTGGGAAGGGGAAAAAAATTGAAAAACATCACTCAGTTTACTATGGTGGAAAAAAGCCAGATGAGGGGTAATTTCATGGGGATAAAGTAAATAATTTAGAAAAGTCCAAGCTACAATATAGAATGAACTTGATTAAATTATTAACAAATCATTAGCTAACATGCTGCAACTACAAATATACAATCATAGGTATAGTTCACACCAGATTAGCTGTTATTAACTCTCCTTCTCTCCTAACCAGGCTATTAACAAAGCATAGCTATCAGAGGTCCTGGGCCTCTGAAGAGGTTAGGATTAGAGTTCCTCTTCTCCCTCTTCTACTTTGCCCAATCCTTTTCAGTTCAAGGAGGTTTTTCAAGTCCAAGTGGGTTCACAGGAAAGGGATCACATCTAAGTATTAGAACTGTTATACTACTGGTACAGAGCTCTCCATCCAAGAGCAATTGCTTCCTACTTGGTCTCTAAAACCAAAGATGACACTTTTATCATTTAAAATGTTCCAGCGGTCTCTTTCTCTTGTGTTTCTGCATTGAAGTAGAATATAAATCTTTTAGGGATAACTTGCCATTTGGATTATGCTATCTCAGTACACTTACACTAATCAGGAGTTTACTTCTTGTCTAATGTTGCTATAACTTCTGGTCAATTACTTTTTGAATACTTTTTGCTTTATACTATGTTTACAGCAATGTTCATTGTCACCGCTATTTTTTTAGTGATTTCCATGAATGAATTCCATAAAGTTTGTATTCTTTGTTATGTGTATCCATTGAATCTCAGCTTGGTCAGCATAGGTCAGTTAATGTTTGGACAAGGATTCTTCAAATGCCTTAAAATAGTAAGTCCTCCAGCCATTGTCAAGGAGCTATGCCGGACACATTGAGGCACATCTTCAATACTTGGGCTGTTGACAACTCTGCCTTAGTCTTCACTTCCTGCTTGTGCAGGCTCAAGGTCAGCCGGAAGTGAAATATTAAGACATTTTCAGATCTTTCCTGGGTATGTGTGCAGCCTTTCTCATGCAGGTGACAATCTAGATTCCCAGTAATATGCTGGGATTTTTCAAAATCCTCAACTGACATCTTATCCTCCAGTTTTCATGTCTAAGTTTGTTTTGTCTTTACGTTTTTTTTTTGTCATTAAGTGTTTAAAATTGTTTTCTCTTAGTGTTACTGCTGTCCCAGGAAATTGTGATATTAAACAATTGATTATTTTTGACAAAATTCACAGAAAAAAGGCTGTTTTCAAAATTCACAGGACAAAACACTGAGCTGGTTCTGAGTTGGGTTTTTAAGGCTATTGTGGACTTAGGATGGCATTCAGAAAAAAAGTTAATTTTGACATTTTGTTTTACATACAGAAGCTGTTAAATTTTTATAGCCAACACAGTCTTTTCTAATATGATCTAACAGACAAAAGTTATTTTCTCTCTCATACTCAGATATTTACCTTTCTCTAGGTGTCATAGGATATTATATTTATACTCAATTTTTAATCAAATTATCATTTATTTTGTAATTTTTTTTCAAATAATCAACTCGTTGAAAACTCTTTTGTGAAAAGAATTCCTTTCTCTACTGATTTGAAATGCTACCTTTTCTTAATATAATTTTTGGACCCTTTATTTCCTTCCGGACAACTGTTTGTCAATTTTTACACTGGTATAAAATCACTTTATTACTATAAAAATAAAGTACTTTAATACTGTGCAACACAAATGTTCCCCTTCATTACTTTCTGTTTTTCAAAATTTCCGGGAGGATTTTTATCCACTGTCATTCCAAATGAACTTCAGATTCATTTTCTCAAAGTCTGTTTCCAAAGTAAAATGAGAACTACAACATGGACTCTTTTTTGTAATTACTTGAAACATATCTGTTAATTTAAGGAAATTAAAATTTTATAATATTGAATCAGTAAATACATGGACATACTAGTATCACTCCTTTTAGTCACAGTTCTTTTATGACAGTCAATGAAGTTAGGTAGATCTTTTTTCTCTTTCTTGAAATGCCAAATTATCCTGCAAATATATTCCTAGATAGCTTGTATCTTATTATTATTATTGCAAATATAATTTTTATGCTATATATTTTCTAAGTATTTTTCTGTTATAAATGCAACTTTATTTAATGTATATTTGAACTTGCTTATTTGTTCTTCGCAGACCCTCCCTTGTTACTGAACTAATAAGAATGCCTCATTTTACCCTTACTAATGGCATTGTCTTTTTATTTGAGTTAGATTTTCTGCATTAAATTAAGAAAAATTCCCTCTATTCTTAGGAATCTATGATTCTGAATAATTATTAATGAATATTTAATTTTAGCTTTTCAAAATCTGTATGGATTGTCATATTTTTCTTCTTTGACTTATTATACTAGTACATTGTCTATGAAAGTGAAAGTTGCTCAGTTGTGTCCAGCTCTTTGCAACCCCAAGGACTATACAGTCTATGGAATTCTCCAGGCCAGAATATTAGAGTGGGCAGCCTTTCCCTTCTCCTGGAGATCTTCCTAACCCAGGGATTGAATCCAAGTCTTCTGCATTGCAGGTGGATTCTTTACCAGCTGAGCCACAAGGGAAGCCCAAGAATACTAGAATGGGTAGCCTATCCCTTCTCCAGCAGATCTTCCCAACCCAGGAATCAAACTGGGGTCTCCTGAATTGCAGGTGGATTCTTTACCAACTGAGCTACCAGGGAAACCATTTAATAAGCTCTACTTGTTCAGGATGATCATTCTTTCATACATTACTAGATTCAATTTACTAGTGTTTTAGTTAGAATTATTGCTTCTCATTAATCATGAGTGAGATTGATTTGTGGCTTTTTTTTTTTTAATGCCATTTTTGTCAGGTTTTGGTAGTAAGATATTAGCCTTGAAAAATCAACCCACTGGTTTTCTTTCTTTGCTTTAGATGGCTTATACATAATGGGAATTTTCATTAAAACTTTGAAAAATTCCCTTGGAATAATAATCCGAGCTAAAATCTCTCTCAGAAGCAATTCTTTGATAGCATTTTGAACTTATTCCTTATTTATTGCTCTGTTCTGTTTTACTGTTCTTCTTGAGTCAGTTTTGGTTGGTTGTATTTTCCAAGGATCAGAAGAATCATAAGATGGTCTCACTCCAGGAATAATGACAACAATTTACCAATAAAATTCACCTTTATGATAGACTCCAAAACAGCGCAAATCAATAGAGCTCATAAAATATAGATTTAATCGCTTTGAATTGGGTGTTGATTAGGATGACAAATTGCTGTGAGGTTGTGCGGTTTCCACTATCTCTGAGTCTGTGTTTCAATGCTCTCCATGGTGGCTTGGTAAAGAGAGCTTACAAAAATGACGGTAGAGCGCTTTGTAAATGCACTGAACTAATCAACTGCCTCACACTGAATAACACAGGGGTAACAGAGAGCACAGCTCATTTTCTCAGAAAAAAATGATTGACCTGAGAGACCAGCAAATATAAGTGTGAGGTAAAGAAAACTTAGACAAAGAGCCTGGATTAGCTCATGGTATCTTTATCACACCCTGGGCTAGGTCCCAGCCTTCCTAGAGCATCACTCAAATGAAATATTCAACATTCCATTGAGTTTCCGACAAGTACAAATTCTTCATACCCAAGGATGGCTCCAGGCAACAGGGAAACAAATAACAACAATAAACTGTGTTTTCCCACACAGCCTGGACGGTTTGTTACAGCGGGGAAATCACTCTCTGCTGCCCAGGTTTACCAGAAAGTAACTTCAAGGCTCAGATACCTATTCACCTGGGCCATTTGTTTTCCTCAAACCCTTGTCCTATCTCTCCACTTTTCAGCTTCAGTTTTCAGAAGATCCAAAACTTCTACTCTGTTCCAGTCAAGATGTCAAACTCTCTTGTCTCTCTCTGCTCTTTTTCAGTAGATGAAGAGGGTAGACATAGGGTCACAGACACATGAGTGAACCCGGAGTTGAAAGACTGAGATTCCAGTCTTGAAAGTGAAAGTATTAATTGCTCAGTCGTGTCCGACTCTGTGTGACCCCATGGACTGTAGCCCACCAGGCTCCTGTGTCCATGGGATTCTCCAGGCGAGAATACTGGAGTGGGTTGCCATTCCCTTCTCCAAGGGTCTTCCTGACCTAGGAATAGAACCCAGGTTTCTGGTATTATAAGCAGATTCTTTACCATCCAAGCTACCAGAGAAGCCTGGTGGCTCAGTCTCAGATCCAAAGCAACCAGATAGGGCAGTTTACACATGAGGTTTAAACTCTTATGAGCCTCAGTTTCCACATTTGTAAAACTGAAGGGGTCATACTTTATAAGACAAATTTTAAAGTCCTTCCCAGGTTTATAATCTTTGATTCAAGAAAGAAAGGGCTCTCTTAGAGTTTCAGTCATGGCCAAATGTAGCATCTACCGTGTGGAGTTCTGGTCTGAAAACTGATGGAAGCCACCCTCAAATCGTGATTATTCTACATCCTTGACTTATACCTTCAAATTTTGATTATTCAACATCTTTGATGTATACCCCCGCCACCTCCTTCTCTTTGGCTTAAATCTAAAGTATAAGCAAGCCACCTGAGTGTGCCAATGAGCGCAAACTTGTAAATTTTGAAGTATTCACATAGACTGCCTGGAAGCATTTCTTCCTCTTTAAGAGGCTTGTTGGCTCTGAAAAGCTCAAGGGTTAACAAAACGTGAGTGAATGTTTGACAGACACAGGTGGACTCCCGAGATGGCAGGTGGAAGATCTCTCTGAGAAGGATGGGAGAGAGAACAATGTGGCTTCTCACAGTCCACCCCCTACCCCACCCCACCGTCCCCCTCTGCCCCAGTGATCTGGGATGGAGTTCATTTTGGGGGCAGGGGAGCTTCTTCTGAATCTTCCTGTCTGCAATCAATCTGGGAGAAAAAGAAAACCAGGTGAGCTCCCTCCAGCCTCCAGGGCAGAGAAAGGGATGTTAGGAGCAGCCTTCTCCCAGAACTCTCTCCAGAACTAAACTAAGCCCATAACACTGAGTTTCTAATTTTTTTTTTTTTTCAGTATCTCCTTTAGAAAAAAGTAAAAAAAAAAAAAAGTGTTAGTCATTCAGTCATGTCCAGCTCTTTGCAATTTCATGGACTGTAGCATGCCAGGCTCATCTGTCCATGGAATTTCCTAGGCAAGAATACTGAAGTGGGTTGCAATTCCCTTCTTCAGGGGATCTTCCTGACCCAGAGATCAAACCCTTGCAGGCAGATTCTTTAACATCTGAGCCACAAGGGAAGCCCAATCTCTTTTAAGGGGGACTCAACTTTTCACTTTCATGCATTGGAGAAGGAAATGGCAACCCACTCCAGTGTTCTTGCCTAGAGAATCCCAGGGATAGGGGAGCCTGGTGGGCTGCTGGGACTATGGGGTTGCACAGAGTCGGACACGACTGAAGCGACTTAGCAGCAACAGTTAAAAACTCTCACTTGAACTGGAAAAAAGACTATTTTAATCAGACTTTCCAAAGGGGGGTAACATTCATGTTTTCATTCATTCAAACAAATCTTTACTGAAGACCCAGAATCTTCATTGGAAGGACTGATGCCGAAGCTGAAGCTCCAATACTTTGGCCACCTGATGCAAAGAAACAACTCACTGGAAAAGACCCTGATGAAGGCAAAAGGAGAAAGGGGAGTGGTAGAGGATGAGATGGTTAAATAGCATCACCGACTCAGTGAACATCCAGGAGATAGTGGAAGACAGATGGGTCTGCATGCTGCAGTCCACAGGGTAGTTAAGAGTCAGACACAGCTTAGCGACTGAACAACAACAACAACTACACTTGTTACCAGGCACAGTTTTAGGTACTGGGAACATAGAGGCAAGCAGGACAGAAAATATCCCTATGATCATCATACCTATCCTATGACAAATAAATAAAAATGACTTCAGAGTCTCTAATATGCTACATTGGAAATAAAATCAGGTAATATGGTAGAGAGTAGAGTGAGATCGAGGGCAAGCAAATTAAAAGGAATGGTTGCTCAGAGAAGGCCTCTTTTAATAACAACAGCTGCCATTTTTTGAACACTTACCATATGGTCACGTTGTTTATTTCATTTCATATTGACACCAGCCTTCATTAAATAAGGACTGTGGTCTACATTTACAGATCAAAAAATTGAAGTTTAAGGTCCACAGCTAGTCAGCAGAAGAGCCAGGATTCAAACCCAGGTGTATCCACTTCCAAAGCCCTGTGCCCCTGACACCATGTTAATTTGTCCTGCAGAAGGAAGATGCGTATGTCACCAGAGCAGCAGTCCTCCACCCATTCGCACATGGGAACCATCTGGGGGTGGGAGTGGGGTTTAGAAAATACCAATACCTGGACTAAAATCCCAACAATTCTTATTTAGCAATTGATCTGGAATACAGGCTGACCATTTTGATATTTAAAGGCTGTTCAGGGGCTAAACTGAGAACGTAGAGGAAATTCCTAAAGATCGTGGATCATTGTATATGATGATCTACACTGAGGCCCCACCAATTAATCATTTTACTCTGAGAAACTAATTCATCTTCTATTTCTGCCTTCTCTCAGGCCTGCCAGGTATGGCCCTGAGGTCCCTGGGGCTGGGTGGCCTTATTATCTGCTCATCAGGTGCTCAATACTTCCTGTTAGTTAAGTACTGATATTCATCCCATTGTACAGATGAGAAAACCCTGATTCAGATAAGCTAAGTAATTGTCCCAAGGTCATACTGCTTCACCTGTGAACAGCACAGGTGAGATACAAAATCCAGACCTATCTTTCCACCAGCTCTAAATCTCCAGCCTCACCTCCCTCCCTTTAATTTGGTTCCTTGGTTTAAACTCAGAGGTTATAAAAATCTACAGAAACAACCAATTGGAACACACCCTAGGTGCCACACAGTAAGATCACCACAAAACAGCCCTCTTGGCACTTCCGTAACCCCTCTGCTTACCTTTTTGAAGAATCTCAGCCTTCAACTTTGCTGTAAAGGCTATCCCTCCTCCACAGAATTTCTCTCTCTGCCTTCAGGTTTATAAGATGCAGTTTTCCTTAAACTTTGATCTTAAAAACCACTTCTTCCAAGCCCTTGTTTGCATATAAAAGAATAACCATTTCAAGCCTGTAATTTTCTACAACTCCCCTTCATTCAGATAACAAACAAACATGGCAGAAGTAAACAAAATTTTAAGTCCCCACTGCATGTGGCGTGACATTTGACACTTTATGAAGTGTTTTCCATCCACTGCTTCATCTGATGTTTCAAAAAAACTAGAAGTAAACAGAGCTGATGTTCTTGATCCATGTTTTACAAAGAAGGAAATTGAGGTTCGTAAAGGCCAAGCAATTCATAGAGTCAAGGTTCTAATCCAAGTTTCTATCCCAAGACCATCTCCCGTTCCCCTGTGTAAAGAGCGTGAGGGCTCTTTTACTAAGGGGTTTGCATTCTTCTAACTAAAAAAAAAAAAATCAACAATAACTTCAGCAGCATGTTATACTTCTCAAGATACTTCACTTTATCCTCATGGTAATATTGGAAACCAGGTTGAAGGATGGTCTGCATTTTCTAATGAGGGCTTTAAAGTTTAGGGCGGTTGGCTCATTTGTACACAGATCCACCCTCTCAGAAGTCACAGAGATAGGATTTGGTCTTCTGTCTCCAATTTTTGGACTTCCCAGGCAGCACTAGTGGTGAAGAACCCACCTGTCAATGCAGGAGACGAAAGAGACATGGATTTGATCCCTGGGTTATGAAGATCCCCTGGAGGAGGGCACAGCAACCCACTCCAGTATTCTTGCCCAGAGAATCCCATGGACAGAGGAGGCTGGCAGGTTTACAGTCCATAGAGTTGCAAAGAGTTGGGCATGGCTGAAGCGACTTAGCATGCACACACACACGCTCCAACTTCTATGCTAATGCCACAAAAACTAAAGAGTCACAGTGAAGATTATTCATAGGAGTACATTACCCCTATGTTCATATGCAATTTAACTAAAACAATAGAAGTAGATAAGTTTGAACTCGTTGCCCTGCACACAAAGTAAATGGATGAATGTGGGAGTTAATATTATGGTTCAGCAAATAATCGCTCCCTCCCAACTCCTCCAGCCCCATTCCCCACTCTGAATTGCCCTGACTTCATGATGGGTGGAGTTCCACTCACTTAACTTTGGGCTTAGCAATATTGCTTACTTGGCCAATGGAATGTTAATAGGTGTGACTGAGCACAGACATGAAATCTGCTTGCACAGTTGGATGCTCTGTGTGTGCCTTGGGCAACCACTGGGCCAAGGTAGATCAGGAGTATGTGGTAGAGACCTAGAACTTGGGAGCTTGAAGACAGGCTCATCATAAATCAGATCAATGTGAGTTCAGTCACAGACACAAACATGAGAGTAAGTGCTAATCGTCGGGTGTCTGTGACTGAAGCGCTTACCTTGACAGTGGAGTTCTGTTTATAGCAGACTACTTAATTACAGTGCCAGAAACACAATAAATATTAATTGATTTACTTTTACTTTCACTGTGATAGAGCTCATGAACCATTCTCGGTGTTTTTAGACCTCAGTCTGTGCAATTTCTGAAAGAGAGAATATTCTCCTTCCACAAGGAGTGGTCTTATACAAGCTTTGGACCTTACCAAGCAGAGAATCAAAGCTTGATTATTTCTTTAGAGAAATGAGAATTAGGAAAAACAAAGATAAAAAAACAAACATTTCAAATTCACCCCATTCTGAAGGACAAACTAACCTTGACTTTAAAGCAAACCAGATGAAGTTTCCTGGTACAGGGAGGTTGTTCAGCACGTAATATGGTGTGTTGTGATCCTATGAGTCTTGGCCTACCTTTTTCCTATGTCATTTACTTTAACAATATGGGATAATCTTTCATTACTAGGCTGTCTTAAGTTGAAAAACATTTTTTAGGATTCCAAATCCCACAGAGAAAGACCCCAATGACATGGCCTTTGTCTGCATGGGGAGGAGAGGATCCCTGTGGCTTACAATGCAGTAAGCCTAGTGATTAAGCTTCACCAGGAGAATCACAAGAACTTGGCTTTATGCTTTTCTCCACAGGTAGGAACACCAAGAAAGGCAGACGATCAGAAACACAGACTACAGTGCAGCCTCAAGTTTGAGTTATCCAAGAAGGGAGTAGACCCAATAACACCTTGAGGGCTCTCCCCGTCCTGTTTCCCAAAACTCCAGAGAGGGGCAGGGAGCCAGTGCTCCACTCTGCAAGTTGAGCCTGAGGCAGTGACTTGGGTGAGGAGCTGCATACTCCATGCAAAAATGAAAGAGGGGGACAATTTAAAATGAGTCGGATTGTTACATTAATTACAGAAGTATAATTATATTAAATCCTATAATTAATTTCATTAAATTGCATAGAACAAAGAAAATTTACTGAGGATGAGAAGCATTTATGTCACCCTTCTGTCAGGTGAGATGGAAACCCCAATGTATTGGGAGACAACCTGAAAAGAAATGCCAGTGAGAGAGGGATAGATTTTTCTCAGTTTTGCCCCCAAATATTACCAGCATAGCCAGGGCTGGACAGCACCCTTGCCTCCCTTTCCTGGTGATAGTGACTACCACACAGCCAGCCCTCTGTGTCAGGCACTGAGCTAATGACCTGTGTTTCTATGTCATTGATTCCTATGACAACATGGTGAGTTAGGTAACAATATTATCCCCTTTTACAGAAAACTGACGTTTACACAGATTAAGTAATTTTGCTGGGGTCAGGCAGTAGCTCAAACAGTCTGATTCCAGATTGTGCCTTCCACGATTGGCTTTACCACCATACACAGGAAACCCTGTGGGTAGAAGGGAGGGGTGAGCAGGCTCCAGAAAGCTCAAAGCAGCAGGTGGCTTCTGGGAGCTGAGGACTGTCTTTGGTGTCCTACTGGACTGACTAAACTTCACCCTGGTCCCTGGAGAAAAAAGAGAAAATGACATTGTCGTGTATTTCTTATGGGCCAAGTGTTTCCTTTTTAAAAAAATTAATTTATTTTTAATTGAAGGACATATGTTTTACAGTATTGATTTCATTTTTACCATACATCAGCATGAATTAGCCACAGGTGTGCACACACCCTCTCTCTCCTGAACCTCCCTTTCACCTCCCACCCTTTCCCACTCATCCAGGTTCTTACAGAGCTGGGCCAGGCATTTTCTTATAGGCCATTCCATTTTATTCTCATTTCAACTCTGCAAAGTACATATCATTAATGTCATTTTACAGACAAAGGGGTGAAGGCACAAAGATATTAAATATCTAGTCCCAGATCACACAGAGGGAAGGGGCAAGGCTGGGGGTTTAACCCTGTTCTCTCTGAGCCCTTGTTCCCGCTGCTGCTACAGCAGTGTGACTCTAGTAAGCAGCACACCCTGGGAAGGCTTGTATACACTGCTGTATTTAAAATGGATAATCAACAATGACCTACTCTATAGCACAGGAAACACTGCTCAATATTCTGTAATAACATAAATGGGAAAATAGTTTGGGAAAAAAGTAGATACCTGTATATGTATAACTGAATCACTTTGCTGTGCACCTGAAACAAGCACAGCATGTTAATCAACTATGCTCCAATATAGAATAAAAAAAATTTTTTAAGAGAAATGCTAATGAAGGAGAAAAAAGTTCATTATTTCTAAGATTTTGTGTTGGAAACTCTGCCGCATTCCTTACCTGGAAACATCTGTCCATATAAGTCTCTCTGAAAACTAATGTGCTTTTGTCTGGGTGTGTGCAGAGGGGAGTGTGGAGGGCAGGGGCCCTGCCTTGAAGGAGCCCCTCTCTTTTTGAGGATGGGAGTTGGGTGGAGGAGCAGCAGACCTGGGGCTCTGCAACATGAGGGCCCACAGGAGGCAGGGCCTCTGACCCAGAGGGGCTTCCCCAGCAGGCGAGAGAGCTGGTTTTGGAGCTGGACTTGGAAAAATGACTCCAGCTTTAATCCAGAAGCTGGAAGAATGATCCACAGCGCACCTTCCTGATGGTAGGAAAGGTATCAGGAAAGCATCCAGATAGGGAGAAAAAGAATGAAGAAAGAGGGGACCAATCTTGAAAAGAGGTGTGAAATTGCCCATGGAAAATAGCAAACCATATCTTTAAACAAGGGAATAACATGACAGGATGCCCATTAGAAAGCTCCTCTGGCTACAGCAATGTATCCAACTGCTGGAAGGAAGCCAGGGAGGCAGGAGCAAGCCCCAGTGGAGAGTGATGAGCTGCTCGCCTGACCCAGGGCAGGCTCTGTGGAAACAGAAAGAGCCAGTCTCTCCAGCTGTGTTTCTCCACCTGGTTGTGTGTCCAAATCCCTCAGAACTTCATCAAAACACAGATGCCTGGCCCCACCCTAGAGGCACTGAATCACGGTCTCCAGGGCAGGGCCCAGCAAGTTTGTTTTAGAAGCACTGAGGTGATTCTGATGTGTCTCATGATGGTTAAAAAAAAAAAGGAAGAGCCAATAGGAAACAGCAACCCACTCCAGTATTCCTGCCTGGAAAATCCCATGGACAGGGGTGCCAGGTGGGCTATACAGACCATGGGGTTGCAAGAGTCAGACACGACTTAGCAACTAAACAACCACCGATAAGATACAGAGAAGGAGTAGATGAGAATGCAGGGGAGGCTGCAGCAGAGGAGGAGGCGGTGGGAAAGATGACACTGAGATTTCTATCTGGGGTTCCTGAGTGAAGGACTGGGATGCTGGGTGAGCTAGAACTCACTACAGGAAGAAAACAAGTTTGGCAGCAGGTGGGAAATTCACCCCTTTCTAATATCCAGAGATGAGTGTGTTAAATCATTAGTGAGAAGGGAGGGTCAGAGCTAGAAACAGAAATATGACTGAAACCAAGAAGCGGGGATGTTGGAAAAGATTGCCCCAGAGGTTGTATAGACCAGAGCCAGAAGGCAGGTAACAACGGAAGAAAGAAAGCGGGCAGGCAAGGTAGAGAAGGAACTAGGGAGGGGAGTGCAGCAGGAATCAGCAGCTGAGAAGGCTCCAGGAGGCTGTGCTCCAGAGAGTCTGGAATTTCAAAGAGGTCAAGGGTCAGGACCAAGCAGAGACTTTGGAGTTGTCTCTTAAGAAGCATCATCTATGGGATCGCATAGAGTCAGACACGACTGAAGCAACTTGGCAGCAGCAGCAGCAGCAGCTTAAGAAGCATCAATGGAGCAGAAAGTGAAAATGTTAGTTGCTCAGTCGTGTCTGACTTTGAGACCTCATGTTCTGTTTGTAGAATTTTCCAGGCAAGAATACTGGAGTGGGTTGCCATTCCCTACTCCAGGAGATCTTTCTGACCCAGGGATCAAATCCGAGACTCCTGCATTGCAGGCAGATTCTTTACTGTCTGAGCCACCACCCATGTGTCAAAAGCTAATCTGTACCAGAAGACACAGAGCATAAGCAGTGCAGACGAAAGGGAGGTTTTACCCTCTTGTTTCAAGTCTCAGAGTTGATGTCACCTGTTTCAGGGCTCATGAAAAACCAGAAAGGGTGCATGTGAATTAAGAAATCTTTACTCTTGCACCAAGGTGCTGGGAGGAGCCTTGTGAGCCAAGGGGATGCCTTTATGTAAGATAATGCCATCTTTCCAGAGCTGATTCAGCCAGAGGACTAAGAAGCAGACATAAAATGTTTGGGGATTGCAGGAAAGGAAAGAGAAGAAAGGGGCAATGTGAGAGGATCAGGACAAAAATCTCTGACAGTTTTAATTTTTTTAAATATCTGGTGTGCTAATTGTGAAGTCAATAAAGATGTTACCTCAAACCTACCGCTATCAGGAAATATTAAGGTTTACAGGGACTCCTCTGGTGGTCCAGTGGTGAGGAGTCAGCTTTCCAGTTTTGGGGACATGGGTTCAATTCTTGGTCAGGGAACTAAGATTCTGCATATCTCAAAGCATTTCCCGAGCCTGCGTGCTCGGGAGCCCAAGTGTCGCAACTGGAGAGAAGCCCGCATGCCCCAATGAAGAGCTCACGTGCCGCAACTAAGACCAAATGCAGCCAAAAATAAAATATATATTAAAAAAAAAAGATATGCAAGGCTGACTTCACAGTTCTCACAGGAATCCATCCTTGATGTCAACCTGGTGTGTGTACCAGCATTTTTAAATGCTTTCCCATTGTTTCCTAATAAATGTTAAAAGAAGCTTATATCTCTCAGGAAGATCAACTGCTCCTGTTGGGACTAATTGCAGAACCCTTGTGTGTGACAAAAAAGATGCTACTAGGGGATAAAGAGAGGGGCTTAATGAACCATAAATGTACATCATTTATCGAATTAAAAGACTATGACATTTCAGAGTAAATTCCATGGAAAATGAATGCACTGTGTTTCTATGAATCAGCCACTGAGAATATTTCCTTAGAAACCAAGTCCATATTTTCATTAAAAAGGAAAGCGAGAGAGAGAATGCAGAGTGAGGGAGACAGAGGCTGTGGGATTCAAGTGCACCAGTGAATTAACATCATGTGGTAAAAATGCTGCCTGAGAAATTAAAATGATATTTGAAACATAAATCCCGCGTGCTAACAACTCTCGTTATAAGCACCCGCCAGAGTCAACAGACAGAGTTTGTTTGCAAAAAGGTTGTTTCTGGAGGCCAATTCTTGAGTTTTCAAAAAACATCTGTGCAAATGCAGGGGGAAAGCCACAGCAATCGAAGCCATCAGCGGTTAGGTGTGTTATAAATACATTATTACTTCATTGTAATGGCACACGGGCCTTGGCGAGACGTGGAATGACCTCACCAGCTGTCAGCCCTTGAGTTACTCTCCTTGAATGAGCATTCAAGATACAGCACTGACTCCGAGGCAGCACAGTGTAAACACAGAGGTAATCATCAGAGAGGAACCAGGCACAAATTCATCAACATCTCATGAAGAAGCAGGGAGCCTTGGCCAAAATCAGAAAGACTGAGGGATTCTTCTGTCACACAACACCACCGTTCAAGCCAGCCCTGAAGAACCTTTTTCATGGAACCTCCACGCCGGCTCTCCCCTGGGCTTTCTCACTCTGTCTCCCCTCTCAGAAAAGAGGCCTCATGGCCCAAAAGAAGCAAGTCTCCTTCCAAGGAATCTATTCCTGTAGTGGAAACTCGGAAATGCTGGCAGAGGCCGGGTGGCAAGGGTCCGAAAGCAGCTGGGCTGCTGGCAGGGGCTCTCAGCACACACATAAAACCAAGAACTTTATTTAGGGGTAGACTTCCCTCTGCAAGGCAAAGGGAAGCACTTTGAAGATAAGAAGACTGCCCACAACTAAATGGAAAATGATGGGTGGCCAAGAAGTGTCAGGAGCCACGGAAAAAAAACATGAAAAGAAGAGAAGGAACATTTGCAGGTGGGCTGTCCTCACTTAACTCAAGTTACTGACTGAGCCCCAGGCATCCTGAGAAGTGACTAAAGCAGTTTGGATTTTACCCGGAGATGGTGCATGATATGTGTACAGGCCTGGAAGCCAGGGTGTCTGATGTGGGTTTGGGGTCCTTTCACTGGAGTTTAAGTGTGAGCCTCCCCCTCAGTGTCCTTGGCTGTTCCTTACTGGAAAAGGCAGAGGAGGGGAGACTCATTTCCAGTGAACTTAAACAAGCTACTGGACTGCTTCCATGGATGAGTGCTATTAGTAAACTTCTCAAATCAGGGGATAGTGGGGATGGGGAAGGAAGAGTCAAACAAGGGATTTAATTTTCTTAATGTGAAAGACAACAGAAGCTCCATCTTCATCTTCTGACTGAAAGATACTAAGAAATTTCATCACATCTTGTGCCCAAGATTCTAAAGGAAATGAACGACTAGATGGTAAGCCCAATGGGGACAGGGAACGTTAGTTAGGGGTTTTGATCATCAGTATCTCTCCAGTACATACAGGAGACTTCAACTCCTACCATGTACTCAAATAAGATTTGTTGAATGGATGAATGAATGTATGAATCATCAAAGCAGTCATGAGTGTTCCATGTTTTAGGCCAGCAGTCTTCAACATTTTTTGGCACCAGGGATCAATTTTGTGGAAGACAATTTTTTGACAGACAAGGGCAGAGATTAGATTGAGGATGATTCAAGCACATTACACTTATTGAACTGGACATGGAACAACAGACTGGTTCCAAATAGGAAAAGGAGTGTATCAAGGTTGTATATTGTCACCGTGCTTATTTAACTTACATGCAGAGTACATTATGAGAAACACTAGGCTGGAAGAAGCACAAGCTGGAATCAAGATTGCCAGGAGAAATATCAATAACCTCAGATATGCAGATGACACCACCCTTATGGCAGAAAGTGAAGAAGAACTAAAGAGCCTCTTGATGAAACTGAAAGAAGAGAGTGAAAAAGTTGGCTTAAAGCTCAACATTCAGAAAACTAAAATCATGGCATCCAGTCCCATCACTTCATGGCAAATAAATGGAGAAACAGTGGAAACAGTGGCTGACTTTATTTTGGGAGCTCCAAAATCACGGCAGATGGTGACTGCAGTCATGAAATTAAAAGATGCTTACTCCTTGGAAGAAAAGTTATGACCAGCCTAGACAGCATATTAAAAAACATAGATATTACTTTGCCAATAAAGGTCTGTCTAGTCAAGGCTATGTTTTTTCCAGTGGTCATGTATGGATGTGAGAGTTGGACTAT
Source organism: Bos javanicus (assembly GCF_032452875.1). Lineage (NCBI taxonomy): Eukaryota > Metazoa > Chordata > Mammalia > Artiodactyla > Bovidae > Bos > Bos javanicus. Next base: position 64,549,000 of record NC_083878.1, read on the forward strand.
AAAGAAAACTAAGTGCTGAAGAATTGATGCTTTTGAACTGTGGTGTGGTGTTGGAGAAGACTCTTGAGAGTTCCTTGGACTACAAGGAGATCCAATCAGTCCATCCTAAAGGAAATCAGTCCTGAATGTTCATTGGAAGGAGTGATGCTGAAGCTGAAACTCCAATACTTTGGCCATCTGATGCAAAGAGCTGACTCATTTGAAAAGACACTTCCAACAGAGTATGATTCTGGGAAAGATTGAAGGTGGGATGACAGAGGATGAGATGGTTGGATGGCATCATCGACTCAATGGACATGAGTTTGAGTAAACTCCGGGAGTTGGTGATGGATAGGGAGGCCTGGGTTTTGCCATAGAGTCTCAAAGAGTCGGACACAACTGAGGGACTGAACTGAACAGCACTGAACACTTATTGTGCACTTTATTTCTATTATTATTATGTTGTGATATATAGTAAAATCATATAACTCACCATAATGCAGAATCAGTGGGAGCCCTGAGCTTACTTTTCTGCAACTAGAAGATCTCATCTAGGGGGTTTGATATGAATCTGCAAGCAACTGATTTTTTATGGTCTCTGTGCAGTCAAACCTCTCTGCTAATGATAATCTGTATTTGCAGCCACTCTCTAGCACTAACATCACCACTTCAGCTCCACCTCAGATCATCAGGCATTAGATTCTCATAAGGAGTATACAACCTAGATCCCTCATATGCACAATTCACAGCAGGGTTTGTGTACCTGTGAGAATTGAATGCCGCTGCTGATCTGATGGGAGGCAGAGCTCAGGCAGTAATGCAAGCAATGGGAGGCAGCTATAAATATAGATGAAGCTTCGCTCACTTGCCTGCCATTCACTTCCTGCTGTGCAGCCCAGTCCCAATAGGCCACGGACTGCTATACCAGTCCATGGCCTAGGGCTTGGGGATCCCTGTCTTAGGCCACATACACACCTAGCTTAATATGTCATACTCTTACAACAGAGCTACCACTGGCAATTTCTGTTTGTCTGCCTTTAGGTTTAAAGCCTTGTGAAAAACTAAGGCATGATTTTTCAAAGATGAATGTATTATATTGTAATCTCTTGTTGGGCAATAAAAAACCATTCCATTTAATGAAAACTTTGTACTAATGATTTGGGAAACTAAATGGTAAAAAACAGTTCCATTTAAAAACTATTTAAGTCATTTATTCATCCATTCACTCATTCAGGAAATACTGACCAATCATAAAACAGTTAACAAAATGGCAGTAGTCAAGTTCATACCTATCAATAACTATTTTAAATGTAAATGAATTAAATTCTTCAATCAAAAGGCATATTGTGGTTGGACAGAGAAGCAAGACTTAACTATATGGGACTTACAAGAGACTTGCTTCAGCTTTAAGAGAGCACATACACTGAAAGTGAGGAATGGGAAAAGACATTCCGTGCAAATGGAAACCCAAAGAAAGCAGAGGTACCTATACTTACATCAGACAAAATAGACTTTATTCCAAAGACTCTAACAAGAGACAAGGAAGATGTTATATGATGATAAGGGATGAATTCATCAAGAGGCTACAACATTAGTAAACACTTATGCAATCAACACAGAAGTACAAAAATTTATAAAGCAAATATTAACAAGGGAGGAATAGACATCAATACAATAATATTAGGGGGCTTTAATATTCCATTTTCAATAATGAACAGACTATCCAGACAGAAAATCATTAAGGAAATATTGGACTTCAACTACTTGTGAGATCAGATGGACCTAACAGATACATATAGAACCTCTATCCAATAGCAGCAGGATGCACATTCTTCTCAAACATACATGGAACATTCTCCCGGATACCATAACATAGGTCACAAAGCATGTTTTAATAAATTTAAGAAGACTGAAATCATATCAAGCATCCTTTTTGACCATAGTGGTATGAAACTAGAAATCAATTACAAGGAGAAAGCTAGAAAATACAAAAATGTGTAGGGATCAAACAACATGCTCCTGAATAACCAATGGGGCAAAGAATAAATCAAAGGAAACATTTAAAAATGTCTTTAGACAAATGAAAATTGAAACACAACATACTAAAAAGTATGGGATGCAGCAAAACCAGTTCTAATAGGGAATTTTATAGAAATAAATGTCTACATTAAGAAAAAAGAAAGAACTCAAATAGATAACCTGACTTTACATTTCAAAATTAGAAAAAGAAGAAAAACTAAGCCCCCTGATAGCTCAGCTGGTAAAGAATCCACCTGCAATGCAGGAGACCCCGGTTTGATTCCTGGGTCAGGAAGATCTGCTGGAGAAAGGATAGGCTACCCACATTAGTATTCTTGGGCTTCCCTTATGGCTCAGCTGGTAAAGAATCCTCCAGCAATGCAGGAGACCTGGGTTCAATTCTTGGGTTGGGAAGATCCCCTCAAGAAGGGAAAGGCTACCCACTCCAGTATTCTGGCTTGGAGAATTCCATGGACTGTATGGTCCATGGTGTTGCAGAGTCAGACACTACTGAGCAACTTTCACTTTCCAAAGTTAGTCAAAGGAAGAAATTAACAAAGATTAGAGTGGAAATAAATAAAATAGAGTCTAAAAAGACAATATAAACCATCAATGAAACTAAAACTTAAGATAAAAATATATACAAAACTTTAGCTAAACTTATGAGGAGAAAAAGAGAGAAAATTCAATAAATAAAATTAGAAATGAAAGAGGAGATATTACAACTGATCCCACACAAGTACAAAGAATCCTAAGAGGTTACTGTGAACAATTATTTGTCAACAATTTGCACACCCCAGAAGAAATGGATAGACCCCTAAAATAAACAGTCTACCAATACTGAGTCATAAAGAAATATAAAATCTGAACAAGCCAATTACTAGTTAGGAGATCGACTCTGTAATCAAAAAGCTCCCAATAAAGAGAAGTTTGGGACCACATGGCATCAATGGTGAATTCTACCAAACACTTAAAGAAGAATTAACATCAATCATTCCAAAAAATAGAATATAGAACACTTTTAGAGTCATTTTATGAGGCCACCATTACCCTGATACCAAAGTTAGACAAAGACACTAGAAGAAAAGAAAATCACACACCAATTTCCCTGATGAACAGAGATGCAAAAATTCTCAACAAAATATTAGCAAACTGAGTTCAACAATACACAAAAGATTCCTACGCCATGATCAAGTGGAATTTATTCCCAGGATGCAAATATGCTTCAATATCCATCAATCAATCAATGTGCACACATTAACAAAATGGAGGATAAAATCATATGATCATCTCTATAGATGCAGGAAAGCATTAAACAAAATTCAATATAGTTTTATGATAAAAACTTTCAACAAACTGGATATAGAAGGAACATAATTCAATATATTAATAATAAAGGCCCACAGCTTTACATATGAAAAGCCCACAGCTAACATCATACTCAACAGTGAAAAGCTAAAAGCTTTCCTTTTAAGATCAGGAACAAGACAAAGAATGCCTACTCTTGTCACTGGTATTCATAGTACTGGAAGTCTTAGCCAGACAATTACAAAAGAAAAAGAAATAAAAGGCATTCGAAGTGGAAAGGAAGAAGTAAAACTGTCTCTGTTTGCAGATGACATAATACTGTATGTAGATAATCCTAAAGACTCCATCCAATAGCTATTAAAACTAATAAATGAGTTCAGTGAAGTTGCAGGACACAAAATCAATACACAAGAATCAGCTGTGTTTCTTACACTAGCAATAAACTATCAGAAAGAGAAATTAAGGAAGCAGTCCCATTTAAATAGCATTTTAAAAAGATAAAATACTTAGGAGTAAATGTAACCAATCAGAAAATTGTTCTAGAATTTAAGGCACTGTGTAGAAACATTGCCCTCATGATTATGATTTTGAATTTAAATGTTAGTATCTAGAGATACAAAGATGGTAGTCATTGTTATCAGTAGTGTTAGCCTTGGCAAATATTAATTGCTAAATATCATAACTATGGGGCTTCCCTGGTGGCTCAAAGCAATCCCCTGCAATGCAGGAGGCAGGTTTGATCCCTGGGTTGGGACGATCCCCTGGAGAAGAGAGTGGCTACCCACTTCAGTGTTCTTGCCTGGAAAATCTCATGGACAGAGGAGCTTGGCAGATACAGTCCATGGATTTGCAAAGAGTCGGACACAACTGGGTGTCTAAGCACACATGCATGCATTGTAACTACGATGTTAAAGGTTGATGGCCTTTGATTTGGTGCCTTGTGGGCTAGAGCTGCTGGCATTCCCATTGGCCAACATACTTTAACATGGAGAATCCAAAGCCAAACAGTTCCCTGGTCCTGGCACAACCACACAGCAGGGGAGGTGTGAGGTGAGGGACAGTGGGTTGTGAGACAGCCATGCTGAGAGAAAGGGTGGCAGGACTTTAAATGTTCAGATCATCTCACCAATGAAGGACAATGGTAAAGACATATCTGATAAGCCTGGCATCTGTTGTACAATGTGCTGCCAGGTTTCAGTGGAAAACTGGAATGCTTGTCTCTATGGGGATTAGCCATTGAAAGAATGCCCCTCTACAAAAGAATGTGACCTTATTAGTTCAGTTCAGTCGTGTCCGACTCTTTGCGACCCCACGAACTACAGCACACCAGGCCTCCCTGTTCATCACCAACTCCTGGAGTCTACCCAAGCTCATGTCCATTGAGTCGGTGATGCCATCTAACCATCTCATCCTCTGTTGTCCCCTTCGGTGATGTCATCTAACCATTTCATCCTCTGTCGTCCCCTTCTCCTCCTGCCCTCAATCTTTCCCAGCATCAGGGTCTTTTCAAATGAGTCAGCTCTTTCCATCAGGTGGCCAAAGTATTGGAGTTTCAGCTTCAGCATCAGTCCTTTCAATGAACACCCAGGACTGATCTCCTTTAGGATGGACTGGTTGGATCTTCTTGTAGTCCAAGGGACTCTCAGGAGTCTTCTCCAACACCACAGTTCAAAAGCATCAATTCTTCAGTGCTCAGCTTTCTTTATACTCCAACTCTCACATCCATACATGACTACTGGAAAAACCATAACCTTTATTAGACGGACCTTTGTTGGCAAAGTAATGTCTCTGCTTTTTAATATGCTGTCTAGGTTGGTCATAACTTTCCTTTCAAGGAGCAAGCGTCTTTTAATTTCATGGCTGCAATCACCATCTGCAGTGATTTTGGAGCCCAGAAAAATAAAGTCAGCCACTGTTTCCACTGTTTCCCCATCTATTTGCCATGAAGTGACGGGACCGGATGCCATGATCTTCGTTTTCTGAATATTGAGCTTTAAGCCAACTTTTTCACTCTCCTCTTTCACTTTCATCAAGAGACTCTTTAGTTCTTCTTCACTTTCTGCCATAAGGGTGGTGCATTTTCATATCTGAGGTTATTGATATTTTTCCTGGTAATCTTGATTCCAGCTTGTGCTTCTTCCAGCCCAGTGTTTCTCATGATGTACTCTGCATATAAGTTAAATAAGCAGGGTGACAATATACAGCCTTGACGTACTCCTTTTCCTATTTGGAACCAGTCTGTTGTTCCATGGGCATTTCTAACTGTTGCTTCCTGACCTGAATACAGGTTTCTCAAGAGGCAGGTCAGGTGGTCTGGTATTCCCATCTCCTTCAGACCTTATCATGGTGACTTTAAAAATCTTGGATATTTAAAAAATCCTCCACAGACCTTTACTGGTGATGAGGGGGCCTTTAGTCTTTCAAATCCTATCTGACTTCAAACCTATCCTGTGAAAGGAATAACAAGACAGAGAATTAAGAAATAGAATGATTTTCCTTGCTTTTTAGAACTTTCATCTACTGTTGATAAATTTTTAGGTATTTTCTTAATCTAGTGTTTGTTGTTGCTGTTGTTCAGTCACCCAGTCATGTCCAACTCTTAGCCACTCTATGGACTGCAGCCCACCAGGCCTCTCTGTCCCTCACTATCTCCGGAAGTGTACCCAAGTCCATGTCAGTTGCATTGGTGATGCCATCCAGCCATCTCATCGTTTGACACCTCTTCTCCTTCTGCCTTCAATCTTTCCCAGCATCAGGGACTTATCCAATGAGCCAGCTGTTCATATCAGGTGATCAACGTATTTGTAGATTGAATCTAGAATCTATAGGATTTAGTGTTTACTTCTATTTCTTAAAATAATCTTTTATTTAACTTGAAGTCTTGTGGTGGTGGTTTAGTCATTAAGTTGTGTCTGACTCTTTGTGACCCCATGGGTTGTAGGCCACCAGACTCCTTTGTCCATGGGATTTTACAGGCAAGAATACTGGAGTAGGCTGCCATTTCCTCCTCCACGGGATTTTCCCATCCCAAGGATTGAACCTGGGTCTCCTGCCTTGCAGGCAGATTCTTTACCAACTGAGCCATCAGGGAAGCCTTAAAAAACTTAGAAGAGGTCATAAGGCAGATGGTATCCTCTCCATTTTACGGATGAAGTTTCTAAGCAGGAGGAGGTTTGACAGTAAACCTAGGACCAGTAGCAGAGTATCTGACTCTTCAGTCAGTGTATTAGACATTACCCCTTGGTCCTTGGGCAAAGACTGCTTGGACAGACTCAAAATCCCCACCCCCCCAAAAGCCTTTTTGGATGCTGCACATCCAAAATGGAAGCTATCGGCCACCAGTGGCCATGAAGCTCTGGAAATGTGACTAGTCCAAATTGTGATGTGTCATAAGTGTAAAATATACATCAGGCTTTGAGACTTAGTATCAAAAAATGTAAAATATCTCATTAATACTTTAATGATTATACATTGAAATGATGATATCTTGGATACATTGAATTAAATAAAATATTTTGTTGAAATTAATTTCACTTGTTTCTTTATTGAGTGGCTACTAGATAATTCTGTCACCAATATGGCTCACGTTCTATTTCTAATGGACTGTGCCAGTATAGACCGAGCACCCCATCTCTTCTTTGGAGGGATGAGATATAAACATTCACCTACTGCAGTGACCCTTTCTCTCCAGGACTCTGTTTATTCTGATGCGACTGTAAACAATAATATGATGGCACATTTTCACATGTGCCTGTGACTTTGTCTTTGAAAGAACGAATAGGCAGGGAGTTATGGCAACATTTTAAGAAAATAGATGAAAATTTTGGAAAAAAAAAAAGCAGCTCCATATGACTTCTCCTTCCTTTTGTGCCTTTATTTTAAGCAATGCAGGGGTTCTCATTTCAGTACATTACTAGAATATCTTTTAGAATGTTCTCCATTTAATTTATTTTTTCCCCTAAGCAAGAGTACGAATCCCTACTGCTTGCTGCTTGGCCATCCTTGACCTTCCCAAGGCAACATCTTGGAAGCCATCCATCACATAGACACACGGAGTTGAGGACAAGCAGGACCACTAGATTTCAGATGTATGTTAAGATCTTACAGATGGATTCCAAGCTCTGGCTTGTAATGGGCAGTGGTCTGACAGGGTATTTACAGCTCAAAGAAAAAAAAAAAAAGAATGAAAGCAGATTGCTTCCAGAAGCTGTGCATCTGCTGCCTGGTAAGACTGCTGGTTTGACGCACTCAGCAAAGTGCATGAAGAACTCTCAAATGTCACAGTGATTTGGTTAATTGGGTAAAGATAAGGGTTTCTGAAAAGCAGAGTCAGTTTGCCATTTTGGCCTGGCACCCAGGGACATGTGATAAAAAAAAAAAAAAAAAAAAACAGCTCGGCTGTCTGGATGCATCTGAACGCTCAGTTATTTCATAAAGCCTGCGCTGTGTGTATGGAATGCACATTTGCTCTTATGAATAACAGTAATTGTTTGGCTTGGCCTGCCTTTGTGTGACCGCCAGCTGGCAATGACTGGAACCATGACACATGACACTCCAGCTGTGTCCACATGTTTCTGCCTCGCACTATCCACTTATATAATTTGCTTTTTTGATCAATAGTTGAGCCATTTAAGGGAACTCATCATATTACGCATGCCAGCTACTTCTCTGCAAATACTTCTATTGCAATTTCAAAAGAAGATTTTCATTATTCCTTGCTTATTATAATGATGTTGCGACTTCATTAAACATAGTGCAGTAAAAGATACAGTCCTAATTGAACTTGAGGATTTTTCCCTTGAATACACATAATTACAAGACAATAGCTTAGCATTTAATCAAATGAACCGTTAAAATAGTAACTAATGATGGTCTTACTATGACTGACAGATCTGACCCACTATCTTTAACTTTCCCCCCATTTTATTAAGCTTGCTATATTCATCATTGTACATAATTAGGTTTGTATTGGGGAACTGATAACTACCTGGGTTGTGGGGAAGAATCTTACCTGCTTGCGTGTCAAAGTTTCTGTTGTGCTACAATCTATTTTCTTCAGAGAGATTTGGAAGAACCAAGCAGAAATTGAACCTGACCCAAAATATACTTGTATTTTTATTACCTTTTCCTGTGAAACTGAAAACATTCACTTAATCCCTCCTTCCTGATACCGAAGAGTAGGGAACACACGCAGTTCTTTCAGCTCTTGGGAAAATTCTAAATTATGCAACCTTGGTAGCTTATGGCCCAACCAGTGAAACTAAGTCAGTGTTGCCTAAAATTCCTCTTTGACTTCTCTTCATCAGATTTGCATCTTCAACTTCTCTTCTTAGAGTTTGGGCTTCATCAGTTTGCTGGTTAAATGTGATGAAACATCAGAAAAGCTGACTGAAGAATCACATGTTTGTTGGTAGTCCATGCTCAGAGAGATGGTTGCCATGCAAAAGTGATTCCTGCTGGCTGCTGGAAACCTTCTACTTAAAGAAGGGGAGAATTAATTCCATCCATTCTTTGAGTACTCAAACTCTCCTGGTTCACAGAAGAAGGTGGAACATTAGCAATCCTGGAGGAATTCAATAGAGTGGTGCAAAAAAATAAAAAGCTGAGTGAGGAGGGGAGAGGGGCATGGAAAAGTCAAAGATTTATTAAATTAGGTGTCAGGAGACCTGAAATCTAGTTCAAGAACTGCCACTGACTAGTTGTGCTGCCTTGGGCAAACGCATCATAGCCTGATTCTTAAGAGGGAGAGTGGAGGTAGGGGAAAGGAGAGGAAAGAGAGGAGTGGAGGGGAAGGGAGAGAAGATGAAAAGATAAAGAGAAGTTGGAAAACCTTGTCCTTCTTAATGAATAGGGCCATTTGAAGATCCAATGGGATAATAATCATGAAAGGATCTGGAAAATATAAATAGTCTATCAATTCAAGACTTTAATGTATAAAGTATATGGACAAGGAAGTCAAAATTAAGGGATATAGGAATAGACGTCATCCAAAGCTGGAGAAAGGTGAGAAGTGTTAGCTGATTGGATATTGTTTTCTGATGGGCATTTGAAGCTAAAAAAACAAGTTGAGAGTTGCTTGAAAAAGCTATTCTCTGTCAACTTCATGTCAACAAACTTGGGAGCTGCAAGGTATCAGAAACCTTATGGCCAACTCTTTTCATTTTACCATCTGGGAAATTGAGTCATGGCAAAGGGAACTGAATTGCCCAAGGCCACACAGCCAGACAGTAGCAGAGCAAGAAAACAGATCTCCTGACACATGCTGACTCCAGCTTTCGTTATTGGACCTTGTTAGAAAGCATCCTGTCAGAAGACATGCAACAAGAATTGAGTGGTCCTATGGAAGAAAGATCTTTATGTTGCTGTGTGAAAATGGGAAGAGGTAAATGGATCAAGTGCCAGACACTGGAGTATGAGGTCACAAGACAATAAAAACCAGGATTAACAACCAGGAAAAAAAGCTCATCACATCTCTGGAGGGCTTTGAGGAGAGGCATGCTGGGACTTAGCAACCGGCTGTTGGAACTGAGGAAGAAGTGGTGAAAGACAGGGCTGCTGTTGGAAGTCTGACCCGATCTGAAAAGTTGGTTTCATAGGCGAGTGGCCACCAGCACAAAGCAGTGTATTAAACTGTCTCCTACCAGCCACTTGCTAACATTTGGGGGGATTTGGAGCTAGAAGACATGGCACAGAGGCAGCAGCGTCCAGACAGCAGTGATGCCTGAAGTCAGGAAGCCGACAATGTCATGGTTTTGGGTGGTCCATCTGCTTGGAATAAGACCCCAGCCAGCAGCTGGAGTTTCCAGAAGTAGGTTCCAGCTCTTAAGGGAAGAAGCCTATAAGAACTAGAACTGTCTTTGGCATATGCTGGGGACAATAATGAAGAATCATCCCTCGGGGAGTCAAGTGAGATGGGGTTCAGGGCAGACTAGTCTCAACAGAATCGCTGGAGTACAGACCATGGGAAATGGGCAAGCCCATCACAGAGGAAGAGGGCTAAAGTTGTCCCCAGGCCCTCTTTGGACTCCAGATTTAGGACTGAAAACTAGTTCCACTGCTGTAGTTTGAGTCCCCTGAGACACTTCTGCTTTTGGTCAGCTTGGTTGGCTGAAAGAACTGCAGCTTGAAAGTCTATAGTGATTGCCACTGACATATGAGGAATTGGGGGCCTAATGTAACTATAGGCTTTTTTCTCATTGATGCAAGTACCTAATATTGGAATATTCTCTTATGCTGCAAGGACATTGAAGGCAGAGGCCATATCGATGTGTTTGCCACTATATGTCGGGCTCTCTTCATAAGACCAGCCACATAATAACCATTTAATAAATATTTGTGAAAAAATGATTATGTATCCAGATTGTTCCCTTCCTCTCTTGGCCATTCCTACATTGTTTCTTTGATGTTTAGACCTAACCTAACACTGCTAATGGGCATCCTGCCCATTTTCTAGAGCAGGCCTCACCAGGTCTGTAGCCACAGCAGACTCTAAACTGTGGTTACCACAGAGAATCTTTTTTAAGGTTTTTGTAAAGATTCTTTTTATGTGGACCATTTTTAAAGTCTTTATTGAATTTACCACAAACCGCCTGTGTTCCGTATTTTGTTGTTTGGCCCTGAGGCATGCGGGGTCCCAGCTCCCTGAGCAGGGATTGAACCCATACCTCCTACACTGGAAGGTGAACTCCCAACCACTGAATTCCAGGGAAGCCCCACAGAGAATTTTAAGTGAAGTGACACTGTAGTTGGGAGAAGAGGCTATAAGTCTTTTCCATCACCATCTCTTTGTCCTTTTTCTTACTCAGAGTTCGCAAAGTTTAAAGGGAACTTCATGAAAGAGTATACATTTATCAAAAGAACAGCAGAATACCAAATGTTTAAACAAATGCCTAGTCTCTCTATAGTGTGATCAAGAGGGTATTATCAGGAGAAGGAAATAGTTATATTCAAACAGCACCCAAAATATCAGTCCCTTATTTAATGTGGCTGAATATTTTAGGAAGCAAAAATCATTCATGTATTTACTCATTTATTAAGTCTCTATGCTCCATTTTTCCATTGTAAAATCGGGATAAAAGTAATAACTATCTCCTAGAGTGGTTGTGATGATTAAAAAAACTTATAGATACAAAAGATTAAGAAAAGTTCTCGGCACAAAATAAGTACTCAATAAAGGTTAGCGATCATCGTCATCACCTTTGTCATCCTCCTCATTATCATTTCCATCATCAGCACCACCACTACCACAGAAAAATCACTTGTTCAGGAAAGAACTTTACTAAAGACTGTGCACTCCCTAAGGGCAGGTATGGCACAGTTACCATTGTATGTCTGTCAATTAGAACAGAGTTCAGACAAAGTAGTGCCCAATGAGAGTTTGTTGATTGGCAAAGACTGCATGCACGAAGTCCATCTGAGCCTTGATAGATAAAAAAGGAAAAGAAAGGCAGTGCTGATATGGAACGTCACTGAATAAATGGCAATCAGAGTTAGAAAAAATGAAGGATGGAGATGTTTAAGGAGGGCATCCTGTATGTTCCTGACTATTTCTGTAGCAAACTTGGATGATATAAAACATAGTTAGTGTCTGGTTAAGGGGAATTTCAAAAGCCAGGCTAAGATGGCTGGACTTTATTTTAATCAGTGTTCTGATTAATTCCTTCCCACACCAGAGAAACAGTATTTATGGTTAACACTTAACACAAGTGACACTTACAGTTAACAAATGACAGTCAATCTATATCTAAGAAATCTTACTAGAGTTCCAGTTAGAGTGAATTTCAGTAACTAATTTCAGCATGGAGCAAACATTTACTTTCAAAATGTTGGTTTTGCTTTAAAATTCATTACTATTATTCATTAGAAGAACAGTATGCAAATATTCTATTAAATTCCATTTGAATGCAGAGTTCCAAAGAATAGGAAGGAGAGATAAGAAAGCCTTCCTCAGCGATCAATCCAAAGAAATAGAGGAAAACAACAGAATGGGAAAGACTAGAGATCTCTTCAAGAACATTAGAGATATCAAGAGAGCATTTCATGCAAAGATGGGCAATAAAGGACAGAAATGGTATGGACCTAACAGAAGCAGAAGATATTAAGAAGAGGTGGTAAGAATACACAGAAGAACTATACAAAAATGATCTTCACAACCCAGATAATCACGATGGTGTGATCACTCACCTAGAGCCAGACATTCTGGAATAGGAAGTTAAGTGGGCCTTAGGAAGCATCACTACGAACAAAGCTAGTGGAGATGATGGAATTCCAGTGGAGCTATTTCAAATCCTGAAAGATGATGCTGTGAAAGTGCTGCACTCAATATGCCAGCAAATTTTGAAAACTCAGCAGTGGCCACAGGACTGGAAAAGGTCAGTTTTCATTCCAATCCCAGAGAAAGGCAATGCCAAAGAATGCTCAAACTACTGCACAATTGTACTAATCTCACACACTAGTAAAGTAATGCTCAAAATTCTCCAACCCAGGCTTCAGCAATATGTGAACCATGAGCTTCCAGATGTTCAAGCTGGTTTTAGAAAAGGCAGAGGAACCAGAAATCAAATTGCCAACATCCGCTGGATTATCAAAAAAGCAAAGAGTTCCAGAAAAACATCTATTTCTGCTTCATTGAGTATGCCAAAGCCTTTGACTGTGTGGATCACAATAAACTGTGAAAAATTCTGAAAGAGATGGGAATACCAGACCACCTGATCTGCCTCTTGAGTATGCAGGTCAGGAAGCAATAGTTAGAACTGGACATGGAACAACAGACTGGTTCCAAATAGGAAACGGAGTCCTTCAAGGCAGTATATTGTCACCCTGTTTATTTAACTTATATGCAGAGTACATCATGAGAAACGCTGGGCTGGAAGAAGCACAAGCTGGAATCAAGATTGCCAGGAGAAATATCAATAACCTCAGATATGAAAATGCACCACCCTTATGGCAGAAAGTGAAGAAGAACTAAAGAGCCTCTTGATGAAAGTGAAAGAGGAGAGTGAAGAAGTTGGCTTAAAGCTAAACATTCAGGAAACTGAGATCATGGCACTCAGTCCCATCACTTGCTGGCAAATAGATAGGGAAACAGTGGAAACAGTATCAGACTTTATTTTTCTGGGCTCCAAAATCACTGCAGATGGTGACTGCACTCATGAAATTAAAAGATGCTTACTCCTTGAAAGGAAAGTTATGACCAACCTAGACAGCATATTAAAAAGCAGAGACATTACTTTGCCAACAAAGGTCCATCTAGTCAAGGCTATGGTTCTTCCAGTGGTCATGTATGGATGTGAGAGTTGGAGTATAAAGAAAGCTGAGCACCGAAGAATTGATGCTTTTGAAGTGTGGTGTTGGAGAAGACTCCTAAGAGTCCTTTGGACTGCAAGGAGATCCAACTAGTCCATCCTAAAGGAAATCAGTCCTGGGTTTTCATTGAAAGGACTGATGTTGAAGCTGAAACTCCAATATTTTGGCCACCTGATGCGAAGAGCTGATTCAGTTGAAAAGACCCTAATGTTGGGAGGAACTGAAGGCAGGGGGAGAAGGGGATGACAGAGGATGAGATGGTTGGATGGCATCATCGACTCAATGGATTTGAGTTTGGGTAAACTTTGGGAGTTGGTGATGGACAGGGAGGCCTGGCATGCTTCGCTTCATGGAGTTGCAAAGAGTCAGACACAGCTGAATGACTGAACTGAAACTGATACTGATTCTATTAAAAGTTCATAAACTAAGGGCTTCCAGCTATTGCTTAGGATGTAAGAAACAGGAAAGGTCGTTGCTCCTACTACAATGACAAGGAAGATGAATAATTTACAAAATCATAACCTTTTTGAGTCTATGAGAGAGCTGAGGTTGCAGGACATAGAACTGATGAAAGACGGAGGCTTCCAAAGAGAAAGGAAGATACAGGCATGGACTAACCTATGCAGAACACAGCAGGGAAACAGGGCAGTCACACAGTGGGTAATAAAGTTGAGCCAGTACAGTATTTTTAAGGAATTGATAAAGGCTGAGTGGGGGCTATTGTGAGAACATAGAATCACCTTGAAAATTACCAGGGTAATTCACACTCCATCGTGGGCTCCTCTCCATCAGTTTTGCACAGGAACTTACCCAGGCACTCAGGAGAGTGTATTAAGTATACTCATTGAGTATATGCCCTGTGAAGTACATTACATTCTTCTCGCTTATTTTATACATAGTAGCTTGTTGTTGTTATTGTTCGGTCACCCAGTCACATCCGACTCTTTGTGACTCCAAGGACTGCAGCCTGCCAGGTTTCCTTGTCCTTCACTATATCCTGGAACTTTCTCAAATTCATGTCCATTGAGTCTATGCCATCCAACCATCTCGTCTTTTGTCATCCCCTTCTCCTCCTGCCTTAATCTTTCCCAACATCAGAGTCTTTTCTAATGAGTTGGCTCTTTGCATCAGGTAGCCAAAGTATTGGAGCTTCAGCTTCAGCATCAGTCCTTCCAATGAATATTCAGCGTTGATTTCCTTTAGGATTGACTGGTTTGATCTCCTTGCAGTCCAATGGACTCTCAAGAGTCTTCTCCAACACCACAGTTAGAAAGCATCAATTCTTTAGCGCTCAGCTTTCCTAATAGTAGTTTGTACCTCTTAATGTCTTTCACCTATTTTGCCCCTCCTCCCATACCCTCCCCTCTGGCAAACATTAGTTTGTTCTTTGTATCTGTGAGTCTGTTGCAATTCTCTCCAACTTTCTGTTAGCCTTCTTGTTGAACTTATTATGCTGCTGCTGCTGCTGCTAAGTTGCTTCAGTTGTGTCGAACTCTGTGTGACCCCAAAGATAGCAGCCCACCAGGCTCCATCATCCCTGGGATTCTCCAGGCAAGAATGCTGGAGTGGGTTGCCATTTCCTTCTCCAATGCATGAAAGTGAAAAGTGAAAGTGAAAAGTGAAAGTGAAGTCACTCAGTCGTGTCCGACTCTCAGCGACTCCATGAACTTATTATAATAAGCCTATAATTCAGGCCCAGATCTTTTACTCCTCTGCTTCCCTGCATAGTCTTTAGACCTGAAACTTGAATACATCTCCAAACACACTATCTTTAGCATACTATTATTAAAACAAACAATCACAGCTCTAGACCCAGGGGATTAATATCAGTGTTCTTTCTGGCTACAATAGTCTCTATTTCCACACCTCAGTGGGCTTCCTAGGTGGTAGAGCAGTAAAGAATCTGCCTGCCAATTCAGGAGACAAAAAAGACATGGGTTCAATCCCTGGGTCAGGAAGATCCCCTAGTGGAGAGCATGGCAACTCACTCCATTGTCTTGCCTGGAGAATTCCATGGACAGAGGAGCACAGTGGGCTGCTGTTGATAGGGTTGCAAACAGTCAGACACAACTGAAGTGACTTAGCACACACATATTTTAATTGTTTGGGAAGATTGTTTTTTGAATGGACCACTCTGAGGACAAGTGAATGGAAGAACCATTTTCCCATAATCAAACAGACTTTCATGGATTGGGCTTCCATGATAGTTCAATTGGTAAATAATCCACCTGCAATGCAGAAGACCCCGGACTCCAGTTCAATTTCTGGTCCGGGAAGAACTGCTGGAGAAGGGATAGGCTATCCACTTCAGTATTCTTGGGCTTCTTTTGTGGCTCAACTGGTAAACAATCTGCCTGAAATGCAGTTGGTTCAATTCCTGGGTCAGGAAGATCCGCTAGAGAAGGGATAGGCTACCCACTCCAGTATTCTTTTGCTTCCCTGGTGGCTGAGTTGGTAAAGAATCTGCCTGCAAAGAGGGAGACCTGGGATCGATCCCTGAGTTGGGAAGATCCTCTGGAGGAGGGCATGGCAACCTACTCCAGTATTCTTGCCTGGAGAATCCCCATGGACAGAGGAGCCTGGCAGGCTACAGTCCACAGGGTCACAAAGAATCAGATGTAACTGAGCGACTAAGCACATGTTCACAATGAATGTCTGAAATACAAATTTTTTTAAGTATAAGCTTGCAAAAAGCAGGAAAATGTAACCATAATTAAAAGAAAACAATCGTCAATAAAAGTAAAACCAGAGATGACAAAATTATTGAAATTAGTAGACAAGAACTTTTAAAACATGTATTTTAAAAATTAAGAAATCTAAGAAAAATGTAGATATAATGAGTAAAGAGATGAAGTACTTCAGGAAAGCAATAGAAAATGTAAAAAAGAAACAAGTGTAAATGTTTCAGCTGAAATATACAATTTCTAGAGTAAAGTGTCTGTTGGATAAGCTCATAGCAGAGTGGACCTTGTAGAATATAGGTAAAGGAAGTGTAAAAGCAGGTCTTTAGAGATTATTCAAACTAAAAGAGAGCAGGATAAGGTATTAAGAAAAGAAACTAAGGACAGACATCAATAACTTTTGAGATGATATTAAGAAGTCTAACATATAATTTTAGAAGACCCAGAAAAAGAAGGGAGAAAGAATAAGAAAGAAAAATATTTTTGAAGAAACAATTGTTAAAAGTTTTCTGAGTTTAATAAGGAGAAAACACCTTCCAGATTCAAGAATTCCAATGAACCCCACGCAGGATGCATAAAAACAAGTAAAAATCATATCTAGGCACATCATTTCAAATTGCTGAAAACCAAAGATAAACAGAAAAGTTGCAAAATCAGCCAGAGGGGAAAAATATGCATTACATACTGAAAAACAATGGTAAGAAAAATGGCTGACTTTTTACCAGAAATAATGCAAGTCAGAAGGCATCTTCAAAGTACTAAAAACAAAAACAAATGAAATTAGAATTATACATTCAGTGAAAATATTCTTCAAAAACATAAGTAGAATAAAGTCATTGTCATATAAAAAAAAATCTGGGAGACTTTGTCACCAGAAAATCCATACTACTGAAAACAAATGTTAAAGAAAATTCCTGGACTGAATGAATTACTTAGTGAAGAAACAAGTCTATAGGACAGGATGAAGAACAGAGATAGCAAAATTGTGGGTAAATAAAAACATATTGTCTCTTCTGAAATTCTTTGAAAGATGATTATTAAAGCATAAATAATAAGAATAGTAATATTTTATGGGACTTATAATGTGTGTGAAAGCAAAATATAATAAAACATTAGCCTAAAAAATGGGAGGGAGTTAAATAGATGTATACTGATATCAAGTTTATATTATACTTGAAGTAGTATAATATTAATCCAAGGTAGATGATAACTTAGGAATGCATGTTTAATATCTAGAGAAATCATTATTTAAAAATGAAAAAAAATATATATATAGCCAAAAGAAGACAGAAAAGGAGGGACAAAGGAGTAAGGAACAGAGAGAGGTAATAGGTAAAAACAGCAAGATGGTAGACTCAACCATATGAACAATTATAATACATGTAGATAAAATATATATCACTATTAATAAGTACAGTTGACCCTTGAACAACATGAGTTTGAGCTGAGTAGATAGATTTATATGTTGATTTTGTTCAGTAAATATATTGAAAAATATTTTGGAAATTTGTGACAGTTTGAAAAAAGCTTGACAAACTGAATAGCCTAGAAATATCAAAAAAAGAAAAAGCTAAGTATGTCATAAATGTGTAAAATATACATATAGTATTGTAATTTATCATTTAATACCACCAAATATACATAAATCTACTATAAAAAGTTAAAATTTATCAAAATGTATGCACACACATAGACCATGCTGTTGTTGTCGTTCAGTCGCTAAGTTGTGTCTGACTCTTGAGACTCCATGAACTGTAGCATGCCAGGCTTTTCTGTCCGTCACTGTCTCCCTGAGTTTCCTCAAACTCATGTCCACGAAGTCAGTGATACCATCCAACCATCTCAACTTCTGTTGCCTCCTTGTCCTCTTGCCCTCAAATTTTCCTAGCATCAGGGTTTTTTCCAATGAGTCAGCTCTTTGAACCAAGTGGCCAAAGTACTGGAACTTCAGCATCAGCCTAAGCCCTTCCAATGAATATTCAGGGTTGATTTCCTTTAGGATTGACTGGTTTGATCTCCTTGCTGTCCAAGGGACTCTCAAAAGTCTTTTCCAACACCATAGTTGGAAAGCATCAAATCTCTAGCGTTCAGCCTTCTTTATGGTCCAACTCTCACATCCATACATGACTATTGGAAAAACCATATCTTTGACTAGACGGACTTTTGTTGGAAAAATGATGGCTCTGCTTTTTAAAACACTGTCTAGATTTGTCATAGCTTTACCTCCAAGGAGCAAGCATCTTTTAATTTTGAGGCTACAGTTATATCACATTGATTTTGGAGTCCAAGAAAATGAAATCTGACAGTTTCAACATTTTCCCCATCTATTTGCCATGAAGTTATAGGACTGAATGCCATGATCTTAGTTTTTTGAATGTTGAGTTTTAAGCCAGCTTTTTCACTCTCCTCTTTCACCTTTATCAAGAGACTCTTTAGTTCCTCTTCACTTTCTGCCATTAAAGTAGTATCATCTGCATATCTGGGATTGTTGATATTTCTCCAGCCAATCTTGATTCCAGCTTGTGATTCACCTTTCCTTGCATATCTCATGATGTACTCTGCATATAAGTTAAATTAGTAGGGTGACAATATACAGCCTTGATGTACTCCTTTCCCAGTTTTGAACCAGTCCATTGTCCCATGTTCAAGGAGAAATAAGAAAGCCTTCTTAAGTGACCAATGCAAAGAAATAGAGGAAAGCAATAGAATAGGAAAGACTAGAGATCTCTTCAAGAAAACTGGAGTTACCAAGGGATTGTTTCATGCAAAGATAGGCACAATAAAGGACAAAAGTGGCAAGGACCTAACAGAAGCAGAACGGACCAAACAAAGAGCCATTCATTATTGAGAAAAACGTAAACAAACATAAAGATGTGGCATTAAATAGTAAGTGCATAAAATTAACTGTAGTACCTATGGTACTACTGCATTAATTCCATAGACACCTCCTGTTGCTGTTGTGGTGACCTCAAGTATTTTGAGAATCTTAATACTTAAAACATGTGTGATTCCAATCATCTCTGCAAGAGCATTTTGTCTCCTGGTAAATTGCCTATCACAGTAAAAGATGATTTCTCACAGTCCTCATGTATTTTTTATCATGTTTAGTGCAATACCATAAACTTTGAATAACACCATAGAACACATACTAGGTGCTGCTAGTGATGTTGGAAGTTCCCCCAAGAAACAGAGAAAAGTCATGACATTACAAGAAAAAGTTGCATTGCTTGGTATACACCATGCTAGATTGAAGTCTATGGCTGCAGTTTCCTGCTATTTTATGATAAATGAATCCAGCCTAAGGACCACTGTGAAAAATGAAAACTAAATTCATGAAGCTGTCACTGCAGCTATGCTAGCAGGTTCAAAAACCTTAAACTTTTTGCAATATACCTTTTTACCTAGTAGTGAAAATGCAACTTTTATGTGGGTACAGGATTGCCATGAACAAGGTGTACCAAGGGAGACTCTAATATGATTCAAGAAAAAGTGAAGTCATATGACAACGTAAAGCAAAAGGAAGTGAAGGATTGAAAACTGGAGAATTTAATGCTGGCTAAGGATGCTTTGATAATTTTAGAAAGAAGTTTGACTTAAAAAGTGTCAAGATAACAGGAGAAGTAGCTTCTGCCCACCAAGAAAACAGCAGACAAGCTCCCAGATGCCAGTAAGAGAATCACTGAGGAGAAGGGATAACCTGAACAGGTTTATAATGCAGATAAAAGTGCCCTATCCTGGGGGAAAAAAAGCCACAGAAGACATTTTTAGTAAGGAAGAAAAGAGAGCACCAACATTTAAGGAAGGAAGAGAGAGACTAAATCTATGGTTTTGTGCAAATGCAATCAAGGTTTTTGATTGCAAATGTGCTCAGGTTTTTCCCAGGTGGCTCAGTGGTAAGAATCCACTTACCAATGCAGGAGATGTGAGTTTGGTCCCTGGGTCAGGAAGATCCCCTGAAGAAGGAGATAGCAACCCATTCCAATATTCTTGCCTGATTCTTGCCAATCATCCCAATATTCAACCCATTCCAAGATCCCATGGACAGAGGAGCCTGGCAGTCCATGGGGTCGCAAAGAGTTGGACATGACTCAGCATGCACACACAACTGTGATCAGGACTGCCCTTATCTATAAAGCTGCTAACTCCCTAGTGTTGAAGGAGAAAAAAAGGCACCAGCTGCCAGTTTTTTGGTTGTACAACAAGAAGGCTTGGACAGTCAGAAACCTCTTTCTGAATTGATTTCATTGATACTTTGTCCCCCAAGTCAGGAAGTACCTTGCCAGTAAGTGATTGCCTTTTAAATTTCTTTTGATACTGAACAATAACCCTGGCCATCCAGAACCCCATGAGTTTAACACCAAAGGCATCAAAGCAGTCTATTTGCTTTCCCCAAATAGTTTCTAGTTCAGCCTCTAGATTACAGGGTCATAAGGACCTTTAAGGCTCATTACACACAGTACTCTATGGAAAGGATTGTCAGTGCTATGGAAAGGAACCCAGACAGAGAGAATATCATGAAAGTCTGGACAGAGTATACTATTGATGATACTATCATTGGTTTTTGTATAAAAAGCCATGTAAGCCATCAAGGCTGAAGCTATAAGTTATTGTTAGAAAAAATCATGTCCAGATGTTGTACATGATATCATAGGACTTCCGACAGAACCAATCAGGGAGACCATCAAAGATACTGTGGATATGGCCAGAAAAAAAAAAAAAAAGTGGGGGGTAGTGTTGAAGGTTTTCAAGATATGGATCTTGGAGAAATCTAAGAGCTAACAGATACCACACCAGAGGAATTAATAGAACCTGACTTGATGGAGATGAATGCTTAGAAACCAGGGCCAGACATTGAGGAACAAGATGTAGAAGAAGCAGTATGAGAAAACAAATCGATATTAGATAATTTGACAGAACAAGTCTTATTTAAGACTGCTTTGACTTCTTTTACAACATGGACCCTTCTATGATTCGGGCACCAAAACTAAAGCAAATGGTAGCAGACGTGTTGGTACTATATAGAGAAATTTTTAGAGAACTGAAAAAGTGAAAGATTCAGACAGAAATTACAATGTATTTCTATAAATTAACATCCAGTGTGCCTGCCTCTTTTGCCCCCACTTCCACTTCTCCACTTATTCCATCTCTCCAGGACCCCAAGACTGCAAGACCAGTCCCTCCTCTTACTCCTCTTCCCCAGCTTACTCAATGTGAAGACGGTAAGAAGAAAGATCTTTACGATGATCCCCTGCTACTTAATGAATTTTAACTAATCACCCTGCCATAGGGTTAATAAACTCATCTGTTGTGTATGTGTGTGTCTTAGTGTGAAAATCTAATATGTTGTTCAGTTGCTCAGCTGTGTCCCATGAAAGATAGCCCACCAGGCTCCTCTGTCTATGGGGTTTTCCAGGCAAGAATACTGGTGTGGGCTGCCATTTCCTTCTCCAGGGGATCTTCCCAGAACAGGTATTGAACCCATGTCTTTCGCATTGGCAGGTGGATTCTTTACAACTGAGCCACCAGGGAAACTCAAAACTCTAATAATTATGTGGCAAAAACTGCACGAGATGCCTTTGTGTCAGTCATCAACATCATTAGGTAGATCATCATTGTGTAGAACCTTGTGTGCAAGGCTTGTATTGAAATGGATAACCTACCCCTACATAAGCATAAGGTGAGTTATATTTAATATAAAATTGATAATGTGTTAGTTACCTTACTGATTTATAACTTTTCTCCCAGAGAATTACACTACCAGGCAGTAGACCTCTCTCTGATAATTGGAGAAACTGCATATTAGCCTATCGTCACAGGCAAATGGTTTTACAAAATGTAACAATATTTCTGATGCTGTATTATGAATAATACTGTAATACTATATGCTATAAAAATTTTATAACCATTCATTAGTGTTAGGCTAGGCTACCATGAGGCAATCACATTGATTACACTGGCTACCATAAAGCAATCATACTGTTGCTTCTTTATTATCAATGCATGAGTCGTTACACCTATAAAAAAACATGAGTTCGTTTTTCACATTTTCTTTTTATTTTTGATGTCTAGTGTTAATAATACGTATAACATCCATAGTGGGTTTTTTTCATATAAGACAATATTGATGTAGGTACTGAAAATGATTCATCTTATAAACAGATGATGCAAATTTACAGTGTTGATAAATACAGTATAGTATTGTAAATGTGTTTTCTCTTCCTTATGATTTCTTAATAACATTTTTTCTCTAGCATAAGTGCAAGCTTACAGTATATAATACTCACACAAAATATGTGCTAGGAGACTGTTTATATTATCAGTAAGACTGATCTGGTCAACAGTAGGCTGAGTTTTGGGAGGTGAAAGGTAATACAGATTTTTGACTGCATGGGGGAGTTTGGTACCCTTAATGCCTATGTTGTTCAAGGGTCAAACTGTTTACATTTTTAGGCTGGATAAAAATGCAAATCTTGACCTTATGCCATCTGAAAGAAATGTACTTTAAATCAGATCAGATCAGATCAGTCGCTCAGTCGTGTCCAACTCTGCGACTCCATGAATCGCAGCACACCAGGCCTCCCTGTCCATCACCAACTCCCGGAGTTCACTGAGACTCACGTCCATCGAGTCAGTGATGCCATCCAGCCAAATTTTAAGTAGAAGAATAAGACTTATCTATTATGCAAATACTCATCATAAAAAAGCTGGAATGACTGTATCATATCAGACAAAGTAGATTTCAGAAAAACAAATACTGTAAAATATAAAGAAGTATATTTAATAATGATAAGTGGGTTAATTCATCAGGAAGCCTTAGACAAGTACGCTCTTTTTATGGAACTTCAAATTGTGAAAATCAGAAATTGACAGATATTGACAAATAGATAAACCCACAATTGTAGTTGGAGATTTTAACACTCTTCTCTCAATATTTGATAGAAAAGGTAGAACAATAATCTTTAAGGATATAGAAGATATGTACAACTCAATTTGACCTGATGGATATTGATGGGACACTACAGGCAATAATTGTAGAATCCACATTCTTTTCAAGTGTGAATGGTGCCATCAGCGATACATGTCATATGCTGAGCTAAAAATGTTTTCAATATATTTCAAAAAATTAATGCACAAGAAATGCATTGTGATTACAATGTAATTAAATTTGATGTAGATAAAAAAATCTAAAATCTTACTACATATTTTAAAAGTATTAACCTTACTTCTAAATAAACCATAGACCAAAGAAGAAACCACAAAAATTATAACATATTTCAACCTGAATAATAATGAAAATAGAACATATTAATGTCTGGGGACATATTAAGGGAAATGCATAGTTTTAAATGCTTATACTAGAAAAGAAAAATAAATTTCATATCAATAAGCTTCCCATGTAGGAAGAGCACATTAAACCAAAAAGTATTTAAAATAGATAATATAAAATTGATAAGGAGAGAAATTAATGACATTAGAAACAGACAAATAATGGCAAAAATCAAAGTCAAAATTTAGCTTCTTAAAGCATCAACAAAGTTGATAATTAGTCATAAGTAGAATAAAATAAAAAAAGAAAAATTAACAATTTCAAGTCTGAAAGAAAGTAACATTGCCACAGATCTTACAGACATTAAAGAAATAATTAAGAAATCTTATGAAAAATGTTTGCCAATGAATAGAGCCAACTCAGATGACATGGCTAAATTCCTTAAAAATACAGTTTATGAAAACTGGCTCAAAAATAGCCTTGATTTGTCCCATTTCCATTGAAGAAATTTCATTTGAAATTAAAGACCTTTCTACAAAGAAAACAGTAGGGCCAGATGGGTTAATTACTTTATCAAACATATAAATAAGACATTTTAAAAAAGAAATAATATCAAGCTCCCTAAACTTTTCCCAAAAAATGGAGTAGAAAACAATTTCCAAATTTATTTTATGAACCCAGAATAAACCTGATACCAAAGGACTATAGGAACACCACGAGAAAAAAAGATTTCAGGGAAACAATTCCCCTTACTGCAAAATTCAGACTTAAATTGAAGAAAGTAGGGAAAACCACTAGACCACTCACGTATGACCTAAATCAAATCCCTTACGATTATACAGTGGAAGTGACAAATAGATTCAAGGGATTAGATCTGATAGAGTTCCTGAAGAACCATGGATGGAGGTTCGAAACATTGTACAGGAGGCTGTGATGAAAACCATCCCCAAGGAAAAGAAATGCAAAAATGCAAGATGGTTGTCTGAGGAGGCCTTACAAATAGCTGAGAAAAGAAGAGAAGCAAAAGGCAAAGGAGAAAAGGAAAGATATACCCATCTGAATACAGAGTTCCAAAGAATAGCAAGAATAGTCTTCCTCAGTGATCAATGCAAAGAAATAGATGAAAACAATAGAACAGGAAAGGCTACAGATCTCCAAGAAAATTAGAGACACCAAGGGAACATTTCATGCAAAGATGGGCACAACAAAGGACAGAAATGGCATGGACCTAACAGAAGCAGAAGATGTTAAGAAGAGGTGGCAAGAATACACAGAAGAACTGTACAAAAAAGATCTTCACGACCCAGATGATCACAATGGTGTGATCACTCACTTAGAGTTAGACATCCTGGAGTGCAAAGTCAAGTGGGCCTTCGGAAGCATCACTATGAGCAAAGCTAGTGGAGGTGATGGAATTCCAGCTGAGCTCTTTCAAAGCCTAAAAGGTGATGCTGTGAAAGTACTGCATTCAATATGCCAGAAAATTTGGAAAACTCAGCAGTGGCCACAGGACCAGAAAAGGTCAGTTTTCATTCCAATCTCAAAGAAAGGCAATGCCAAAGAATGTTCATACTACTGCACAATTGCAGTCATCTCACAGGCTAGCAAAGTAATGCTCAATATTCTCCAAGCGAGGCTTCAACAGTATGTGAACTGAGAACATCCAGATGTTCAAGCTGGATTTAGAAAAGGCAGAGGAACCAGAGATCAAATTGCCAACATTCATTCCAGAAAAACTTCTGCTTCATTGACTACACTAAGGCCTTTGGATCACAGCAATCTGTGGAAAATCTTCAAGAGATGGGAATACCAGACCACCTTACCTGCCTCCTAAGAAATCTGTATATAGGTCAAGAAACAACAGTTAGAACTGGGCATGAAACAGTGGACTGGTTCCAGTTTAGGGAAGGAGTACATCAAGGCTCTATATTGTCACCCTGGTTATTTAACTTATATGCAGAGTACATCATGTGAAATGCCAGGCTGGATGATACACAAGCTGGAATCAAGATTGCCGGGAGAAATATCAATAACCTCAGATATGCAGATGATAACATCCTTATGGAAGAAAGTGACAAGGAACTAAAGAGACTCTTGATGAAAGTGAAAGAAGAGAGTGAAAAAGTTGGCTTAAACCCAACATTCAAAAGACTAAAATCACGGCATATATACACATATCTAAAAACCTACAGATAGCATCGTAATTAGTGGTAAACATTAAATTTGTTTTCCATAAAAGAAACGAGAAAGTCTGTTCTCACCCCTGCAAATAGAGAAATAAATGTTTAACATAGTAAATAAAAAGACTAAAATTAAGAAAAAATAAAACTATCTTCTTCATAGATTAGATTTTTTATGAAGAAAGTAAAAAGAAATTTCAAAAATCTTCTAGAACTAAGAAGAGAATTCAGTAATGCTACAGGAAACAAGCTCAGTATGTGAAAATCAATTGTATTTGTTTCATTGACAGCAGATATTCAGAAAATGAAATTTAAAGTACAATGCCATAGCCATTTGAATTTTGCCAAACATATGGAATTATTTAGGAATAAATTTAACAAAGGGTGTATGTAAACTATTTACTCTGAAAGCTATAAGCATCGCTGAAAACAATCAAAGTAGACCTCAGTGTTTTAAAATGAAAAAAAAAAAACAAACAAACCAGCAAAGATATTATGATATATTAATATAATGGAATATTAAACATTTATGAAAAAGAATGCTTTTCTTCCACATGTCATAGCAATAGATTGAACCCAGGTCTCCTGCATTGCAGGCAAATTCTTAACTGTGTGAGCCACCAGGGACGGCCCTAAGCTAAAGAAGCCAGACACTAAAACATTCATGCACCTGAATCTATTTTATATAAAGTTAAAAAAAGACAAAATTAAATTATGGGGTTAGACTTCCTTAGAGTGACTACCTTTGAGGGTAATGACTGAAATGAATGCACAAAGAGAGCTTCTGTGTTTGCCGGTAATGTTCTGTATCTTGATCTTGAGCTCAGTTACATCACTAGTTATGTCTAGTTACATCACTGTGTTCACTTTGTAAAACCTCATGCATTTATGTGTACACTTGAGATTTGCTCACTGAAAGTGTGCTTGTTATACCAAAACTGGAGAGTTCAAAAGAAAATGCCGTCTCTACAGCAGTGAGCCCACCCAAGAACCTGCAATGGCAAGGCCACAGCCCAGATGAGGTCGTAACTGACAGTATTGACCACTAGATGTACGAACGGGAATGTCCAGATGATTCCAGACTTCAGCCTCGTTCAAACTCTTCCTGCTGTGTCTTGCCCAAATCTGTGAACAGAAACCCAGAGAGATGATAAAATGATGGTCATGGGGTGATTGTTTTGAAACAAAAGGAAACTGTAGGAACATCAACTAGCAACATGTGAAAATGACCCGTTCACTGGACCAACACCTGCAGCCAACTTCACCATCTTCAAAATCCTTTGCTTGAATTCACAATTTGTGTGGATTATTTACATGGCAAAGATTTTAAAAGTCTTGCCAAAAATAGAACTACCAAAGTAAATTGGTGCAGCCACTCTGGGAAACTCTGGAGGTTCCTCAAAAAACTAAAAACAAAACTACCATGTGATCCAGCAATCCCACTCCTGGGCAAATGTCCAAAAATGCCAAAGACACTAATTCGAAAAGATACACGCACCCAAATGTTCAAGCAGCCTTGTTTACAACTGCTAGGACACGAAAGCAATCCAAGTGTCCATCAACAGATGAATGGTTAAAGAAGATATACAAAGGAATAACATGCAGTCATAAAAAGCATGGGATTTTGCTACTTGCAACCAGCATGGAAGGACTGGAGGGCATTACGCTAAGTAAAATAAGTTAGAGAGATAAATAATGTATGGTATCACTTGTGTGTGGAATCTAAAACATACAACAAGCTAGTGAATATAACTAGTTTGAAGCAGAATCACAGATACAGAGAACAAACTAGTGGTTACCAGTAGGGAGGGGAGGACAATATAGAGATGGGGGAGCAGGAGGCACAAACTCCTGGAAGTAAGATAGCTACAGGGATATATTGCACAACACGGGGAATATAGCCAATATTTTCAAAATAACTGCAAATGGAGTATAACCTTTAAAATCACATAAAAATAAACGACTAAACAATGAAAAACAAAAAAAGACATTGCTTTTTTCAGACCAGAAAATGTTAACGAATCAGACGTGAATTCTGTATCAGACTCAAAATGCTTAACATTTGGTCAATGGCTGCAGAGTAGCTTGTTTTCTCCTTCACTGAGTTGCTGGATGGTTTTCAGCTCTTAGTATAGCCTTGGTTTCCTACAGTAGAAATGCTCCCAAGAGGATATTAAGCTAATGGTGATGATAGGAGACTTTGTGATCCATAGGATTGAGAATAAGATGCTTTGCAAAGTATTTGGTGAACTTAGTAAATGCCTTTAACATAGGGAAAACTTCTCTGCTGAGATTTGGGCTTAATATTAAAATATTATTCAGCATTTTCCATAAATTACCATTTAGGGCAGAGGAAAGCAAACATATGGTAGAATCTAGAACAGAGCTATTTCTATGAAATCTTGGCTTTCATCTTTAGGATTCATGCAACATTTGTAGTCTATTTTCTTATGTTTGTACTTATAAGAAAGAAATATTTTGACCCAAAACTTGAGAAAATGAGAAACAAAAGGGTGATGTGCTATTCTTCTACTAGGTTTTTGATATCCAAAGCACACTGCCATATTCACCTGGAGATACTTGAACCCCAGTTGGAGAAGCATGGGATGGTTATGCCACACATCATAAAAGCACTGTAATAGCAATACATCTGTTTTTCACCCAGATATGTCACTGCCATTATTAATATTAATTTCATATATAGAAACAGCAAAATTGGACCCTCTTGCTTTTTGCTCATGTAATATTTATTCACTTATTAGTTAATTGCTTTACTCAATTGGTAGTTATTAATTGTCTCCTCTGGACCTGTTCTGTTCTCCAAGGCTCTCAATAAGGCTCTGTTCTTATTGCCAAGATAATGATATACAAATGAATTAATCAGATGAAGATCTCGGCCCTTGTGGAGTTTACACTCTAGTGGAGAAAGGCAGACAACAAGCAGTAGGCATCATAGATAAGCAAGCACTAGACATATTGGAAGCAACAGAGAATAGAGTTGAGTGAGAAGACCAGGCACGTAGGATGTGTGCGCACTTGTTGGGGGAGGGGATGGCTTCAGTAACAAGATGACTTTCGACTGATACTTAAAGGGGCTGAGAGAGTTAGTTAGGAGGCAACAATGCCTGGAGGAGAATGAATGAGAAAAAGAGGAAGCCAGTAAAATCTGGGGCCAGATCACATAAATCAATGGGAAGACTCTGCTTTTTACTAGTTTTAAGCAGAAAGTGACATGACCTGATTTAATGTTTCAAGAAGACCATGCTTGCGCTGTGTTAAGAGTAGACCAGGGAGACTCATGTAGGAACAGGAAAATTGGCTGGAGTGTATTGAAAGATTCCAAATGAGAAATGATGGTGACATAGAGCAAAACAGTGGGGAGGGATCAGATTCTGGATACAAATCCTATCAGATTCTAGACAGGATCTGCTCCCACATTTCATGTTGGCTTGGAGAAAAGTCAGTGATGACTTGAAGATTTTATGACCTGAGAAACTGAGAGATCAGTGGAGATGAAGGGAAGATCAGGAGTTTAGTTTTGAAC
Source organism: Bos javanicus (assembly GCF_032452875.1). Lineage (NCBI taxonomy): Eukaryota > Metazoa > Chordata > Mammalia > Artiodactyla > Bovidae > Bos > Bos javanicus. The sequence continues at coordinate 64,578,283 of NC_083878.1, forward strand.
AGAGACGTCTGTTGGACACCCCAGTGGAAACATTAAGTAGGAAGCTGGGTGCATGTGCCTGGAGTTTGAGAGAGAGGTCCAGGTTGAAGTTATAATTATGGGGGAGTCATCCGCACATACATAGTGTTTAAAACTATGAAACTAGAAGAAATCTCTAAGGGAATGAGTTTAAAGGAAAGGATCAAGGAATAAACCCTGGGGCACCCAACAGTAAAGGTGGGGATAACAGAACAAACTAACAACAGAAAAGGAGAAATGTAGAGAGAAAATCAAGAAAGTGTTGTATCGGAAACCAATCAAAGAAAGCTTCAAGGATGAGGGAGTGACATAGGCATCAACTGAGTTCCTGAATGAGTTCTAACAGCGTTGTTTTATCTGTCTATTTAATATGGTCTCCATCTCCTTGCTGTCCTCCTATCCTCTTCTCCATCCAGGTTAGAAGCACACAGATGAACAAAACCATCTCAGCATGGTCTCTTCTAAAGGCGAGACACCTGCCAATTCAAGAAAGTCTGGCCATTAGAGGTAGCAGCCCATCATGTAGAATTTATGGCAAAAATTTGGGTTCATTTAATGGAAAGCAGAAAACAAATAATCTATATGGACTGGTCATGCTACTTTCTTTTTAAGGTTCAGTTCAGTTCAGTTCAGTCGCTCAGTTGTGTCTGACTCTTTGTGACCCCATGGACTGCAACATGCCAGGGCTCCCTGTCCATCACCAGCTCCCAAAGTTTACTCAAACTCATGTCCATTGAGTCAGTGATGCCATCCAACCAGCTCATCCTCTGTCGTCCCCTTCTCCTCCCACCTTCACTCTTTCCCAGCATCAGGGTCTTTTCAAATGAGTCAGCTCTTCGCATCAGGTAGCCAAAGTATTAGAGTTTCAACTTCAACATCAGTCCTTCCAATGAATATTCAGGATTGATTTCCTTTAGGATTTTTTTTTTAAGTTACTATGTGAAAAAGAAACAGAGAGTCAACAAGGTCTTTCTTGGAGGAACCAAGGTAGCAAGACTAAATGAAATACACTCCCACGCCTAGTGGATGTTCTTGCTGGGCAGAGATTCCATAGGGGCTTGCTTACTCCTGGCATCTGTCTCCTGCAGTCTCAGGGAATAGCATAAAGCAAAACAAACTTCTACTGTGTTCAAAGAAATTGTCTACATGGCTTTGGATGTGACTTGAGAAGCATCTTTACGCCCCAGGGGTGAACTTCATCTCATGAGACAAAAAAGCCCTGGAGCTGGAATCAAAAGGCATACTCTTACATGAAACCGGGAATCACTGGTGCCCCCGCTCATGTCACTGAGATTCGGTGAGCAGAGTGTGCAGCACAGAGCACGAGTGCTGCTGATTTGGGATCTGTGCCATCCAGTGAGCTTTACTGGTATCCCAGAGCAGCGTGCTTAGTCCTGGGCAACACGTAAAATGAGGGACATTGACAAACAAAGACAGCTTCAGAGTACCACAACTGTGAGAGCAACGAGTGAGCAGAAACTCACATTGCTGGAGAATGACTGGAGGGATAGTCATGCATTTTTAAGTTGGAATACAGGAACCTGAAGTAAGATGTGTATTTTATAGCTTGGTGCATTTTCCTGATTCCCCACCCAGAAAACGACCCCAAATACAAGGATACTCTATCCAACATGAGATAGAGATGTTGACAGGATTTCCTAAATCAACTTTAGATATTGGAAAGCAACACGGTACAAAAGATTAGACTTCCCTTGGGCAATGTGTTCTGGTACAACAAGAGAGATCTGGGTTCAAATGCTAGCTTTGCCACTAATTATGCATCTTTTCACACTTAATTTAATCTCTCTGGTCATCTGTTTCTTAGCCAAGACATGGAAGCAAACTAAATGTCCATCAACAGACGAATGGATAAAGATACAATACATGTGTATGATGGAAAACTACTCAGTCATGGAGAGAATGAAATCATGCCATTTGCAGCAACATGGATGAACCTAGAGATTATCATACTAAGGGAAGCAAATCAGAAAGAAAAAGACAAATATCATATCATCTACATATGGAATCTAAAATATGATACAAATGATCCTATTCGCACAAAAGAAACAGACTCACAGACATAGAAAACAAACGGTTGCCCAATGGGAAAGGGGGTAAGGGATGGATTAATTAGAAGTTTTGGATTAACAGATAAAAACTGCTGCTTATTCACTTCAGTCATGTCTGAGTCTGTGAAACCCTACGTATGGACTGCAGCCTGCAAGGCTCCTCTGTCCATGGGATTCTCTAGGCAAAAGTACTAGACTGGATTGCCATGCCCTCCTCCAGCGTATCTTCCCCACCCAAGGATCAAACCCAGGTCTCCTGCATTGCGGGCAGATCCTTTACCGCTGATCCACCAGGGAAGCCCAGATACAAACTACTATGTATAAAACAGATAAACAACAAGGATTTCCTGTATAGCACAGGAAATTGTATTCAATATTCTGTAATAAACCATACTGGTAAAAGTGAATATATATATATATATATATGAAAAGTAAGTGTGTGTGTGTGTGTAGGGAGAGAGAGAACACTTCACTGTACATCATAAACTAACACAATACTGTAAATCAAATATACTTCAATAAATGGCTTCCTCCATAGCTCAGCAGTGAAGAATCCACCTGCAAAGCAGGAGACGCAGAAGACGCAGGTTTGACCCCTGGGTTGGGAAGATCCCCTGGAGAAGGAAATGGCAACCCACTCCAGCATTCTTTCTGAGAAAACTCCCATAAACAGAGGAGCCTGGAAGGCTACAGTCCATAGATCACAAAGAGTCAGACATGACTGAGCACATGCTTAAATAAAAAAGGGAAAAATAGAAGATAATACTCATCTTGAAAGGGTTCATTGGGATTGAAGTATTATATAGATACGTGGTCCTTCCTACATGGTACTTAGTATTACCTAGCTAGTATTACTCTGTATGACACCCGATACATTAGTCAGTACCAGTGAGTAAAAACCACAAAGAGACAGAGTTGATCTCTCTCTTTTTTTTTCCAATCTAACAACCTGACCTACTCTTTTGAATGGAATGAACTGCTCTGCGGCCTTCTGAACAAGACACTCATCTCTAAGACGCTCATGCATGCACTCGATATCCACAGTTCTCAGAGATGTTAAACAATTACTGCTGCTGATGGGCTTGGGGGTCATTTACCTAAACAATATCTGAGGTCGCTTTTCCAAAAGTGAAAGTCTTGTAATTCTAGGCTTTAATCTCTGCTGTGTGCCTCTGGTATCTCTGATCAATGTTTCTGGCACTTCTACATGCCATCAAAGACCCCCAGAAACATCCTTGGGCTATTCTGAGGACTGGAGAGACCATGTGAAAGTGTTTTCTAAACCATAAAGCATCATCTCCATACAAGGGATTGTTTTCTGAATTTAAACTCAGTAGTCCATGTAATCCCTTACAGAAGGCCTTCGTTTCCTCCTGCAGATCCATATCCTTTTTTTTTTTTTTTTCCTTTCAGTTAGAAATTTGGGAGCCTTCCAAATAGCAGATTATCTCAATAGGGCTTGCTTTGCATATTTAAAGGGTTCAACTCCATAAACTGAAGAGGTGGAAACCATGGCCGCCTGCTGTGTCGAATTCAACCAGAGGCTTTTTTTTTTTTTTTTTCACTTTCTGCATCATTTAAATGGAAAATCTTTATAGTCCAATTGTATCAGGTGAGTGCCATGTTATTCTTCGATGCCTCAGATTCCCGTTCTACTTGTGAACTGGGACTCATGTATAATTTAGATTCTACCTTAGAAAGGAACAGATAGCCCGGATAAGACTAACTAGAAGAGAATTAAATTAGGAGCATATTAGAGATGCAAGCCTGGGTGAATAGCTACTGATTCTTGTTGGATAATTTAGCAGACCAGTCACTTAGGAAAACACTTTGATTCTAACTATTTGCGTAACTGATCTGTAAGCCAATAGCCAGGCCCACAGCCGAGTGGTGTCCACAGTCTTGGCAGCCCAGGCCTGGAGTCACTCAGCTCTAACAGGGCCAAGTGAATGTGTGATCTAGGCTTAGCTCCTCCAAACTCTGTGCTCCTCAATGTCTTTAGCTCTAAAATGAAAATCGAAAGAGATGAATTAAAAGACACTTCAAATCTTCAGCCTACTTTGCCTCCCAATAATAATACACATAATCATTTCTACTCAAATTTAGGGACTTGACCTGAGCTATTAAAATTTGTTCATCTAGCTCCAATGATAAACAGTCATGGAATATTGGCAGTTACCTCAGTTTCCAAGCACTGGGGACCCCATACAAGGCAGTGGCTCAGAAAGATAGTCATTAGCAAAAAGGAGAGCTATATGCTGACTCGAGAAACTGTACTTTCAGTCTGAAATCACTGATCTCTGCTTGCTCTGGTCCCCAAGGAAAGTAGATGGATCAGTTCCACTCTTGTAATCGTGTGTGTTCATCCTATGTAATCTTTATATGCTGCCATTTTGGTCTCAAGTCTCTCTTTGATTTACAATAACCTGTGCTGAGTGGATGCTGTGGAAATAGGGGAACACATCATACAATTCACTCTGAGCTCTACGTGCCCCAGTTGTTGTTTAGTCACCAGCTGTGTCCGACTCTTTTGTAACCCCGTGGACTACAGCCTGCCAGGCTCCTCTGTCCATGGGATTCTCCAGGCAAGAAAACTAGAATAGGTTGTCATTTCCTTCTCCAGGAGATCTTCCCAACCCAGGGATTGAACCCATGTCTCTTGCATTTACAGGCAGATTCTTTACCACTGAGCCACCTGGGAAGCTCCACATGCCCCAGAGACATGCCCCAGAGATGGAGCCAAACATCCATCTTTTAGGAGCAGTCCATCTCCAAAACAGTTCTCTCTGTATTTCACTTGCTGCTTCTTGATATTACATTATACATCTGTTTGTTTCTTTACATCTCACTAAGATGTTAACCTAAACTCCTTAAAGGTATGGATTTAATCTCTCTTATTCACCAGTATCTATCTCCCCAAGGCCTAGAAATTATATATAAAATTGCTGCAGATTATAGGATTATGGCATCCAAAGCTCTCTCCTCCCTTCCTTTCCTCCAGCCTCCAAGGACTCCATGGTACACTTAAACTGCTCATAGGTAGTATCTCTTCCTCTCGTAGAAGAGAAAACTGAAAGCCAGAAGTGTTCAGTGTTGGTTTAAGGCCACAAAGCCAGTTAGTGGCAAGGATGTGGTGACTCTGTTCCTAACATGCTCTCCAGCCTGCCAAACCACCAGGAAGCCTCAACAGGCAGATAACCCATTCCTCAGGGACTCTTCCTATTTGCTTAGGCATCAAACAGGAAATTCGCTTCTTTTCGATATTTTTGTCCATCATTTCCAGTCTCCTATAAAGATCTGTGGGCAGATGCCTTTCCTGGGTCTCCACCCAAGACTATTTATTCCACACAGGAGCTGGAGACCAACTGTTCCACTCCTGCTTCCAGCCTGAAACAGAAAGTCTGCCCTCCCCAATTGCTGCTGGCTCTCTTTGGGCCACTGGGGGACAGCAAGGTTGGGGGGGTGACAGGGCAGAGCCTGTGGCATTATGACTGATGAAGAAATCTCCCAGATCACAAGTCCAGCTGTTAACTCGAATGACAGTCAACAATGAGGAATTGCAGAAACAGATCCCTCAAGCTTCCAGTTACAGTGACCGTGATGGGGTTTGATGCCAGGGCCCATGGGTCATCTATGCTTGGGTGAGGAAGCCTGAATCCTGAAGATTTAATGGAGATTGACAAGAGTGGAGATCTTCCCCAAAGACCCCAGAGTAAGGTTGGCATTCAACTGGAAGGAAGGGACAGGGATGAGAGAAAGACGATGACTGAGTCCTCACCAGGCAAGCTGGTTCCTATTTAAAATATAAAAGATGAGAAACAAGGGCATGACAACAAGGACTGTTTTAATTAGAGAAGAATCAATACTATGTGCTATGGATGAAAAACAGTTGGGCTGTGTTTACTTCCACCATCTGTTGCTTGTAAACATGGATGTCCAGCTTTGTAACGTCATCGTGTTCAGCCTACATGTCATTTATCCACAGGCCAATCAGAGCCAGGGAACAAGGGTGGGAAGGAATTTGTGAAGTGCCCTGGAGTACAGCATTGAGGGAGGGGGAAGTATAATGTCTTTCCTGCCACCCACTGGGAACCTCCTTTCAGCTTCCTGGTTAAAGAGGTGCCATAAAGAGAACAACTGGGAGTGAAGGATAGGAAAGGCAGACAGAAAAGGAAAAATTGAGAATGGCAAAGAAGAAACAAAACAGCACAGACTCCCAGACATGATCATGAGACTGCTGCACACAGATCTTATCTACGGCTTAGACATTCTGGAACTCAGTGCAAGCACATCTTGGCCAAAAGAGATTATTTGGGTTATTTATAAATCGCTGATTCATATTATGGCTGATTTTTATTTCCATTTTTATACTTTTTCTCCATTTTCCAACTTTTCTACAATGAGCATGTATTACTCATTAGTCCCCCAAAACGGTTTATCACTTATCAGCTGTGCTTTCTTGATCAGCTGTCTTCACCTCTGTATCTTACTTGCCTCATCTGTAGAATGGGAATTAGTATATTGTCACAGTTTTTACAGTAATTGTAAGGAAGCAAATGCAATTTTAAGCACATAGTAAGTACTTAGCCAATAGCCATTGGTATTTATGATAAAAATGTCATTTCATTTTTCAAAAAGCCAGAGAGAAAAAAATATATATATAAGTTCACCAAAAGCCCTCAGGAAGGCCTTCCCCATCACTTTGGTCTCCCTTCCAACATCTGCCATTTTATCAAACTTCATCTACTAGGTGGGGTTTTTGAAAAGAATCAAAGAAGAACCAGCCACCCAGTCCTCACTTAGCATCACCGAGTTTGGAAATTAGATTTGAATTCTCCAGTGTACTGGCCATTTGGTCTCAGCAGGCAGTCTCCTTTTTATTGCACACAACGTTTGCCAGGCCAGCCTCTGCTAAGATTTAAATCAGCCATTTCACTGCAGGGGTTTGAATTCTTGGGTGCTTCCTCTGAACTGACATCTTTCTCTTTCATCTATCTCTAATCAAAACTGTTGTCTCTTCACCATGTAACACAGTTGTGCAGGGCACAGAATACTCATTTTCTGAGCCCCATTTCCTCAGGTGAAACCAGGGATTGGATGACGTAATGTTACTTCTGCTTAGAATATTCCATATAGTGGTCAAAGTTGTTCTATTTTTTCCTGAAAACAACATGCTACTTCTCTCAGGTGGTATTTAAAAGCTTTTATTTTAAAGCTGAGTTTTCACTATGGAAGAGGCTTTACCCTGTATGAGTAATTTCAGTCATCATCAACATATGAGAGATTTAAATTTTACTCCCAGTACCTTTCTAGGTCGGAAAGTAAAAGTGAAGTCGCTCAGTCATGTCTGACTCTTTGTGACCCCATAGACTGTAGCCTACCAGGCTCCTCTGTCCATGGGATTTTCCAGGCAATAGTACTGGAGTGGATTGCCATTTCCTTCTCCAGGGGATCTTCCCAACCCAGGGCTCGAACCCTGGTCTCCCACATTGTAGACAGACGCCTTACCATCTGAGCCACAAGGGAAGTAAGTATGTAAATTCTGGAGATACAAATGACTTAACAGAAATAAAGCCAAGACCCCCTTCTGTCCATGCAAAGTCAAGTAGAGACCCAGAACACAGAGGCATATGCACATTACATATTTATAGAACTTGGTGTGATATATATAGCCAGGAACTTTTCACTAAGCTCAGTACAGAAACTGGGATAAACTCAAATTGTCTGATAGAAGGGTGAGCAGAAGGTAGCGATGCAGGAAAAACATTACAACATAGTTCATTCTCCAAGCAGACATCGGTATTTTTGCAGGTTCCTACTGACCAACACCAGTTATATGTCTTTGAATACACTCAGGAAAGTAATTCAATCATAGTGTTAGAAAAAACCTGGGGCATAAATTTGCAAATAACAGAAAGCCAACTACTCTTGAAGTCACTTCTTGTCAACTATCACTTTAGAATAATAACACGAAAAGAATCTCTAATGAAGAAGTACAGGTTGGCTGTAAAATTAAAGAGTCAGATTTTTTTTTTTAAACTATATGTTAAAGATAGTGTGTTTGGAGATATATTCGATTTTTGGTCTGAAGACTTTTCAGGGAAGCAGAGAAGGATTGAAATATCTGTGCCTGAATTATAGGCTCATTATGATAAGCTCAACAAAGTTAATAGAAAGCTGGAGGACTCCCACTTTTGAATTTCAAAACTTATTACAAAGCTACAGTGATGTGATCAAAAAAGTGTGATACTGGCATAACGATAGACGTATAGACCAATGGAATAGAATTGAGACTCTGCACATCTATGGCTCATTGCTTTTTAACAAGAGTACCAAGACTATTCAATGGGGAAACAATAGAATTTTCAGCAAAGAGTACTGGGACAACTAGATATCCACACACAATACTATAAAGCTGGACCCTTACCTCACACCATATACAGAATTTAACTCAAAATGGATACAAGATGTCAATGGAAGAGCTAAAATGATCAAGCTCTCAGAATAAACGAGAGGGGTAAATTTTCATAAACTTGAATATGGCAATGGATTTCTATGTATGACACCTCCAAAGCAGGAATTAAAATATTTAAATTGGACTGTCTCAAAATTAAAGATTTTGTGCATTAAAGGACATAATCAAGAAAATGAAAAGAACACCTGCAATATAGAACAAAATATGTACTAATCACATATCTGATAATGGTCCTAGTATCCAAAATATATAAGTAACTCTTATAACTCAACAAAGAAAGACAAACTGTTCGTAAATGGGTAAAGCACTTGAAGAGACTTCTCCAAAGGAAGTATACAAGGAGCCAATAGGCGCATGAAAAGATGCTGACCATCCGTCATCAAGAAAATATAAATCAAAACCACAGCAAGACACCACTTCATGCCATCTAGGAAATTGTGCGTTGTTGGTGGGAATATAAAATGATTTAGCCACCACAGAAATGGTTTGGCAGTGCCTCAAAAAGTGAGACATAGAATTACCATGTGACCTAGCAATTCTGCTCTGAGGTATATCCCGCAAAGAATTGAAAATGCCTATTTTCAACTTACCCTCAAATACTTGTACATTAAGTTCACAGCAACACTATTCACAATAGCCAAACTAAATGTTCATTGACAGATGACGAGATAAACAAATTATAGTATATACCCTAAGTGGAATATTAATTCAGCTATGAAAAGATGAAGCTTATGTAACTTATGAAATCTACAATATGAATGAACCTCAAAAATATCATAAGTGAAAGAAGTCAGACACAAATGGTTACATATTATATTATTCTATTTATAGGAAATATCCAGAGTAGATAAATTCATAGAAACAGAAAATTATTTGCTGATTGCTGAGGGCTGAGGGGTGGGAGAAACAGGGATTAACTATGTAATGGGTACAAAGTTTTATCTTGGGGTGATGAAAACGTTTGGAATTAGATAGAAGGGAAAGTTAGCCAACATTGGGAATTTTACTAAATGTCTACATAGTTCACTCTTAAATGCTAATTTTATAATATTCCTATTTCACCTTAACTTTTAAAATAATTGAATAAATATAAACCAGTTTAAAAGCAATTAATGACAAAACCACCAAAAAATCCCAAACAGCTCTGGTAGAATAAAGCAGAGATGTGGCCCACATGTCAGTTTCACGTGAGTGAAGCTGCTCCTCTGTCTTTCATCTGAGACCCCCTCTGTGCTCCTGGCATTCCCCTTGTGGTCTCCTCCTCCAGGCAGCGACTTTAAAGCTGGGGCCCGCCACCCCCACCTCTCATCCTGCCTTTTGGCTGTAAAAGCAAATATGTAATTTTGAGGCGGGTGCAGGTGAGGGGGATCATTTTCTTGTAATAGACCAAACCACCCAGGCCAGTGATACTGAGGTTAAAAAATACTAAGGTTATAGGTTAAGGAACCGAGTGCTGGAGACTTTTGTAATTGTGATGATTATAGAACTGGCATTTGAAACAGCTATTTCCTTTTTATTGTTTTTTTTAAGAAAGCAAGCCCCCATTCCTAGCACTCATGTTTAACTGTATATGGAACTTTCCATCTCCCATTCTTATTCTGTCCCCTGGAAATAACTCTGCTTGACGACATATGTATAAGGAACGAATGGACATCTCTGGAGCAGGGTCTCGAAATGCACAAATGTTTCCATGGCCCAATCTTATTCTCAGTTTGTCAACAAGGTTGGCTAGTCAGGCCTTCCTACCGTTCAGAAAATTTCACTCCTGTGGCTTCTTGGCTGGTTTCACGGAGTCATTATATAAGGTGGGTGAACTTGTCAGTGTGCTCGTGTTTAAACTCTGGTCAGACAGTGGGAAAAAAAAAAGAGATGGGTTAGTTCATAAAAGACCTTCATTAATGATACTTTTTTCCCTGTCTTTCCGGACAGGGTATAAAATAGATCTGTTCATATCCACAATAAAAATGCAGGTGCTGGGGATGATTATTTTTAGGTGTCTCATCTTAGGGAGAAATAAAAAGATACCTGAAATGAAAAGATGCTTAAGAGAATGTGGTGATTTTGCTCCAGAGAAGCATTTGGGCCCTTTCCCTGGGAAAACGGGTTAAAAGGTTGTCAGTGCTTTCTCCAGGGGCTTCGTCTGACAGTGAACATGTGTTTCCTCCCTTTAATCGACTCGCCAGTAGCCAGAAAGCTGCTTGTTTTCTGCAGAGGTTGTCAAAAATGATTTCAGTCTGGAGACAATGAATGATAAAAGAGGTTTTCAAACACGCTTTTGCACTGTAGCATTCACAGCCCCAGAGAGGAAAGATTGTATTACAATCGCAGTGCAAAGGGCCACGCTCCCCTGGCAAGAAAACAGCCTCCTCCAACCTGTTTGATGAGTCCTGGTATCTCAGGGAGCAGAAAGATACAGGGCAGGACTCCATGAGGAGGATGCTCTAGAAAGGTGGGGCTGAGGAGCTGTATCACATGGAAGAGGAAGATGCCAGAATTTCTCCTGCAGTTCTTCTTTTCCACTGTCCACATGTGTCTGGTTCTGTCAGAGAGCTGCTGGCAGGACCAAGCATGAGACTGACTTCTGAGATGGGAGCGGCGGCTGGAGAAGAGCGGCAGCCACAGCTTCTCAGTGATGCCCTGGCTCTGCTGTAGAAGTAGGCAGGCCAATCTGTATTTCCTCCCCTGCTTTTATGGGCATCACAAGCTTGTATTGATGGGGCTTGTGTTTAGAAAACTCAGGGGGTTAGTTATGCCTTTCCAAATCACATGATGCAACGTTAAATATGTGAAGAAAAACAAGGCTCATCACCCTTCCCACATTTCTGCTTTCTCAAGAGGAGGGGAAAAGGCCGTGATCATTTCAGATCAGCAGTTCCACTTGTGGGAAACCCAGTAAGGTAAACTGGGAACATAGCAGTTGGATAAGAAACTCAGCAGTTAGTATTTGTATTTTCAAGCATAAGATTATGCCCTTCACTTTACGTACAAGTAAGGACTCAGGGCAGAGTTAAGTGGGCTGAAAGAAGCTTCCTAGAACATCTATGAGATTCAGTTTACAAAAACAGAATTTGATTTATCTGCAGCTTTATCTCTCCCTGATGGCTCAGCAGGTAAAATAATCTGCATGCAATGCAGGAGACACAGGAGCCAGTTTTGATCCCTGGGTCAGGAAGATCCCCTGAAGAAGGAAATGGCAACCCGCTCCAGTATTCTTGCCTGGAAAATCCCATGGACAGAGGAACCTGGTGGGCTACAGTCCATGGGATTGCAAAGAGTCGAATACAACTGAGCCACCAAGCACACGTGAGATTCCGTTTACAAAAACAAAATTTAATTTATCTGCAGCTTTTCAGAAACACATCAGTGATATAAATCAAGGTGTTGGGTACAGGCTTCTCTTAACAAGCTCTTGTTAAACTCCCAAAGTGAAGAAGGAAAACCTAGACAGGAGTTTCAACCCCAAGCTGAAAGCCTGTTTCACACAGAAGGTTTTTATTATTATCTTCTTAATGGTTGTGATTTAAATCTTTTTCCTCTGCTTACATAGCCAGATTCCATAACACCTCCTGAGCAGTAACTTGCCTTCCTTTCTTGATTATTTCTGACAACATTTTAAAATATTTTTAGCTCACTAGTGGCAAATATTTCTGCCACTGCAGAAAGATTGGGCTGATAGGCAGCAACTGCATCCAGTAGCCCAGAAAACCAGAGAGAGGAGACATGGGCAAGCTGCGTGCTGAACTGGCCTTTCCATCTGACTCTAATTTCTTTTCTAGCTCCACGATTTTATCACCACACAACTCATGCTCTGAATATAATCAGGACAGAAGTGTGGGTGGGGAGGGTCAGAGGCACGACATGACAGGTGCACAGACAGAGCTGGGTTGTACGTCTCAAATAGTTCTTCCAGATTCCAATCATAAATACCACATAACTTCCAGCTTTCACAATTTGAGCTAATGGCATATGCCAGGAGCTGACTGATGTGACAGTCTCCAGGAAGGACAACCTTTCAACTAGCAACATCCTCCACAAAGTCTGAGCTGGTGCTCTTCCCAGTGCCTATGTATTTGGTCAGTGTCAGAGTGATTTGGCTTAAGTGGGCTCAATCAACTGCTTTCGGTCTATTGTGGTTCATAATCCCTATTCAGGATGGAGTGTGTTGCAGCCTAATGAACGTGGTAATGGAATCCTTGTGTATGTTTTTCCACAGCAGGGCACAGATTAGCATAAGTGTCATATTCTGTAGGCTTGCTTACTCTTACTTCTCAGGCATCGCATACACTGGGAGTTTTTCGACTGGAATATAGTAAGGTGAATATGGCCCACATATGCAGAGTGAGCACACCATTTTTAGAAAGTGATCTGTAATAAATCTCCCCTGGAGGTGCACTATGATAGATTAACTCTGCACTTTTGCTTAAAAACGTAATATTTTTCACCAAGGATCCTGTAATCTGAGAAAAGAAGAATTAGATTGAATTTCCTGCAGAGTTTTAAAGAATGCTGTCCTTTTCCACCATGGGGTTGAAGAATACTTTATGGTTCTCCCGGTTTCCCATACTCATAGCAAGTTCAAAGCTCTCTTTGCACGTCACGATTACTCAGAGTTGATGTTTTGTTCTCAGAGATGCCAAATGGGAGAAAAGATACTCTGGATTGGAATGTTTCATGGAGAGAGACAAGAGAGGGAGTGGGGAGACTGAAAAAGCCAACTCACTCGTTTTACTTTGAGGATTACAAGTTAACTGGAAAAGCATTTTCTTCCTAGAGTCCTTAGAGAAGTATGCCTCAGGAAATAAGAATAGGATTATTTAGAAGTTCCCTTAAGGTAGGAATCAGATTTCAGAGCATTCATACCAATTTGTATTTCTAGAAAACCATCGTCATGCTGTCTGGCTCTAAACTATAAATAATGGCCCCTCTGTCTTGTGACATCAGCAAAACTTAAGTAAAACTTATGACAAATGTCGAAGCCTCTCCCCCAAACCTTTCACCTCCCTTTCTGCTATCAATACAAAGGTGGCTTATTTAGTCTGAATCATTGGCCTCATCAGGTCATACGGATGAAATGCCATAGATTTTTTTTTTCCATTCCAGTCGGCCTATGATTTGGTCTATATAGCTGATGGGCTACGCAGGAGGCAGGTTAAGGGTGAGAGAACTCCCAGTGAACTTACCCCTGCTACCTCCTTACAGAAAAGGGTGCTGTGTCTGAGAGTCCCCAAATTTATGACTTGATTAAGGAGAGTGTAGTTTCGTGGCATGCACACCACTTAAGGGGCAGTTTAGTGTGACTAATCAAAGAGGTTTTCCTGGAACCTAGTAAGTATCAATATATATAGGCTGGGATAGCACAGAATGTCTTGATGCTTTTAAGCATGGCAGCAGGGGACCAGCCAGAGCCTATTAATCAGTCTAAGGTAAGTGCTGCCTCTCTCGTATTTTAATCTCCTCCTTTCTGCTGTGTTAAAGAAATTATATCTGTGGCTGAAATAACATTTAGAAGCAATATTGTTTGCCAAGTGAATGAGACAATCAAACCAGTCATTTAGAGTTGGGGATTAAATATGAATCTCATTTACCTTTATTATCCATGCATTTCTCGCTAATCATCATAACTCAGACTATTTAAACTTCATTGAAAATGTAGCCAGTAATGGAGCATCATTAATATTTGTTTGTAAAGATTTCAGCCTGGAGCTGAGCAAATCTGAAGAAAGCCAGCCCATCTCTTTTTGTGTTCAGAAAGTGGGAACAGACCAAACTGGAGGATCTTGGATGCCCTGTTTCAATGCCTTCATAGACAACTAAATTCCAGTTGCCAGCCTTCTTTCCAAGCATCTCTTCCTTGCAAAATGGTATCAGCAGAACGGGGTGGCTTTCCAAAATAAAAATGCTCTAGCACATGCCCCTACATTGACATGTCTTTAAGGGTCAGCTTTCCAGCCACAAATGCCACCAAGCTAGTTAACTGAGACCACCAATGGCAGAAGGAATTCAAGTTAGAAATTTCACGGAGTCAGAATCCACCCCCACCTCACCTCGAGCCCCTTTTAATCTCGTCACCCAGCCCCTCAAATATGGTAGAAAAAGACTGGGTGGCAAATGTATTTAAGACTCCGAGGAAAAGGGCTGTTAAGTCAACCTTGGTAACTTAACTGAAACAGTATATGTGTAAATCCATCGAAAATCCTTGGCCTTTTACAACTCCTGTCCCAATGGAAATCAGATCATAGGACTGTTTACAAGAGACCACTATTCATTTGGATAAAGACCCATGACAGCACAGCCCAGGATTATTTGAAATTTTAGTAACCTCAGCTTTAAAAATATTCTAAAAGCAAAATAACAAGGGGCAGGTAATTGCCATGAGCTAATTACTTATGATATTTCATCTATATAATCGGTGAACAATCTCTGTAAATGTCAGCCTGTGGCACTTTGGCAATCACTTGTAGTTTTTATTGTTTAAAGAAATGTCAACATTTCCATTTTCTCCAACTTTAGTTAACCTGGGCCCTATACATGACTAAAAGGGCCACCAGAAGAGCACTTTACACTGTCTTTTTATAGTGTTTCGTAATTTCATAGCTGAGCTAGTCCCAGGTTTAGCAACTATTTTGCTATTAAAAAAGTATAAAATATGTACAAAGGAAGTTAAATATTAAAATTAAAGATGATAGATGCAGTCATGATTTTCTGAACAAGAAGATTTCATTCATATTTCAGTTTATCTTTTTACATGCTTGGTGGGAAAATTCAGGAGATGGGGAAATTTGTTTGTTTGTTTATTCCTTTTTCTTCTCCTCTCCGGCCACTTGGAAATAATTCCTGTGAACAAAGGAACTTCACTAGAAAACTCCTTAACTTTCCAGAGAGAAAGAAGAAGGGCAGAAGTTGATGGTCAGGGTGAACAAGACCAGAGCCAGGCGAATCTGAAGCCCACCACCATGACCCAGAAACCTCAGGCTGCTCACTGCCTCCTCTATGCCCTGCCTCCTCTATGCCCTGCCTCCTGCACTGGTGCTACCCACATTTCCTTGAGTCTCAAAATCCCATTTGTGCTTCAGTGTGAATCAAATGGCTTCCCTCATCCATCCCCAAGTGTGGTTTTCCTAGAGACCTAAGTAAGGCATGTTCCCAACACCAGGAAGAGGCTTAGAAAGATTGACACAAGAGTCAGGGGCTACATTTCCCAAATCTGAGCTGGGGGCTAAGCCAGACAGTGGCCAGTTGGATCTGAGAAGCAAGGGGCATGGAGGAGAGATCTGAACCACCAGGGATAAAATTGGAGCCAATAGGAAGACAGAATCAAAGTTGTCTGGGAAGAGCACAGGCTGCATTAGCAGCGACCCTTTGCAGGGAGAAAGTCAGGGCAACCTCCATGTGGACTGAGAGGAAGGGCAGCCGAGCTGCTCCCGGGCAGGGTTGTCTCTATGCAGAGCCAAGATGGACATCAAAATCCACACTTTGCAGAGCCGATTCACCAGCCTAGTTGACCCACTCTCTTTTCAGTGACCTTGCTACTTTGAGGAACTCATCACTGATATCTTCTCCAAGAGTGAATATCAACAGTCTTAGAGGATGGGATGGTTGGATGGCATCACTAATTCAATGAACTTGAACTTGGGCAAACTACAGGAGATGATGAGTGACAGGCAAGCCTGGTGTCCTGCAGTCCATGGGGTCATGAAGAGTCGGACATAATTTGGTGACTGAACAACAGTATGTCCAGATCTCATCCTTGAAATCAACAACTTTTGGGTATGGAGCTTCTTCAGATAAAAGGGATAGCAGATGGGAGCGGTATGAAAAGAGGAAAGATAACAGAATGCAAAGAGGCTGTCAGTGAATAGGAGCAAAAAAAAGAAATTAATGTTTGTAAGGGCAAATTCTCACCTGACAATTCAATGGAAAGAAATAAGAAGAGAAAAAGATTATCTGAGGAAAGGACAACATCAGCTCTTACTGACTAAATCCAACCAAAAATAGAAATATCATTGAGGATTAAAGGAGAATAAATTGAAACATGTGGACTCTAAGATCAACTTGGTACCATATTTAGACTACTTTTAGCATTCTAGATTTAGAGTATATTCTATAAAAACTTTATACTTAAAAAAATCATGTTTAGCTTTCCATGTTTTGGAAAGTTGAAAATAAATTCCTTAGTATTTGTTTTCTTTTCCAAGTGGCATTTTCCCCCCTTTTGGAGCTCTGTGTTGTATTCAGTGAAGTACAGATTTGAGCAATTTTATTCAGGTTTAAAAAATAGTGTGTGTGTGTGTGTGTGTGTCTGTGTGCGCACACGTGCTCAGTCACTCAATAGGGTCCAACTCTCTGCGACCTCATGGACTGTAGCCTACCAAGCTCCTCTGTCAATGGGATTTCCCAGGCAAGTATACTCAAGTGTGTTGCCATTTACTTCTCCAGGGGATCTTCCTGACCCAGGGATCGAACACACGTCTCCTGCATTGGCAGGTGGATTCTTTACCACTGAGCCCCTGGGAAGGCCCTAAAAGAACAGAGGTACATGAAAAAACAAAATCTCACGTCCCAATTTGGTATGAATACCACAAGATGAAAGTTCTCAAAAGGGTCATCATTAAACCCCTAGTTAATGCTAACACTACAGGCTTCATCCAAAACCTGTGATGATAGGATGAATCAGGGAAAAAAGGGCATTTAAATTCATTTTGATATTTGGCAAAACTAATACAATTATGTAAAGTTTAAAAATAAAATAAAATTTAAAAAAAAATAATAAAATGACTGTAGAAGGAATCAAAATTATTAACAAAGAAAAGCTCAGTAGCTGAGGGGCAAGTGAGTTCTCAGAAACGCATAGCCAGGAACCAGTGGTTTATGGGTCATTCCTTGTATTCCTATTTATTTGGGGAAATTGTGACACTTAGATCCTGTATTTGGCTAGTACAAGGTTTTAAAAGGATTCATAATATTCATCTCAAAACTTTTTTCCTTTAGTAGTACACTGTATGTTTCTATCCTGGTAATATTTTTTAGTCTTCTTTATCGGTGCCTTTAGTCTTAAACTACTGTGCACCTTTTTGGACTGCAAATGAAACACAATTACTAAATTACAAAATCCATGAAAGAAAATGTTAGTCAAATTCAGGAACTGGGAAAGAGGTATTTTAGTATACTAGAGGTGTTTTCAGGTCAATTTATAGTTTAGACATTTTTTATAAAGCCATGATATATTTGGTGTTTTTTAACTCTTTTTTTCAACCCAGTAATAATATATATCTCTCTCTTCACATCTTTCTCATCCTAGAATGTGATCCTGATTTCATTATTATATTGTTATCACTCTGATAAAGAGGAGATATAAACCCTGGATTACGTTCTATGATTGTTCTACAGGTGGTATCGGTCAGGACAGGGCACCCCAAATGACAGTAACAAATGAGCCCCACATCAGCGGTTTGACACAACAGATTTTTCTTGCTCACTCTGCATTTTCTGCTGGGTCAGTAGGGATGCTTAGCTCACTGTAATCATCCAGTGACCCTGAATAACAAAGACTCCATCTCAACACTTGCTTTGGGCAAATTATGCTCTTATATTGAAAGCTTTTCCCAGAAATTAACATATATCAATAGTATGCTTATTTCATGGGAAAAAGTAAGTCACGTGAACACCCAACTTCCAAAGGGTGGAGAAATTAAATCCTTCTATTTACTTAAAAGGAAACCTAGATCATTTGTCTACAGTCTTAATATCTACCCTTCTTATCTCCCCAACCACATGAGACTTTCCCAAAGGCCAGAAATCAAGTCATATTTCACTTGAAATTAGTGTTGCCCAGCGCTTTGCAAGACACGTATTATTCATTAATTACTGGAATATTAGTAAACACTATGCTACTTTTGAGGAGATACCCCTTGTCCAAGGTAAGAGAAACCCAAGTAAGACAGTAGGTGTTGCGAGATGGCATCAGAGGGCAGATGCACCGAAACCATAATCACAGAAAACTAGCCAATCTGATCACATGGACCACAGCCTTGTCTAACTCAGTGAAACTAAGCCATGCCCGTGGGGCCACCCAAGATGGGCGGGTCATGGTGGAGAGGTCTGACAGAATGTGGTTCACTGGAGAAGGGAATGGCAAACCACTTCAGTATTCTTACCTTGAGAATCCCATGAACAGTATGGAAAGGCAAAATGATAGGATACTGAAAGAGGATCTCCCCAGGTCGGTAGGGGCCCAATATGCTACTGGATATTAGTGGAGAAATAACTCCAGAAAGAATGAAGGGATAGAGCCAAAGCAAGAACAATACCCAGTTGTGGATGTGACTGGTGAAGGAGCAAGGTCCGATGCTGTAAAGAGCAATATTGGATAGGAACCTGGAATGTCAGGTCCATGAATCAAGGCAAATTATAAGTGGTCAAACAGGAGATGGCAAGAGTGAACATCAACATTCTAGGAATCAGTGAACTAAAATGGACTGGAATGGGTGAATTTAACTCAGATGACCATGATATCTACTACTGTGGGCAGGAATCCTTTAGAAGAAATGGAGTAGCCATCATGGTCAACAAGAGTCTGAAATGCAGTACTTGCATGCAATCTCAAAAATGACAGAATGATCTCTGTTCGTTTCCAAGGCAAACCATTCAATATCACGATAATCCAAGCCTATGCCCCAGCGAGTAATGCTGAAGAAGCTGAAGTTGAATGGTTCTATGGAGACCTACAAGACCTTTTAGAGCTAACACCTAAAAAAGATGTCCTTTTCATTATAGGGGACTGGAATGCAAAAGTAGGAAGTCAAGAAACATGTGGAATAACAGGCAAATTTGGCCTTGGAATACGGAATGAAGCAGGGCAAAGGCTAATAGAGTTTTGCCAAGAGAAAGCACTGGTCATAGCAAACATCCTCTTTCAACAACACAAGAGAAGACTCTATACATGGACATGACCAGATGGTCAACACTGAAATCAGATTGATTATATTCTTTGCAGCCAAAGATGGAGAAGCTCTATACAGTCAACAAAAACAAGACCTGGAGCTGACTGTGGCTCAGATCATGAACTCCTTATTGCCAAATTCACACTTAAATTGAAGAAAGTGGGGAAAACCACTAGACCATTCAGGTGTGACCTAAATCAAATCTCTTATGATTATACAGTGGAAGTGAGAAATAGATTTAAGGGACTAGATCTGATAGAGTGCCTGATAAACTATGGATGGCGTTTCATGACATTGTACAGGAGACAGGGATCAAGACCATCCCCGTGGAAAAGAAATGCAAAAAGCAAAATGGCTGTTTGAGGAGGCCTTACAAATAGCTGTGAAAAGAAGAGAATTGAAAAGCATAGGAGAAAAGGAAAGATATAAGCATCTGAATGCAAAGTTCCAAAGAATAGCAAGGAGAGATTAAAAAAGCCTTCCTCAGCAATCAATGCAAAGAAATAGAGGAAAACAACAGAATGGGAAAGACTAGAGATCTCTTCAAGAAAATCAAAGATACCAAGGGAACTTGTCATGCAGAGATGGGCTCGATAAAGAACAGAAATGTTATGGACCTAACACAAGCAGAAGATATTAAGAGGTGGCAAGAATACACAGAAGAACTATACAAAAAAGAGCTTCATGACCAAGATAATCACTATGGTGTGATCACTCACCTAGAGCCAGACATCCTGAAATGTGAAGTTAAGTGGGCCTTAGAAAGCATCACTACAAACAAAGCTAGTGGAGGTGATGGAATTCCAGTTGAGCTATTTCAAATCCTGGAAGATGATGCTGTGAAAGTGCTGCACACAATATGCCAGCACATTTGGAAAACTCAGCAGTGGCCACAGGAATGGAAAAGGTCAGTTTTCATTCCAACCCCAAAGAAAGGCAATGCCAAAGAATGCTCAAACTACCTAACAATTGCTCTCATCTCACATACTGGTAAAGTAATGCTCAAAATTCTCCAACCCAGGCTTCAGAAGTATGTGAACCATGAACTTCCAGATGTTCAAGCTGGTTTTAGAAAAGGCAGAGGAACCAGAGATCAAATTGCCAACATCCACTGGATCATGGAAAAAGCAAGAGAGTTCCAGAAAAACATCTATTTCTGCTTTATTGATTATGCCAAAGCCATTAACTGTGTGGATCACAATAAACTGTGGAAAATTCTGAAAGAGATGGGAAGACCAGACCACCTGATCTGCCTCTTGAGAAACCTATACACAGGTCAGGAAGCAACAGTTAGAACTTGACATGGAACAACAGACTGGTTCCAAATAGGAAAAGGAGTACATCAAGGCTGTATATTGTTACCCTGCTTATTTAACTTATATGCAGAGTACATCATGAGAAACGCTGGGCTGGAAGAAGCACAAGCTGGAATCAAGATTGCCAGGATAAGTATCAATAACCTCAGATATGCAGATGACACCACCCTTATGGCAGAAAGTGAAGAGGAACTAAAAAGCCTCTTGATGAAAGTGAAAGAGGAGAGTGAAAAAGTTGGCTTAAAGCTCAACATTCAGAAAACGAAGATCATGGCATCTGGTCCCGTCACTTCATGGGAAATAGATGGGGAAACAGTAGAAACAGTGTCAGACTTTATTTTGGGGGGCTCCAAAATTACTGCAGATGGTGATTGCAGCCATGAAATTAAAAGACACTTACTCCTTGGAAGGAAAGTTATGACCAACCTAGATAGCATATTCAAAAGCAGAGACATTACTTTGCCAACAAAGGTCCGTCTAGTCAAGGCTATGGTTTTTCCAGTGGTCATGTATGGATGTGAGAGTTGGACTGTGAAGAAAGCTGAGCACTGAAGAATTGATGCTTTTGAACTGTGGTGTTGAAGAAGACTCTTGAGCGTCCCTTGGACTGCAAGGAGATCCAACCAGTCCATCCTAAAGGAGATCAGGCCTGGGTGTTCATTGGAGGGACTGATGCTGAAGCTGAAACTCCAATACTTTGGCCACCTCATGCAAAAAGTTGACTCATTGGAAAAGACCCTGATGCTTGGAGGGATTGGGGACAGGAGGAGAAGGGGACGACAGAGGATGAGATGGCTGGATGGCATCACCGACTGGATGGACATGAGTTTGAGTGAACTCCGGGAGTTGGTGATGGACAGGGAGGCCTGGTATGCTGCGGTTCATGGGGTCACAAAGAGTTAGATACGACTGAGCGACTGAACTGAACTGAACTGATGTTAATTTTGAAGATCAAAACACTTCCAATCTCCATATCAACATTATAATTTCTAAAGTACCTGCTATGTACAATAACAACTGTAATTTTCCAAGCCCCTAACATGCAGCAGATATTACACTCATTGCTTTACATATATTCTCTTTAATCTAGAACACAATTATAAGATAGAATTTTTCTTCCTCCAATTTCAGGTTATGTATTATTGAGAGATTAACTAACTTGCCCAGACATTCAAAGGGTGATAAAGATAAAGTAAGAACCTGTGTGTGTCGAATACCTGCAGCCCTGCTTATCCACTCCAATGCCCCCCACTTCCAAGAGTGTAGCACTAGGCTTCTTCCTGCTTCTCAAGCTTCCTGCTGCCTCAAGGTCTACACATTTGCTGCTTCCTCTGACTAGAAACCTCATCTCCCATAATTGCTTTTCCCTTACCACCTTCAAATCTATGTTCAAATACTAGGCCTTGATTGACCACCTTATTTAAAATTTCAAAACCAATCCCCCAAGTCAAACCAAGCACTCCCTCTGCTCTTCTGCTTTATTCTGTTCTGAAGCCTTGCTTTCATCTGACATATTGCATACTTGTACTTCTTTATTATGTTCATGGGCTCCCCATGTGGTGCAGTGGCAAAGAACCGGCCTGCCAATGCAGGAGGTGCAAGAGATACTAGTTCAATCCCTGGGTCAGGAAGATGTCCTGGAGGAGCAAATGGCCATCCGCTCCAGTATTCTTGCCTGGAAAATTCCACGGACAGAGGAGCCTGGTTGGCTACAGTCCATGTGGTCGCAAAGAGTCAGATATGACTGAATGCATACAGACACACACACACACACACGCATTATGTTCATTGTCTCTTTCCCTATTAGAAAGTACTTAGAACAGGAACTTTGGTCAGGTTTTACTTGTTGCTATATCTTCTCCCCACCTTGTGCCTAGAACAATGCCTTCACATAGTAAGTACTCAATAAAATTTCAAACGGATGAATAAGTGAATGATATAACAATACCTAGTACTACACAAGATGCCTTTAGATGAAACAGAAGCATTCATAATTTACAGTTAGTTCTTTTAATGGGTATTAGAAAAAGTTTGACTAGCACATCAAAACACGATTTTGAAGATACAGTGGTACAGATAGCATGTTTCCTAAAAACAACAACAACAACTTAAAGTGCTCCATATCTTGGTTTGGTCATATATATGTGTCATATGTACACATGTGAAAATTTGCTGAGCAGTACACTTAAAATCAATTCATTTTACTATGTTATTCCTTAATTTTTAAAAAGAACATTCAAAATAGCAACAACAAAATATATGATAAAGAAAGCTAATATAAATAAAAATATCATGTGTTTGATAGTTTGGGCAATAGTTGAAAAGTCAAGTCACAAATGATGGGGCATTGATAACCACTTTGCTGGATCCTGCTGTCTCTCAGAGAACTATTAATACATCAATTTTGCAGGTCCTGAGACACTGGAGAGACAAATAAGAATATATTGCCATGCAAGGCATTTGTCATCTGAGTGATCCGGACAATAAGTGGTGTGTAATTACAGAGAAGATTCTTATAGTGTGGTGGGGTGATGGGAACTGATCCTTGAAGATGGGCAGAGCCCAAAGGATCAGATGCCACAGTGGCATTCAGGCTCTGGGGTAGATGTGGACAGTCACGTTTCAGAACCCAGCTCTTATGTCCAACTCGCTGAGTGCACCAGCAGGCCCCCAGAGGATAGGAGAATACCAGCTCCTTTTCACGTCTGGCCAAACATCTCAGATCTGGATGCTATACCTCCCACCTTCTCCACTCTGGAACTGGAGCCATAGGCAGCTCAGGGGAAGCCCTGTTTGGATGTTGCAGTTTGTGAAAACTTCATCTGCCTGTGAACTAAACGCTGCCTGCTTTAGCAGGGGAGCCCAGGGAAGAACACTCTGGTGGCCACACCATTCCTGACCTCAAACCATTGCAGAGAAAGCCAGAGGACATATAACAACCATTAAGACAAAATAGCCATTGCGTTCAATGTGGAAGGCCAGACAGATTCTCTTTCCTGTGACAATTTCCTTTCTAATGCGCAGCGCCTCCTGGTTCACTATGGATGGGGCAGGAAGGGCTGCAGCAATGCACAGGAACTACACGTGGGAGAGATTTGTTTTTGCCCTGCAAAGTCATCAGCAGGAGCTGGCCTCAGCACAACACTTCATTTACACAGACCCATCCAAGGCTACCCAGTCAATGTCCTTGTGTTTAATTTACATGACAATAGGGAATTATTGACAAAATCGCTATCTTCAAATTTTCCCTTGAGAATGTCTTAGTTTGTGGCCAATTAAAGCTAGATGCTCAGATTTGGCACCTGCCCAGATCCTCCAAATAGCTTTATGCTCCTCGTCTGCATTCTCACCGGGGAGGAAACCACTGGCAGGAAAAGTGAGGAGTATAGTGATTGCTATCCAGAGGTTGCCAGTTCCTGCCACCACCTCCCCAGATGTGCTTTCTGCCCCACTGGTCTCCTTTCATCTCAAAAAAAAAAAAAAAAGAATGTGACTTTCAAATAGAGTTACGAAGAAAATGCAAACTCATTAAGAAAAAGGAGAGGGTGGGGAGACCGGTGGCACTTACAGTTAGTTACCTTATGACTCTCAGTTATTCAAGTTTCATTATTTGGAGGGAAAGAAAGCAATTTAGAGGAAAAAGAAAACAGAGCAAGCATTTGGCTATTCTTTGTTTTAGCAAGAAATTCCTTTATTCTGACGCAAAGCAATTTCACTTGGATTGTAGTTCTTCAAAATTATGGGTGCTTTAAGGTCTCTGGCAAAGATTTCCAACCCGACTGATAGTCTGTTTACAACATATCTAAGGAAGCTTTGTCATAACTGACCTGAAACCCACAAATTTGCTAGAACATGTGTCTTTCCAATGGGGTTTTGTTACTTAAAGCACCAGGAAGCATCATTTATCACACTTGCCTCCGTGAAGCCTACCTCCAAGTTAGAACTGCCTGAGTACCTCCCCCACCTCATTCTTTCACATTTATCTCTTCCCCCCCCCCCAAAACTTAAGGCTCATTGAGAACAAGGACAGAATGGTTGTGTCCATAATGGGCTCATCATCAGCCAGGTATAAGACCTGGTGTCAGGGCTGTTTCATAGATGTAAGTGGTGATGGTACATCGTGGCTCTAATGGAGTTTTTATTAAGCCTCTTGTTGAACTTCTCTTGTGGTTCATATGGTAAAGAATCTGCCTGCATTGCAGGAGACTAGGGCTTAAGCCCTGGGTTGGGAAGATTCACTGGAGAAGGGAGTGGCTATGCACTCCAGTATACTTGCCTGGAAAATTCTATGGATGTAGGACCCTGGTGGGCTACAGTCCATGGGATTGCAAAGAGGCAAGAGTTGGACATGACTGAATGACTTTCACTTTCACTGTTGAACCAATCCTTGTAAAACATTCAATTTTAACAGGAACCAATGAATGTCAAGTCCATCAATCATCTCAAGATTTAAAAAGATATCCCACCAAACTCAATATAGACAGCTGACAGATATATGTATAGAGAATTCAGTAGTGAAATTCCCTTCACCTATTCACCATCAAGCACTAGACCACTAGAATTAACTTTCAGAAATTCCTAGAAAAACCATTTTCCTTTGAACCTCACCTTCATTATCTTAGGGGCTTCCCTGGTAGCTCAGTTGATAAAGAATCCACCTGCAATGAGGGAGACCCAGGTTCAATTCCTGGGCCGGGAAGATCCTCTGGAGAAGGGATATGCTACCCACTCCAGTGTTCTTGGACTTCCCTTGTGGCTCAGCTAGTAAAGAATCTGCCTGTAATGTGGGAGACCTGGGTTTGATCCCTGGTTTGGGAAGATCCCTTGGAGAAGGGAAAGGGTACCCACCCCAATATTCTGACCTGGAAAATTCCATGGATGAGTTCATGGGGTCGCAAAGAGTCGTACACGACTGAGCAGCTTTCACTTTCACTTTTCATTATCTTACCTCTTTCCTCTTCAGTTTAATGTCTAAACACCAAGTTATTTTGCATATTTTGGCACTATCCTTTGTTATTATTCTCTAGTCATTTCATGCTATTGAGATGATCCCTATTAAAATGTGGTGTAAACCACAACGCACTCTCTGAAGGCATGTGACTTTTATTACTGAGCCTTGAATTACAAGAGTATGCTTTCTATTTCTTCATTATCCATCAGCATTAAAACAGTGCTGCACACAGAGCAGGATGATAGTAAACACTCCTGTTCTAAGTAGCCAGTCTTGGTAAGGAGGGAAAGCCAGCATTCAAAAGACCCAAGGGTTCCAGCAACTCCACCTGTGGGCAGATTTGTTGATATGGTTTGGAGAGAAATCTCTGGAGTTGACCAAACTGGACACAAATTCTGAAGCAACCCCTTCCTGCTTACGAACTTAGACAAGCTACTTAATATTTGTAAATCTCAGTTTGCTCACCTGTAAAGTGGGAGCAATAAAAATGCCTGCCTCATGGGATACTATGATGATTTAATAAACCAGTAGCTACTTCCTAGGAAATTTATGAGAAACAAATGCACTAAATTCTGTAAGGCACTCAATAAAGGACCCAGGAAATAGTAGGCACTCAGAAATGAGGTTAGAACTCTTACCATTATGGTTAGAGAAAAATATCACATGCTTCTGTTGTCCCACTGCTCACTCTGGAATTTTTTATCCCCAGTCATGTTGGCTGAAAACTAAGGAAAAATGCAAATATGCCTTTGGATCTCCGAGGAAAGTGGGAAATACACACTCCCTTCCACCCCATCTGCATGTCTAAAGCAAGGTAAGTCTCTCATGTTGCTTTCCCAACCAGCAACCAAGAACTCTGCCCTCACGTGGCAAAATATGTCCAGAAGAAACAGCATTATCTGTTAAGATATTTGGGGGGTGGAGGAGTGTCTCTGGTAAAGCTATTATAGGAGCCCCCATCCAGGTTCTAACTTGCAAGCAACACAAACCTTCCCTGCCAAGATCAAGCAGAAGAGGAATAGATGGATACTGGGGAGCCTGAGGGAGCACTGGAGAATCCAAAGGGCAAGCCTGGAAGACAGACAGACATGGGGAAGGAAACCCTCTGCAGCCAGGACCACAGTCAAGTCGGCCCACGGAGTCCACAGGATGAGAAACTCTGCCACTTCTGCCATCTTACCTGGCGGTCCCAATGGGCACCGCGGGCCCTTGTCAACACTGGACAGATGCCACGTCCCATCACTGAAGTTGCTGGAGGACAGACATGACACTCCTACCACTGGGATCAGCTCCGTTCTCTGCCTCTGTCACATTCTGTCCAGATT
This sequence comes from Bos javanicus, assembly GCF_032452875.1. Classification (NCBI taxonomy): domain Eukaryota; kingdom Metazoa; phylum Chordata; class Mammalia; order Artiodactyla; family Bovidae; genus Bos; species Bos javanicus. The sequence goes on from NC_083878.1 coordinate 64,605,377, forward strand.
CAAAGCAGAAGGGTACATACCACACCCTCACTCGACTCCTGAAAAGGCTCACTTGTTGAGGAATCCTCCCAAAATGGGGGGCGGGGGGTGGCTTCAAAAGCTGAGCAGACAAAAGATGGCAAATGTTTTCTACAAGTGATTGTTATCCTGTTTTCTAATGTGTATAGCTACACATATGTATGTGTACTCACGTACAATAATAAATGTACTCTGATTTTCAAGGTACAACTTCTATTTTTAAAGTATTTTAAAGCCTTTCCATGCATCATGCAAAAATGCAAAGCCCATGGAGTTTTCAAAGGCTAAAAAGGAGAAATTGTCAAGGGAACAGCTGAGAGCCCAGTGCGTGAGGCACTGGGGGTGTATGTATATTCGGATTTTAAGATGTAGCGAGAACCAAATGATCAAGAGACCAAATTGAAAAACTATGTTTGACACCTTTTTTCCTTCCCCTGCTCTGAAAGCAAGGGGATATCTAATTGCTTCTGTTTCCTCCAATAATAATCCCATAAATAACAAAAAAGGCCTAGTGTGGCTCGATTCCCTCAGTATCAGATAACTATCTTGACTGTTTATGCAGTCGGTGCATTAATTTTAGCGCGGGTTGGCTTTTTCCTTCTTTGAAAGGAGCCTCGGACAAATCCTCTTTGAGCTTTGCATTGAGCTCGGCTTTGCAGCCAAAATAAATTAGTCAAGTCTAGAACTTTGTTTTCAGAGTTTGTCAAGTTCTTTCCAGTGAAATTTTTCCTCCCGTTCCAGATGCGGTGGTTTTCTTGACTCCAGCTTCTATTTTCCTGGCACATGAAAATGCCAACATCTCCTTTGGGATACTTTGTGGAAAGCCAGAGGAAGGTGGACACAGCTAGTCTGCTCAAATGTGACCCTGACACGTGATTTAATATAGGTACTGTCTCGGCATCTCTGGCTGAATCACTACATAGATGCATTAGCTTCTCAGCATCCTTTCTTCTGATAACAGCTCTTTTGCTAACTTGGTTTATTTTATGTTCTGCATGGACAGAGTTAGGCGAAGCTCTGGGGCAAATTGGGAATTACTCTATTACAATCAAAATATCCAGAATATTGCACAAATGTTCATTTGAAGCTTGAGCTATTCAAGGAATGGTCTCAGTTTTCCACTTCTCCATGTGTAACACAGACAGAAGCATAGACACGGCCAATGAGACCAGCACCAACTCAGCCAACCCCAAGCGATATGTCTTAGCTACAAGACTGGTTTGCGGTATGTAATAAAATACACAATCTCGCTGCATCAAAATATGACCCCTGTGTTCTTGCATTAATATGACCAATTATCCAAAAGTGTATAAATAAATTTCGATTTCTCTATGCTCCTGTTAAAATTTCAGAGGCAATATTTTCTTCCACTAGGACATACACAAAATGTAACTTGAGATGAAGTAAATTATTGAAAGAGCATTGGTGAACTTATTCAAAGAGCAAATGTCTTTGAAGTCTAGCCTTTTCCTGTTTAATATGCTGTAGCTTTTAAATGTGGTTTATTGTACATGCATTTTATAAATTTGTATAAATATGTGTATATAAATAGATACATATTTGTCAGCCTTTGACTTTCACAGTTTTCTTTTAGTGAGCTGTTCCTGTTTTGATATCCTGAATCTACATTATTTTTATCATTAAGCTAGAATGTTCATTTTTATACTCTTTGAGGTTTAAGGATTGTAACTTGGACACCACCACCTGCAAGCCTTTTAGGAGGTGTCCTGCATACCCTTCCCAACATTTAATTAATAATAGATAGGAAAATAAATGCTGCTCACCAGATTGTCTGAAGTCAACACCTACATCATCCAAAATGAGACTAAGTCAGTTCTAATAGATTTTACAGCATTGCCAAGTAACTATATATTTTTTCATCCCCAGTGTGTCCACTTTCTTTTCTCTCCAGCCTTTAGCTTTTGAAGCCATAATTCAGCTCCCTTCTTTGTGTCCCAGTCTCCTCATCTGTACTATGAGGAGGGGAGACTCAATGATTGTGGAATTGTCTTTCATTTACACAAGTTTTGTTCTCATTTATTGTTCAGTAGCTAAATCGTGTCCAACTTATTGTGACCCCATGGACTGCAGCATGCTAGGCTTTCTTGTCCTTCACTATCTCCCAGAGTTTGCTCAAATTCATGTCCATGGAATTAGTGATGCTTTTTAATCATCTCATCCTCTGCTACCCTCTTCTTTCCTTCAGTCTTTCCTGGCATCAGGGTCTTTTCCACAAGCTTATACCTTGGGAATTTCTCTGGGTTTTTGTTTTTTCTTCTATGAAAGAAACAAGATATCTCCATATATAAAGTGATATCATACAGTAATTGTTGTACCCTGGCTTACTTCATTTAGCATAACGCCCTCCAGGTTCATCCATGCTTTTGCAAATGATAGGGTTTCCTTCTCTCTCTGGGCTGAGTAATATTTCACTGCATATTTACACCACATTCTCTTCATTCCTTCATTCATTGATGGATAAATACTGCATGACACCATTTACATGTATAATCTTTTTAAAAAGTCAAACTCAGAAACAGAGGGTAGAAAAATGGTTGAAAGGGGTGAGGGAAATAGAGAGAGGTTGGCACAAGATACAAACTTTCAGCTCTAAGATGAGTGAGGTCTGAGGATGTTTACTAATGTAAAACTATATGATGACTATAGTTGATGACACTGTATTATATAAATAAAAATTGCTAAGAGAGTAAAACGTAAAGGTTCTTACCAAAGAAAGACAAATATGTGAGGTGATGGATTTGTTAATTAACTAGATGGGGTTAATCCTTTCGCAATGAGGACATTTATCAAATCACTGCAATGTACACTGTACATATCATCTAATTTTTTCAATTATACAACAAGGCTGAAATTAAAAGTTTTTTTAAGTTTTAAAAGAAAAGAATGCTGAACCACATGGAATTTCTTCGTTTCTGTTTAATTGTTGTGAAAGTAATAAATGCTTGTTTTTTAAAATCAGTGGTACAGTATTTCATGAAATAAAATGGTACAGTTTCTCCTCATTTCTCTTGTTTCATCCACTCCCCAACCTATCCCCTAGTGATAAACACTGTTCAAATTTCTTTTATCATTTTGAACATTTCTGGGCTTATTCAGACATTTATATTGTACTTTAAAAATGCAAATGAAAGTATACAGTGTATTTTTATTTTATTTTTTTAATAAAGTTTGGGGCACACCTTGCCCTGACAATACATAAAGGCACATCTCCTTTTAATCAGTTATAATAGAGGTCTATTTCACAGTTTGCATAATTGATTTAGCACATCTTCTATTAGAAATAGTTAAGTTGTTGTTGTGGTCTGAATGTCTATCTCTCCCAAATTCATATATTGAAAACCTAATGCCCAAGATGCCCAAGGTATTAGGAACTGGGGCCTCTAGAAGGTGATTAGGTCACCTCTTGAATGAGATGAATAGATGATTTTTTTTTTTAAGGCCTCGCTGAAGGTCCAGGGGCTAAGACTCCACACTCCTAATGCAGGGGGCCTGTGTTCTATCCCTGACCAGGGAACTAGATCCCACATGAGGCAACCGAGTTCACATTCTGCAACTAAAGATCCTATGGGCTGCAGCTAAGACCAGGTGCAGCCAAATACTTTTTTAAAAGGCTCAGGGAGCTAGCTAGCCCCTCTGCCATATGAGGGTACAATAAGTCTGTGATGCGGAAGGGACCCCTTACTTGACCAGGACAGCACACTGACCTTGGACTTGCAGCTTCTAGAACTGTAAGAAATAAATCTCTATTGTTTATAAGCCACGCTGTCAGTGATATTTATTATCGCAGCCTGAATGGACTAAAACAACTGTTTATTTTTTTACCAGAAATAGATGATTTCTAATGGCACACCACTCCAGTACTCTTGCCTGGAAAATCCCATGGACGGAGGAGCCTGGTAGGCTGCAGTCCATGGGGTCGCTAAGAGTCGGACATGACTGAGCGACTTCACTTTGACTTTTCACTTTCATGCATTGGAGGAGGAAATGGCAACCCACTCCAGTGTTCTTGCCTGGAGAATCCCATGGACAGAGGAGCCTGGTGGGCTGCCGTCTATGGGATCGCACAGAGTTGGACATGACTGAAGCGACTTAGCAGCAGCAGCAAGATTCCTTTCAGTGTTAAGATTCTATAGTCACACATCTATTGATTAGCTTCCTGCACTTCCTACATTCACTCAACAAATATTTATGGGGATATATCACATGGCAGAAACTATTTTTCGCAACTCTGTATGAATGAATTATGAATAAGTGATTTGAACATGCTGTGTTCAGTGCATTTCCCATATGCAAGCAGACTTAAGTTCCAATGGATGGCTTCATAGCAGTACCCAGGACAGCAAACAATGGGTAAGAAGGAATACTCAGAAGTCACAACTACCCTCAGTTGACTCTGGATGGGTGGGCATGTATTATTTTCTTGAAGAAGTATGCAGAGGACGTTCTGTAATGCTCCATCTAATGACTCAACACCTGAACTTGCTCCACCAAAATAGCCCAAAATTGTAATTTTGCTGCCAGGCCTACTTGCTAAAAACTAACTCTGTAAGAGTGTGGCTCAGCAGAAATCTGCCTGCGATGCTAGAGACATAGGAGATGTGAGCTCAATCCCTGGGTCAGGAAGATCCTCTGGAGAAATAAATGGCAACCCACTCGAGTATTCTTGCCTGTAGAATCCCACGGACAGAGATGCCTGGTTGGCTACAGTCCATAGCGTCTCAAGAGTCAGACATGAATTAACAACTAAACCACCACCACCAGGACTATATGTACTCAAAGAGCTTGTCCTTTAGATTATGTATTTTATTCTTCTCGCACACTAGTAGAAGGTGATATTAGCATAGGGATACCATCGTCATTAATAAAAATAAGATATTCTTGGGACTTCCCTGATGATCCAGTGGCTGGGAGTCCATGTTCCCAAAACTGTGGGCTCAGGATCCATCCTTGGTCAGGGAACTAGATCCTACATGCCACAACCAATGACCCCACACGCCACAACCAAGATCAAAGATCCTGTGTGCTGCAACTTAAGACCTGGCACAGCCAAATAAATAAAAATAAATATTAAAAAAATTAAGCCATGTGATTCTTTGGGAGTCAGCAAGGGACACGTGGTTCAGTCTAGGTCAGAGAAGCCTTTGGAAAAAAAAAAGAATAAGATATTCTTAATTCTCAATTCAAATTATTAGGAAGAGTAAGACATATCTATTACATATTTGCTGCTCCTTCTGTAGCAGTACCAAGTGTTTACATACATTTTCTCTAATCCTTAGACCTCTCCTGCAAGATTGATAACAATGTCCCCATTGAGCAGCAGAGTAGAAGTAGGGAAGTCAAGATTCCTCCATAGACTATTTCTCCCTCACTAAGTTGCCCTAGTGTCACTTGAAAATGCCATACAAGCTTTCTGTAAAATCTTAGCTGCTGCTGCTGCTGCTGCTGAGTCACTTCAGTCGTGTCTGACTCTTTGCGACCCCATAGGCAGCAGCCTACCAGGCTCCCCCGTCCCTGGGATTCTCCAGGCAAGAACACTGGAGTGGGTTGCCATTTCCTTCTCCAATGCATGAAAGTGGAAAGTGAAAGTGAAGTTGCTCAGTCGTGTCGGACAGCGATCCCATGGACTGCAACCCACCAGGCTCCTCCATCCATGGGATTTTCCAGGCAAGAGTACTGGAGTGGGTCGCCATTGCCTTCTCCGAAATCTTAGCTAGAGATTTAAAAAAGAAAACCAGAGGGCTTTAGATAAGGGAGAGACCTCAGAAAAGATCCTTGGTTAGATTAATATTTAATATTCTTTGAAACTATTAAACCACCACCCAACTACCCCCATCCAACCTCATGCCCCTGAAACTCCCTTGGGTTGAGCTATCCTCATCACTGCTTCAGTTTGTGATTTGAAACCTTAGTCTTCAGGCAGCTGGTTTTCCCTGTAGTTTTTTTTTACAATCACTGAGCAACTCTTTGCTGTAAGAAGTGAAGACTTTCCCTCTGCCAACCCAATTACACAGCAGCATCACGCATAGTCCTCTGATGTAAATGCATCTCTCTATGTGCCAGTCAACACTTAATTATCCACCTGAAGATTATCTATGTCAGAATTGTCTCCGCTAATTTTTAATCCCCAAATGAGTTTCTCTTGCTGCCCAGGGTGGCCTTTCCTGACAGCCGTGAGTATCTGTCCAGAAAGTGATGCTAATATTGATAATATCTTGCATAAGATCTAATTAAAGGATGTGAATCTGCTGCCCAAAAATTCAAAAAATTAAAAATATGATCCCTCCTGAGGCCAAATAAGAGATTATTCGGGGATTATCTGTTGTGTTGGATTTTCTGCACTGCCACGCCCTCCCTCTGGCATGTAGAATTGAGAACTGGCTGCCCAACATGTTTTCAATGACTGTTTTTGGAGTGAAGCTATTGATGAGAAAGACTGTTGTCATAGCACATGTCAAACTTGGTAATTATCATGTTTTCTTACAATAAGTTCTACAGCTGCTCTTCTATGGTTCATTTGTCTCTAAAACTTGGGAAATAATTGCTTTTGGTCAGGAATTTACAAGAACAAAACCAACTATGCTGGTGCAAATGATTAGATACTCGGGGTTTTCTAGTAATCAAAACATAACTTGAAGGGAATTTTAAGTCTTCTCCAGCCATACCCAGCTACTCTTTTAAAAGCTCACTATGTAATGAATAGAACCGGATGTTTTAATGCTAAATTGCCCCACCTCCTCCATAACAGAATGTTCTGGTAAAGACAAAAATCATCTGCACAGTGCCAGCACAAATTCCCCAGATTTGGGACCTTGTTTTTTCTAAGGATAAATAAACCTAAACTGTTCTAGCTCAAGACAAAATTCTCAGGTACTTGAGAGTGGTAAATACCTCATAGACCCATCAAACAAAGATACGCGTTGCCGCACTGTCAGGGCTTCTTAACAAAAAGAGAGATGTTTGGGTCTTTGTGAAAGAAGCACGTACCCCAGAGCAACAAGTAAATGCCAGGTTTCATTGATATTTCTTGTGCAATCTTTAGGCCAAATACAAGCTTGTACTCTACCCTGTAGTGTTTGGGTTACCTTGAAATTGCTTTTTCTCTTAAAATGTGGAGTTAAATTGACGCCCTCCTTAAGTGTTTCACAGTACTTACTCTATAGTTTCCCATACCACCTGATGAACAGCCTCATTTACCATCTAGGGATATGAAGACCTGAAGTTATGAAACAGAGATATTAGAAAAAAACTCCTTTCTAATGATGCAGTTTCAGATATAAACTTGAGCCAACAAGGGGGATACCGCTAGATCTCAAGATGCACTCACACACAGGTGCCAGCATTCTCATTTCCATGTTCTCAGCTGTGAGGAAGGCAAGATTTCTGATTGTTCCTTTTACTGAAGACTGTCCAGGGGACCACAAGGATCCAGGATGCATTTGGAACCCGATCTGAGGGTCAGAAGACATGTCTAAACCAAAGTAGTTGCATATCATCTGATCTATCTCTAGCAGAGAAATTTTCAGTATTGAGTTGTCCTAAAGACAATTTAATTCATCACTTTTTCCTATGTAGTTATAAACTAAGCTCAAGGCAGACGAACCAGAGATCAAATTGCCAACATCTGCTGGATCCTCGGAAAAGCAAGAGAGGTCCAGAAAAACACCTATTTCTGCTTTGTTGACTATGCCAAAGCCTTTGACTGTGTGGATCACAATAAACTGTGGAAAATTCTGAAAGAGATGGGAAGACCAGACCACCTGGCCTGCCTCTTGAGAAACCTATATTCAGGTCAGGAAGCAACAGTTAGAACTGGACACGGAACAACAGACTGGTTCCAAATAGGAAAAGGAGTACGTCAAGGCTGTAGATTGTCACCCTGCTTATTTAACTTCTATGCAGAGTACATCATGAGAAACGCCAGGCTGGAAGAAGCACAAGCTGGAATCAAGATTGCTGGGAGAAATATCAATAACCTCAGATATGCAGATGACACCACCCTTATGGCAGAAAGTGAAGAGGAACTAAAAAGCCTCTTGATGAAAGTGAAAGAGGAGAGTGAAAAAGTTGGCTTAAAGCTCAACATTCAGAAAACAAAGATCATGGCATCTGGTCCCATCACTTCATGGAAATAGATGGGGAAACAGTGGAAACAGTGTCAGACTTTATTTTTCTGGGCTCCAAAATCACTGCAGATGGTGACTGCAGCCATGAAATTAAAAGACACTTACTCCTTGGAAGGAAAGTTATGACCAACCTAGATAGCTTATTCAAAAGCAGAGACATTACTTTGCCAACAAAGGTTCGTCTAGTCAAGGCTATGGTTTTTCCAGTAGTCATGTATGGATGTGAGAGTTGGACTGTGAAGAAAGCTGAGCACTGAAGAATTGATGCTTTTGAACTGTGGTGTTGGAGAAGACTCTTGAGAGTCCCTTGGACTGCAAGGAGATCCAACCAGTCCATTCTGAAGGAGATCAGGCCTGGGTGTTCATTGGAAGGACTGATGCTAAAGCTGAAACTCCAGTACTTTGGCCACCTCATGAGAAGAGTTGACTCATTGGAAAAGACTCTGATGCTGGGAGGGATTGGGGGCAAGAAGAGAAGGGGACGACAGAGGATTAGATGGCTGGATGACTTGATGGACATGAGTTTGAGTGAACTCCAGGAGTTGGTGATGGACAGGGAGGCCTGGCGTGCTGTGACTCATGGGGTCTCAAAGAGTCGGACACAACTGAGCAACTGAACTGAACTGAACTGAAGTCTCAGAGTATCGATAGCTGCCCAGGGTAAGATGCAATCTCTGCATTTAAGAGTCTAACTGGGGAGAAAAACCATACACTTGAAACAAGCCTGATCTATACTAGCCATAATGTGCTGAAAAACTAAATCGTGTGTTACAGAAACCCCAAGGGAACAGTAAGTGTTCAAAAATAATAGAAGAATATTCCATGGATGGTGTGAGAATTTGAAGAATGGACAGAGTCAAGACTAAGAAAGATGGAATAGGAAGGTTTTCCCAAAAAGTAACTATGGAGAAAAGCAGGACTCGAAATGTAGACAGAGGCATGGGCCTATGGTCGATGTGGGGAGAGGTTTCCAGAAGTGAAGAAACAAGCTAAACAAGTCCATCTTAGCTTTAAGTCACCCTCTTGGCAATATTATAAGGTAAGTCTCCCTGAACAAGCTGACCATACTGTTTGGAGGACATTTGGGGAAATCTGATCATCTTTATCTTTCCTTTTCTCCTTTGCTTTTCGCTTCTCTTCTTTTCACAGCTATTTGTAAGGCCTCCCCAGACAGCCATTTTGCTTTTTTGCATTTCTTTTCTATGGGGATGGTCTTGATCCCTGTCTCCTGTACAATGTCATGAACCTCATTCCATAGTTCATCAGGCACTCTATCTATCAGATCTAGGCAAGAAGAGATAAGAAAGTCTTCTTCAGTAATCAATGCAAAGAAATAGAGGAAAACAACAGAATGGGAAAGGCTAGAGATCTCTTCAAGAAAATCAGAGATACCAAAGGAACATTTCATGCAAAGATGGATTCCATAAACGACAGAAATTGTATGGACCTAACAGAAGCAGAAGATATTAAGAAGAGATGGCAAGAATACACAGAAGAACTGTACAAAAAAGAGCTTCATGACCAAGATAATCACTATGGTGTGATCACTCACCTAGAGCCGGACATACTGGAATGTGAAGTCAAGTGGGCCTTAGAAAGCATCACTGCAAACAAAGCTAGTGGAGGAGATGGAATTCCAGTCGAGCTATTTCAAATCCTGAAAGATGATGCTGTGAAAATGCTGCACTCAATATGCCAGCAAATTTGGAAAACTCAGCAGTGGCCACAGGACTGGAAAAGGTCAGTTTTCATTCCAACCCCAAAGAAAGGCAATGCCAAAGAAGCTCAAACTACCACACAATTGCACTCATCTCACATGCTAGTAAAGTAATGCTCAAAATTCTCCAACCCAGGCTTCAGCAATATGTGAACTGTGAACTTCCTGATGTTCAAGCTGAATTTAGAAAAGGCAGAGGAACCAGAGATCAAATTGCCAACATCCTCTGGATCATGGAAAAAGGAAGAGAGTTCCAGAAAAACATCTATTTCTGCTTTATTGACTATGCCAAAGCCTTTGACTGTGTGGATCACAATCAACTGTGGAAAATTCTTCAAGAGATGGGAATACCAGACCACCTGACCTGCCTCTTGAGAAACCTGTATGCAGGTCAGGAAGCAACAGTTAGAACTGGACATGGAACAACAGACTGGTTCCAAATAGGAAAAGGAGTACGTCAAGGCTGTATATTGTCACCCTGTTTATTTAACTTATATGCAGAGTACATCATGAGAAACGCCAGGCTGGAAGAAGCACAAGCTGGAATCAAGATTGCTGGGAGAAATATCAGTAACCTCAGATATGCAGATGATGCCACCCTTATGGCAGACAGTGAAGAGGAACACAAAAGCCTCTTGATGAAAGTGAAAGTGGAGAGTGAAAAAGTTGGCTTAAAGCTCAACATTCAGAAAACGAAGATCATGGCATCCGGTCCCATCACTTCATGGAAATAGATGGGGAAACAGTGGAAACAGTGTCAGACTTTATTTTTCTGGGCTCCAAAATCACTGCAGATGGTGACTGCAGCCATGAAATTAAAGACGCTTACTCCTTGGAAGGAAAGTTATGACCAACCTAGATAGCATATTCAAAAGCAGAGATATTACTTTGCCAACAAAGGTTCGTCTAGTCAAGGCTATGGTTTTTCCTGTGGTCATGTATGGACGCGAGAATTGGACTGTGAAGAAGGCTGAGCACCGAAGAATTGATACTTTTGAACTGTGGTGTTGGAGAAGACTCTTGAGAGTCCCTTGGACTGCAAGGAGATCCAACCAGTCCATTCTGAAGGAGATCAGCCCTGGGATTTCTTTGGAAGGAATGATGCTGAAGCTGAAACTCCAGTACTTTGGCCACCTCATGAGAAGAGTTGACTCATTGGAAAAGACTCTGATGCTGGGGGGGATTGGGGGCAAGAGGAGAAGGGGATGACAGAGGATGAGATGGCTGGATGGCATCACTGACTCGATGGACGTGAGTCTGAGTGAACTCCGGGAGTTGGTGAGGGACAGGGAGGCCTGGCGTGCTGTGATTCATGGGGTCGCAAAGAGTCAGATACGACTGAGCAACTGATCTGATCTGATCTGATCATCTTTATAACAAGTAAATATATAATGGCTTCTTTATTTAAAAAACAGCATGCATAAGTAAACCCTCATCATAGTCCCTCCTTGCAAAACTTTGTAAAATCCTTTTATAAAGAAAAATATGTAGACTGTAGACATCTCAGTTCCTGCAGTTAATATCAGGCATCTTAGGCATCTGGCATGTGCATCATCTTTTGGGATAACCTGAAAATATTGCCACAATATGTCAAGTGGCATCATGGAGACTTGAATGTTAAAGAGCCAACAATGGGCTTGGGGTCTAATACCCAGGTTATTCAGGAGTCTGATAGCCAGCCAGGTTAATTTTCCTTTCTTGTTTTGCAATTCTTTTAAGGCATCTTCAGTTCTTGAGGAATGAAATGTGGGAGATGTTTTTGCTTTTGAAGCAATAAGAGGAAATAATTATTAGTGGAGCAAGTATGAATGGGGAACAAGGCTGGCACAGTGGCTCTGATGGAATGATGACATGCAACAGCTGGGAGAATATAGCACTCTTAGGAAAAGCCTAAAATTATTTGAGGGAGAACTGTTTTCAAGTTATACAGGATGGAAGACTGGGATTTTGTTACGTGTGTATAAAGTAACAGAAAATGGACTTGGTGGTGGGGGAGAGCCATACTACATAAAACATAATGACCAGTAGTATGCATTTATAGATACATACTAGAAATGGACCACATATTTGGTATCACCCCTGGGCAGTGCTGCTCTTCTTTTTCTTTCTTTCTCATCACCCTATGCTCTGCTTACTTTATGCTCTGATAAGAGCCAGGACTGATCTAAAGCCATAGAAGCCCTCTTCTGAAATCCATATACAGTGGATGCTGCAGTGTCCATCCAGATCTACTTCGCTGGGATGTATATCCATCCCTCAGCTTCCCTCTTCTGGATGAACTGGCCTTCCCAGGTGGCCCTAGTGGTAAAGAACCTGCCTGCCAATGCAGGGAATGTAAGAGATGAAGATTCGATCCTTGAGTTGGAACAATCCCCTGCGGGAGGGCATGGCAACCCACTCTAGTATTCTTGCCTGGAGAATCCCCATGGATAGAGGAGCCTGGCAGACTACAGTCCATGGGGTCATAAAGAGTTGGACATGACTGAGCAACTTGGCACATGGATGAACAGGAGTCATCTCCCTGGGGAAGTATTCATCTTCCCATGCCAGCAACTAATACATGACTGGCATAGTGGTGCCAAATACCAGGCCCCTTACCTCAAGATCGGTAGGACTTCCCTGGCCATCCAATGGATAAGACTCCCTGCTCCCAATGCAGGGAGCCTAGGGTTCGATCCCTGGTTGGGAAACCAAGATCCCACATTCTGCAACTAAACTTGTGTATCACAAAAAAGACCCAGCATAGCCAAAAATAAAAATCCTATTGTGGAGGGGGTGGAGGGGGCGTGATTCATCCTCAGCACTGCGAATAGGGTCACTCTGAAGATAGTCTCCAGCTGGGACCCTATGCTCCCTTTGTTCTTGCCTTCTGTTCTTTCTTGCTTCATACTCCATCTCCTAAGAGCACTTTCCCACTAAAGTCACTTAAGCAAGAATCCCCACCACACTCTGCTTCTGGGAAACCCATCTTAAGACACCATAGAACATGGAACACAGCAGGAAGAGGACGGATTCTGGGCAGGGTCTGGAAAGGACAGGGAAGAAGCAGGAAAAATCATGAAGCTTGTAAGTGGCAGGTGGCGGTGGTATAGTTGTTAAGTCAGTCCAACTCTTTGTAACTCCATGGACTGTAGCCCGCCAGGCTCCTCTGTCCACGGGATTCTCCAGGCAAGAATACTGGAGTGGGTTGCCATGTCCTCCACCAGGGGATCTTCCCAACCCAGGGACTGTACCCAGGCCTCCTGCATTTAATGTGATTTCTTGCATTGCAGGCAGATTCTTTACCAACTGAACCATCAGGAAAGCCTGTAAGTGGCAGGAGATAAGGGAGTGTTAGAGCCCCGATAGGGGTAAGGAGGGGTGGTGTTAGGGCTGAAAGACAGTGGCTGCAGCGAGTGGAGAAGGAAGATGCATAGGAAGCCAGCAGCGAGAGGCTCTGTGTTGGCAAAGCTATTTCCTCTGCGACCAACCGGGGCCTCCTCTGGGGACACACCCTGCCCAGAGACTGCTAAGTGTTGTGCTCTTAGCTCCCAGCAGAAGCAGAGATTTCAAGGACTATTCCTGCTTGAACTTGCCCATTCTGTCATGGTAAGAGGAGGTCTCCAGCTGATCCATTTGTTAATCCCCTGGATTAAGCTCACATAAAGAGTGAAAACACCACTAGGGGAGAATTCCTACAGCTTCCTGCTGGCAAACAAGATTTGCCTGCAGCTAATGGGCATGCCCAGCTCCTCTGACAGCTACTATAAACCCTGGGTAGGGTTTGAGAGAAAAGGAGGGTGGGGGCAGCAAAAAGAGAAGGGGAAAAGACCAGGAGAGGGAATGAAAAGGAGAAAGACATGGGAGCGGGGGAGGGGTCTCTCCCTTCTACAGCAGCCTCTGGAATGCGTTCTCTGCACCCAAGACGGAAGGAGACTGTTGTCTTGATCTTTTAGCACCATTGGCAGCAAACAGAAAGGAAACACTAAGCCCTTTTGATACTATTTTGAGCAGAAGCAGTTTGAGGAAGAAAGAGATGTCTTCACTACTTGGGTTATTTACTACTTGATTATTTTACTACTTTACTACTTGATTATTCTCCATGCCCTTGAGATATAAACACACAAACAAACAACAACAACAACAACAACAAAACTATGGGGAAAAGTAATCACATTTCTTAAACTTGAGTTAAAACTCTAATCAAGAGTCATCCATGGTTTTGGGATACATTAGTGTATCTCCCCATGAGCTTCTGAAAAAGTCTCAAACCTAAGACTGAAATGCTGAAGGGAGGTTTGCATTAAGTGCCTTACTGTTTGGAGGTGAGAGAAATTGAACTTTGGAAACTACTGGGGCTGTACTATGCTTTATTGAAAGTTCAAACCTGGTCAGATGCATGAGGTGGTTAAGATTCATTTAACAACTATTTCTTGAGCATTTCCTATGAATCAGCTCTTGCGCTGGGTGCTGGCAATATGGAGGGATATGAGCCCATCCCCAAAAGTTAGAAGCCACCGATCTAGACCAAACTTCATTTTCTAGACACAGAAAGGTTACCCAAATAATTGTGACTTTGGGAAAGACTTTGCCAAACTGAGACTTTAATCAAGGACATCTACCTCTTCCCAAGTTATAATCAGACCAGTCTCACTTGCTGGTCTTTTCTCCCCTGCTTGTATGAAGGGATGTGAATATGGGCTCTCAAGTCAGTCTGGCTCTAACACTATTTGCTTGAGCTTGCATAGTGTATTTGTTTCTTTAATCCTGGGTTACCAAATCTTTTTCTTTTTTTTGAAGAATTTCCATTTTCTTTTTTATTGAAGTACAGTTGATTTCTAATATTATATTAGTTTCAGGTCTACAGTGTAGTGGTTTGGTATTTTTGCAGATTCTACTCCATTATAGGTTATTGCAAAGATAATGGCTACAATTTCCTTTACTGTATCCTTTTTCCTTATCTATTTTACACATAGTTTATGTCTGTTAACTCTATACACCTACTTTCCTCTTCACTGGCTCCACTTTCCTCTGGTAACCACACATTTATTTTCTGTTTCTGTTTTGCCTATGCATTCATTTGTATTATTTTTTTTAGATTCCACATATGAGTGATATCATATTTGTCTTTCTCTGATTTATGTCACTTAGTATGATAACGTCCAGGTCCATTCATATTGCTGCAAACGGAAGAATTTCATTCCTTTTTAAGGCTGAGTAATGTGTGTGTGTCTCCACACCTTCTTAATCCAATCATCTGTTGATGGGCACTTCAGTTTGCTTCCATGTCTTGGCTGTTGTAAATAGTGCTGCTATGAACACCAGGGCACATGAATTTTTTTGAATTAGAGCTTACATTTTTTTCCAGATATATATACAGTAGTGGAATTGCTGGATCATGTGATAGTCCTATTTTTAGTTTTTGGGGGACCCTCCACACTGTTCTGGAGAAGGCAATGGCACCCCACTCCAGTACTCTTGCCTGGAAAATCCCATGGACAGAGGAGCCTGGTGGGCTGCAGTCCATGGGGTCGCTAAGAGTCAGACATGACTGAGCGACTTCACTTTCACCTTTCACTTTCATGCATTGGAGAAGGAAATGGCAACCCACTCCAGTGTTCTTGCCTGGAGAATCCCAGGGATGGCTGAGCCTGGCGGGCTGCTGTCTATGGGGTCGCACAGAGTCAGACACGACTAAGGAGACTTAGCAGCAGCAGCAGCAGCCACACTGTTCTCCATAGTGGCTGTATCAATTTACATGCCCACCAACAGTGTAAGAGGGTCTCCTTTTCTCCACATCCCCTCCAACATTTGTTATTTGTAGACTTTTTGGTGACAGCCATTCTGACAAAAATGAGGTAATACCTCATTATAGTTTCAATTTCCATTTCTTTAATAATGAGCAATGTTGAGTGTATTTCATGTGTGTGTTAGCCATCTGTATGTCTTTTTTGGAAAAATGTCCATTCAGGTCTTCTAACCATTTTTAAGATGAAATTAAAAATAACATGCCTGTATCCATCAGAGTTCCTTGTTTTGAGTGATATAAACAAACAAAGGTTGATATAGACAGGCAGGAATTTACTGCAAGAATAGGAGGGAGCTCAAGGGGAAGGCTTCTTTGTGGCTCAACTTCAGGAACAGCACCCATATTATATTTTATGTTTCTAACAACATCAAAGACTGGAGAACCGGACTCAGAAATGACAGAAAGAAGGGGGTCTAGGCAACAGCCAAACCACAGCCAAAATCACACTCCAAAGCTAGTTGGTGGAGACTTTGTCACTGCAGCTGCTGACACGAAATAGTGGAATTTATCCACCACTAGTTGTATTGGAGAAGACTTTTGAGAGTCCCTTGGACTGCAAGAAGAGCCAACCAGTCCATTCTGAAGGAGATCAGCCCTGGGATTTCTTTGGAAGGAACGATGCTAAAGCTGAAACTCCAGTACTTTGGCCACCTCATGCGAAGAGTTGACTCATTGGAAAAGACTCTGATGCTGGGAGGGATTGGGGGCAAGAGGAAAAGGGGACGACAGAGGATGAGATGGCTGGATGGCATCAGTGACTCGATGGACGTGAGTCTGAGTGAACTCCGGGAGTTGGTGATGGACAGGGAGGCCTGGCGTGCTGCGATTCATGGGGTTGCAAAGAGTCGGACATGACTGAGCGACTGAACTGAACTGAACTAAACTGAACTATTAGTCTTGGACACTGGCTGCCACAGTGAACACTGCAGCCCCTGGGAGCTGCATGCTGAAGCCACCTATGCCACCTTTATCTGAGAAACAAATTCTCAACTTTCTTGCCTTTTGTGTCCCTAACTACCATTTTAAAGTCTGAGGCAGATACCACTCTTTGGCTGAGTGTAGGTCATATGCCCATCCCCCAGCTGCAAGGAAGTCTGGTACAACAAGTATCTGAACTTTTTTAGCTTCTGTACTGAGAAATTCCATCTAAATTCATATTATCAGTAATTTCTCAAACACAGAAAATGAGTTCAAAGGCTGGACAACTCTCCAAATAAAACTCACATGGTTCCACTACTCTATAAGAATGGTATAAGGATTAAATAAGATAATACAGAGATTAATAAGATAATATAGAGCTCAACAAAGGTTCAATTAATGTTCATCTTCATCATCACCTTCACCACTATTATTATTGTAAAAGTCAGGCCATCTGCCCTTCATATCATACCAGTTGTTCATAATGCCTGTAGCTGAGAAAGGTGAATGGTAAAAGTATAGGGAAAATTGAGGAAATGAAGGGTAATGCCAGAAGGGTAAGGGAAAAGATTGGAAGACAGAAATAAGGAAAAGAAACGGGCACTTTCTTTTCTTTACTGATTCCTGGAGAGAAATTAATTACCCAGGAAAAAGAGCACGACAGGACTTAACACAGAGATGCAGCAATAAGGAGAGTCATGTTATTCAGAGCTCTGGTCCTCAGATATGACCTTTCTTAGCCAAGGGACCCAGACTGAAAGAACACAACAGTTGAAGACAAATGAAGAGGCTCAGAAAGAAATGCTCTTGGTCTCTTTATAAATAAACCCTTATAGCTTGTTTGGTGGTGGTGGTGATGGAGATGTGTGTATATAAAGGCATGTGTTCATTTATTTTAATAAAGGCGTTTCTAATTAATTACTTATTTATTTCAGGCTGTGCCGAGTCTTTGCTGCTTTGCTTGCTCTTTCTCTAGTTGCAGTGGGCAGGGGCTACTTTTTGTCTCAGTGCTCAGGCTTCTCACGGCAGTGGCTTCTTTTGTGGTGAAACACAGGCTCTAGACACACAGGCTTCAGTAGCTGCAGCAATGGGCTCGGTAAGTGTGGCTCTCAAGCATAGGCTTAGCTGAATGGCATGTGGAGTCTTCCTGAACCAGGGATTAAGCCCGTGACCCTGCACTGGCAGGTAGACCCCCATCCACTGTACCACAGGGAAGTGCTGCATGAGTGTATGCTGTTGTGTTTTAAATTTATAGAAGAGAATTGAGATTTGAATTTTAAGGGATTTTGATTTTTGTTTTGGCAGCTCCTGTTTCCTCTCCTCCCACTCAAATATGCAGAGACACACAAATCACAATTGAGGCTGGATGCAAACAGTGCCTCCCGGGGTATTTCCCTTGGTTTCATCAGGGCTTAGCTGACTTCTGATACCTGGTAGAGGATCCTGGTTAAAGGATCAGTTGATGATGATAATTATTCTAGGACAGTAATTCCCAATCCTTGTAAGTATAAGTGTAAATATGAGAGCTGCTCTGGCAGAGGGTTAGCATTGCTTGTCTGTGCCTCAGCTCCTTTTGTACGGAAATTGGCCTCTCCCTCATGTAACTCTAGTAGAGCTATGAATCAAGGGACTTCATCTCTCCTTCCCTTTCAAGGGTCAGCACATAATTCATGCTGACCAATAAGTTGATCATCTCCACCTTACCTCTTGTGATTAGTCCAGAGAGGAGTCCATGAGGTAGTGTTGGACAATCACAGTTTGTTTAATCATAGCTGGAGTTTAATACGGGTGTTGGGATAAAGTCTCCCTTGAGTTCACAAGTCTTCAGGACCATGTGATCATGTGACAAGGACCCTCTCATCACCCTTTGGACAAACCACACCTGAGGATGAAGCCAAGCAAAGGCATACAGAGTTCAGCTTATCTCTGAGTTACCTAAGCCAATAACTTTTCCTTTGGCTTTAGTCAGTCTGAGTTGGAATTTTATTACTGGCAATTGGGAGAATTTCATATCAAACTGCTCCCCCCCAATTGCTTTAGACTCCTATGTGATATGAATTGAACTTTTAGCATGGTTTGATCAAACATGTAATGATAAAAATGGCTATAATCTCAAAGCTTTTAAAATAGTTTTGATGCTATTAATCATAATAGCATCTACCGATATTCTTTTTAAAATAACAATCTATGTGTGAGACATGTTATTTATTCAGACCCTAGAGAATGCTTAAACACTAAGTAGACTCCTGGATCACTAGCAGTAATTATTTTGGCTCCCCAATCCAGAATCACTGTTTTTAAGCTCTCAGACTTTCAATACTAGAGTAAAAGCACTTCTGGGTTTTACCATATTTTAAAGAGCTCTAAACCCTTTGTCTACTTCTAAAGAAAATACCATGAAAGAGCCCTTTGATAAGCTTTTGTACCCAAACAGAGTCTGGTCTGAAGTTTCCAAAAATACAAGGCCATCATCTATGAGGACACAAGATCCACCTGTGAGCTGCAAAAATTCAGGAACTTGCCTGGGGACCACAGTGGGGTCACCATCCACCATCAGAAGTAACATTCTCCATGAATCGGATGCTCAATTTTGCAGTGGCATGCAGGTCACACTCCCAAGACCAGAACTGCTCTTGACGTTCGAAAGCAGTGCCAGGAGCCATTAATGATGTATTTGACATTCTATCAGAAAATTCCACCAAAGCTCTCTTTTCTATTAAAAGCCACTCAGAGGGGGAAAAAAAAAAAATGGTAGAAACCCTAACAATAAAAGCAACCATTTACTAGAAAGACCAATGTAACCCTTCAAAAAGCTGACTGGATGGTATGAAACTCACTAGCTGTTCAATTTCCTTTTTGACCCGTTTTTAAAGTTACAACAATTTTCAAAGCTATTTATATAGCTGAGGATCTCTATAAAAATTTCTACACATTTTCAATTTAACAAAGAACAGACTGCTAGACCATGCTGGGGTCAAGAGGGACTGGGAGTGAGGTGAGGGAAGCCCATATACCCCACTTCAATTTAGCCATGAGAAATGGGAGTTTCACTGCGCTAGGAAAACATCGATCCCTCAAGCAAAAACCTCAGCAGAAAAGTTAAGGGGCAATAAATGCAGGTCCCAGCCCTGTAGCAAGTGGCTCAAATGCTACCTGGGCCTTTGGCATCGGGGTAACACTCTAGAACTAAGATGATTAGAATTGGTTCTTTTCAGGCAATAATAGCATCCCTGAAGTCTTTTCTACCTCCTGGTAGCGCAGTGTGGCAGTCTCTGACTTGAGGCACCACTTCTGTCATGGGATCAAATGTTCAGATTTTAAAAACTAAAGTTTGATGTGGATGAACAACTGCCTATAAAACGCATTAAGCTCTTTCCCTGTAATGTATTTAATTTCACACTGACTGCTGGTATTACCTCTGAATGGATTACGGCGGGGGGCGGCCATTGTCCCACTAAACCACACGGGTTAAATAATACCTTGGTGTCTAGAGCCGCTTCGGGACCATTTCATACAGGCTAATACATGAAATGAATACCCAGCTTTTCTGCAAGTGATTTGGTTGGGTTAAAAAGAAGGACACATTGAATTGGTTTACAGCACGAGATCATTTACGGCACTATTTGGATTGTACCTTTGCCTACAGTAACATTTGCACCTGCATTTTGCCATTCTCAGCAGCGGGGCATAATCACACCCTTACTGCTGGAAGGCATTTGGTGCTCAGAGTCTATTTACTTAACAACCTCGGGAATATGACTCCACTCCTGGGTCAGCCACTTAAATTTGGCTTCGTGTTTAGATAATGACTTTGTGCTCTTGTCCAAGCCCGGGGAAATGCTATAGATAAGCTCCAACATTGCCAGCCCTGCTCCAAGTTGACTTGATTCTTTTTCAAGAGCACTTGCACCCTTTAAGCGCATTTCCAAAGTTATCCCCTCACGTAGGCAGGATAATCACCTCATTTCATGAAGCACTTCTCAGGCCATAGACACTGGAATCGTTTGAATCTGAGCCAAATGGGGCCAGGAGGAGGTTTTACAATGAAGCCGTTTCTCTCTGCCCCTTTGGTTGCACCTGTAACATAAACAGCCAGGGAGAGGGAAGCACTTTTAAAGCCACTTAACTGGGCGTCTGCTACCCTGGGTTTTGCTTCCGTGTCTGCATTGGTTTGGGACTTGCCCCAGCAAGAGAGGCATCCTGGCACATGCTTGAGACCTTGGGCAGACTCACCTTGGGGCTAATTATACAATTGTAGATGCTTATTTTTAAAAGAGGTTTCAAGTGCAAGAGAGTGAAGAGGGTTCTTTTATTTCCTCTGTATTTTTGTTGTCATTAAAAAAAAAAGTTAGGAAAGTATTAAAGCTTTGCTCATCTTTTTTTTTTTTTTTTCTTTCCGTCCCTTGGCTTTTGAGTCTGAAAAGAATGCTGGAAGTCTTCGGAGGCCTGGTTGGAACAGAGAGTGTTAATTCTTCCATATCTAAGCCTCTTTGTTGAAATTCCCTTTGTCTCCTGCCCCAAGTCATTAAACACTAATCCCATCACTCTCCCTAATCCGCTGCACTGAAGCTGGAGTTCAGTTTCCGAAACTGTCTTTGTGGCTCTCCTAATAGACAGCTCCTCTGGATTGCCGTCGGTTCAGGCGCATTTAGAGCGGCCCATTTCAGCTCCTTAATGAAGTGCCCTTAATGAATCTTTTCCTCCTTCATGCAGTGAGCACGGGCTTCAATTGGTTTAGTGTTAAGTAGGGGAAGATGCCGAGTCATCTCAGGGGCCTCTGCAAAATATGACTGTCAAAGGCAAAAGCCTAGGAAACAGGCCATTGAGGGCGACAGCCACTGAAGTGCTCATTTAATTACTAAGGATTTACAAAAGAAAATCTGCCCTTTGTAGCTAACAAAGGACAAGGAACTAAGAAGAGATAGTAAAGGGTTTTTCCAACAAATGATAAAAGGGGAAACATGGTTGAGTAAAGCCACAGGGCGCGTAGAGGACTCTCACGTTTGCTACCCAAGCTTACCTTTCTCAACATTAGGTATGCTCGGAGGTACTCAAGTGAACTTTTCTATCCTGCCAAGTGATGGAGGCCAGGGAGTAAGTCTGATAAATTTTTCGGGGACAAAATGCCACTACAATGAAGGTCCACTCCACTAAATTTAAGACAAAGTGGGACTTGAAAAACAACCATGGGGGGGAAAAACAATGGGAAAAAAATGTTCCCAAGGAGTTTTGCTTGCCTTTTTTTTCCTACTTGGGTACATTGTTTACAGTCTTAACAGTTAAAGTTAGCTTGGCTTTCACATTCCTCCAATGCAGCAGATATAAATGAAAACTCTGAATGGCCCTTGATCACTTTATGTTTTCAAAATATGTTGACACATTTTATGGGTAGCTCGGCACTTGTTTCTCCTTTGGTGAGAATATTTATTACATGATAAATATATATATATATATATGATATAATCTATTTATTACATGATGAAATTATTCATACGATGAAATTGGTAAAATTAATAGGTGGTTTTGGTGTTGCAAATATATATGTTTAAAATTCTACAATATCATGTGGTATTGCTCCAGGTTAAGGAATAAAAAGAAAAACAAGTTAATGGAGAAATAAATCCATTCAATTGGCCGTAATTTATTTGGTACCAAAGGCATATTACTCCAGCTGACAACAATTAATATAATTGTGGCTGAATTCTTTGGTCACAGTGTCTGCATGCTAGCAAAGTCACAGCATCAACTGACCCACAAAGCACCCACAGGTGGTAGACACTCCGAAAGACTTCTTAACAGACTGCTGAGTTAACTGATTAATTGGACCAAGTCATCTAGCCCTGCAGAGTAGACTGAGAGAAACTTCAAGGTTTTTTTAGTAAATGTATAAATGTCACCTAGATGCCATCATGAAATCACTTAGTAGATTTAACAAAATTGAGATCACAAGGCACAAAAGGCTTAGTTTTCTGATTTGGCAGCACAGGATGGCCTTGTAAAGATGCTGTCAGATACTGACAGCACAAGTCTGAGCTTCTGAAACCCCAAGTTTCCCTCTTAATGCCAAGGCTCCAAACCCTCTTCATTGTACATGGCAGGTGACATCTTGGCTTTATCTTTATTGAGCATTTTGATAAAACTTCTGTTCCTCTTATCCTTACCAGACCTGATAGTTCTCTTCACTGTAACAAAAACAAAACCCCCAAAACTAACTTTGAACTCCCTAATGAAAACAAATCAGATACATTTACTAACTGGATAAATCAGAACAAAGTGACTCATCTCAGAATGAAACCACAAACATTCTCCTCACAGATAAAAACAACTGCATTTAGCATTTGGGCTGTGTTTCAAATTCCAGTGCATGTCTACTGTTGGCAATAAAAGTTACACTTGGACATTGTTAAAATGTGCTCATGTGTTCAGTGCTTCTACTTTCCTCTTAACTGACTTGCCAAATCTTTTTCTTTGGGGAATCAAACAGCTCTTACACGCATTGAGGAAAAATTTCCTGTGCCGCAAGTTAAAAAAAAAAAACCTACATAGCATCAGTTGAGTTTATGGGAGCCACAGAGGCAACATGAGGCCAACACAATGACCAGCTGAGTGCCAGCTGTCCCTGGGAGCACCAGCCCTTGAAAGTCAGTATTCCCTGAAGCTGGGCTGCCCATGGTGCATTAGATCATGATGGCTACATCCTAGCAGAACTTTTTATTTAATCCTTCTCTTCCTTTCCAGAACCCCCCCCCCCTTTTTTTTTCTCATTTTGCACAGGCAAGCTGCATGAATCTAGTTTCAAATGAAAACAACATTGAAAAATGGAACCAGGGTGGCGTATTGGGAAGATCTCCAGCAGGCTGTCCACTGGGGATTTTTTACTTCACTCTGAGCCTCATTCTCTCAACTATAATTTTGGGGGGAAGGGTGGTGGTGGATTTGACTACAAATCTTTTTTCCTAAGGGGGGATATATATACTGACAAAACATTTTGGTACTTCAGGCTTTTCTTTTTAAGAAAAGATGCCTCACTGAGCTTTTGAATTAATAAGCGTTGGAAGCACTACGTTTTTCCTTTTGTTGGTTGTTAGTGGCATTCCTTGGAGAAAGAAATGGCAACCCACTCCAGTATGCTTGCTCGGAAAAGCCCATGGACAGAGGGCTGCAGTCTATGGGGTCACAGAGTCAGACGCAACTTAGCAACTAAACGACAGTGGAGCTCATTGACCAGTACCAGCAATCTAGAGTTCAAATTTGTCAGGGACACTGCAAATTCAACTGAGAAAAGAAAAGATGGATAAGGAGTCTCATCACTTATCACGGTTTATAGGCAGCTCACACCTTTGTATCTCCTCCTCCAGAAAGTAAAACAAGAAAACACTGATCTGTTTCTTCCATGATTTCACAGAAATCAAGAGGCCCATTGCCATGTGTCTCATATGCCCCTCTATATCCCTGCTGCTGCTGCTGCTGCTAAGTTGCTTCAGTTGTGTCCGACTCTGTGCGACCCCATAGACGGCGGCCCACTAGCTCCTCTGTCCCTGGGATTCTCCAGGCAAGAATACTGGAGTGGGTTGCCATTTCCTTCTCCAATGCATGAAAGTGAAAAGTGAAAGTGAAGTCGTTCAGTCGTGCCCAACTCTTAGCGACCCCATGGACTGCAGCCTACCAGGCTCCTCCGTCCATGGGATTTTCCAGGCAAGAGTACTGGAGTGGGGTGCCATTGCCTTCTCCCTCTATATCCCTAGCACATGCTATAGTGCCCTACACATATTTCTGGGATGAATAAATAAATCTACCAAGTTGTAAACAGCCTGCACATTATCTAAACAGAAATTAAAGTTGGACATCAAAAATAGTTAAGATATATTATTTCCTACAGATTTCCCAAATGGATTTTGCTGTTTTGCTTTCTAATCACAGATCATTCGCAGAAGGGAGATTTGAATGGCTAAGTCATTACTTAAGAGATGCATACACTTGTTATTAATCAGAGATATGTGAATTATGAGTTGAAACAAAGATGAAATTTTATTCTGCACCTACCAGAATAGAAAAATGTATGGAAGAAGAATAATGCCAATCAGTGAGGATGACATAAGGCCATGAGAACTCTCAGAGACTGTAAACTGATGAGCCATTCTGGGAGGTAACCTGAAAGGACTCATGTCCCATTATCGAGCAATCCCACATAACAGCCAGATAAATACTCACACAGAGCCTTGTGGGAGCACCTGTCATTCCCCACTCTATTATTTGTAGTAGTGGTGAGTTTAAGGCAATCTAGAAGTACATCTCTAGGAGAAGATGAGGAGGTATTCTATGCAACAGATAGAATTAATAAATTAGAGATAAATACACAATATGGATAAATTATGAAAACTGTTTTTGATAGTGAGGAAATGGTACAGAAGGCCACAATTTCATATAAGTAAATTACAGAAACACCACCAACCAATGCAATAAGAATACATACAAATCCATGTGAATATATCAAACATCTTAGAATGCCAGTCTACTGGAGGAAAAAAAACAGAGGAGTATCAGGAATGAAGGAAAAACAATTGTAGCAAGTGTGAGAGTCCTCACTCAGAGACCAATGCTGGTAGTGTGCAAAGAACTCATGAGAATGATTAACTTACCTTTCTGACCCTGGAGTGCAAAAAAAAAAAAAAAAAGCAATATATGTTTTGGAAAAAATAGAAATAAACTAGTCTGTTATTTTCTTCCTCCTCAAGAAAACAGCATCTCTCAGAACAAATGTTAGACTTACACAAACTTGATTTAAAAATATATCAGGGAAAGGGCTTCAGATTTCCTTGACAAATGGCCAAGAATTGAGCAGAGGTGTCGGTGGTCTTCAAAATATATAAAGCAAAAACTTTTGTATTGGTTAGGATAATATTAGCTGCTGTAACAAAAGGCCTCAAAATTTCAATGGTTAAACACAGAATAACTTTATTCCTTGCTCGTGTAACAGTCCGCTGTTCTGTGCCATGATTTCAGTCAGGGACCTCGACTGGAAGAGGCTGTGCTATCTTCAAGACATGGTTTCCATGGTCTCCCCAGAGCCTCTCCCTGTAGCATCATTTAGAAGGGAGAAAGAGATAGAGGAGTGCATACAGAAGGTTTCTATTGGTCATGTCAACTTGCATTCCATTGGCTATAATTCAGTCAGATGGCCACATCCTCTGTAAGAAAGCCTAGAAAATATGGTGTAGCTGTGTTCCTAGGAAAAAGAGAAAAACACACATTTTAATCAGTCTCGGTTCTTGCCTGGAGAATCCCAGGGACGGGGGAGCCTGGTGGGCTGCCGTCTATGGGGTCGCACAGAGTCAGACACGACTGAAGTGACTTAGCAGCAGCAGCAATCCCTAGTATGATCTGACTTCAAGAGCATTATCAGTTTCTCTTGAAACCAGGGCCACTGACATGTACATTTGAGCCAGTGAACACCACTTAGCTGGTTTTTAAATCTGAGAGATGAACGAGCAGGTGAAAGGGAGACAGCTCTACCTGTAGTCTTAAAAGTCTTTTTCTTAAAAAAACTTTTTCTTTTTAAATCAGTAGCATGGCAAGATGTGTGCTGCAACCTTTCTGTAAGGCCATATGATGATACATATCTGAAATCTCTGAGGATCATAGCAATTCCACTCCCAGGACATGTAAGCAGGGGAGCTCGGTGTCTAGAACGCAAGCCTTGGCAACTACTAGAAACAAGTTTAAGTCTATATACTTACCTCTAAGCCTACAACTTTTATCTATAAAATTAGGGTAGTACAAATATATACCTCATCAGTTAAGAGACCAAATGAGATAATGCAAGTAAAGCCTTCTTGACTACAGTGCCTGGCATGTAAGAAACACCCTGTAATACTACTGAGTAAATAATCACCCATGTGTGCAGCTTGGACTCAGAAATGCTTATCAGAGATTTGCTACTAATTATTACATATTGAGGAAAACCTCAGAAAGGCCTAAAATAGGAGACTGGTTAAATAAATGATGGCAAATCAATCTGCATCCCTGAAAAGATATAGGAAATAATTCAATAACAAGAAAAAATGTTTCCTATATGTTAAGCTAAAGTGATTAGAAAATGGTCTGTAGGGACTTTTCTGGTGGTCCAGTGGTTAAGAATCTACCTTGCAATGCAAGGGATGCAGGTTCGATCCTTGGTCAGGGAACTAGGATCCCACACACCACAGAGAAACTAAGCCCGTGCGCTACAGCTACTGAGCCTAAGTGCCACAACTAGAGAGTCTATGTACAGAAACAGAAGATCCCACATGAAGCAACAGAGATCCCATAGGTACAACTACAACCAACACAGGCAAATAAACAAATACCTTAAAAATAAAGAAATAAAAAGGACTGTAATGTATGACCCACATGTATACATAAATGTATATGTAAATTTATACGCAGAACACGGACTACAAAGGTATACTCTCAAAATGTTGATGATGGTTCTCTCTGAATGGGGCTGGGAGCAGGTTAAGTGACCTTGTTTTTCCTTTGCAGACCAGTGCTTCCTAGATTTTCCTCAATGAACTTGTATTGCTTTAGAAAAATAGAGCTTTTAAATTCCAGGACATGCTTAATGTGTTAGCATGATTTCTCCTCCCTTTTCACAATAAGTCTTCAAATATAAAGAAAAGTTGTGAAAACTTTTCAGGACCACTTTTTTCCCATCTTCTAGATTTAACAATTGTTTACATTTTGCTTTTTAATGAAGCATTTTGAAATAAATATAATCATACAATGTCATAAGTTTCCGCATGAATATCTAAAAATAAAGATTCTTACTAAAACAGAAATAATAGTATTTTGTGTTTTAGAAATGGTAAAATGGCTAGATGCTTCTTTTCTTAGGCATATTTTTAAAAGTTAGAGATTTTATGAGACAGGGCCTCAGAAAGTCTAGTTATTAGACCAGGCTGTGCGTAGACTTACTACATTCTATTAAATCACTGGAGTCAGCTTTTCTCATTTGTAAAATAAAGTTTTCATGCTAAATAACAGTTTCTACTTTAAAAATCATCTTTTCTTTGGGGGCAAGGAGAGAAACAAGTGAATTTCCACAATTAAGGAAGTCTGAGGGTCAGAGCCACACCAAGAGCTAGCGTGTGTCACTGAAGTGAGGAAAATTTGAAATGAGGGAACTGGAGACCAGAGATATTAAGAGATTTTTCTAATTTGTCCAATAAATAAACACACCTGTGACCTTTTGTTTAACTAAAGTAAACTCTGGAAACCCCTCCAACTCCCAGGCATGAGTTTCTGTATTTTAGTTTATCCAAGTCTTTGCATAGCTGCTTTGACTGTTTCATTCTTGTCATTGTGTTTTCCTGTAGCAGGGCCCGCTGGGTAGACCTTTGCCAAGAACATATCCAAGGAGCCCTCTGCCATTCAGTGCAATAAAAAGAAGTGCTGGGCCAGGGCCCCTCGCTCTACATTTACATCACAAAGCCCAGTGTTCTGCACAGCTCCTCTCAGTGAGAGACCCTTGGAAAATGTCAAATTCAGATCCAGCTTGGGACCCTCCTGGCTGAGAGCTTGGTTCTCGTGCACCCTGTGGTCGGGAACTAATCTCAATTCCTCAGTTTCCTGCCCCCGAAATAGAACTCACCCCTCCCTGCAGGAAACATGACAAAAATTCATTGTTTCAGGATTTATTCAGATGCTTGGTTCATTGTGCAACAAATGGCAGTTGCAACTCCAGCCTGAGTACTAATAAACTTGGACTAGACAAGTTACCTCTGTACACAGGCGCAGCTTCCATCATCTTCATATGGAATCTGCTTCCAGGCTCCCTATTTGATGGAAGAACACCAATGAAAAGTCCGAAAACCTAGATTCTCAATTTTCTCTGCGTTTCTTAACTGCTATGTGGGCAACCCCTGGGCTTCCCAGGAACTCAGTTTCCTGATTTATAAAATGGAGGAGTTGGGCTCCCCTGGTGGCTCAAATGGTAAAGAATCTGCCTGCAATCCTGGAGATCTGGGTTTGATCGCTGAGTCGGGAAGATCTCCCGGAGAAGGGAATGGCTACCCACTCCAGTTATCTTGCCTGGAAAATTCCACAGGCAGAGGGGCCTGGTGAGCTATAGTACATGCAGTCATAAAGAGTGGGACAAGACTGAGCAGCTAACACTTTAACTTTTTCACTAGTTCTAAGATGCCTTTAAAGATATGTAGAATAACATTTCTAAGGGTATTTTCCCCTTTTTCTGGGAAAAAAGTCAATATTTCACCTGTTTTTTATTTATTTATTTTAATTGAATGTAAATTGCTTTATAGAATTTTGTTGTTTTCTGTCAAACCTCAACATGAATCAGCCATAGGTATAATATACCCCCTCCCTTTTGAACCTCCCTCCCATCTCCCTCCCCAACCCACCCCTCTAGGTTGATACAGAGCCCCTGTTTGAGTTTCCTGAGACATACAGCAAATTCCCATTGGCTATCTATTTTACAAAAGTCATTTAAAAAGAATACATGAAGACTATCCATTCAACCCCATTCCCTGTCCTTAAGGCAACTTCTTTACTAGCTCTTTATATTTCCAAAAATAGCCTACTGAATTAAAAATACACAAATGGCCAAATCTCCAATTCAGTTTCTAAAAATTTATCCTACTGATAGACAAGAACATGTGTGTGAAGATACACATCACGTTGGTTGTTGTATTATGATCATTACTAGCCCACTGTAATAACCTGAATGTTCATTAAGTATATTGTGATGCAATCATACTAAGCCCATTAAAAAAAAAGGAAGTAGATTTATATCAACCTGAATCATGATAGTCTTTATGTTGCAAGTAACAGAAAATCAACTGCAAACTTGATTTAAATAATAAAGGAGATGTATTAGGTCTTATAAATGAGAAATCCTCAAGGACTCAGTTTCTTCCCATCTCTCTGCTGTTCTGTCAAGGGTAATAGCTCCAGGCCAAGCCTGGTTCTTTCCAGGTGGTGGGGGACTTATCAACCACAATTAGGGTTTCTTTTTCCATTCCAAGGTAAAGAGAGTGCTTATGCCCCAGCATTCCAAGTAAGGGTCTGGAAGTTCACTTGGATTATACAAACTGATATCTGTCATGAGAATGCAAAGTAATGATTAGCTTTGGCCAGTCAGTCCAGGATTCAGTGCTTCCTGGAAGTTTTGTGGGAAGCACAGACAAGTAAATGAAAATCTGAGTATTACAGGAAAGGAGGGGAGAATGGACACCCAGTAAGCAGCCATCAAATGTCCACTATGGTATTGTAGTATGAAATAGTTTCCAAGATACTTTGTTAAATGGAAAAGGCAAGATACAGAGGTGTGAGTACAATATGCACCATTTGTAGTAGAAAATCATACATGCGTACTTTTTAACCTTCTTCTTATTGAAATATAGTTAACTTACAATGTTGTGTCAGTTTCAGGTACACAGCAGAGTGATTCAGTTACACACAAATATATAAATATACATTTTCTTTTTCAGATTCTCTTCCATTATAGGTTATTATAAGATACTGAATATAATTCCCTGTGCTATGCGATAGGTCCTTGTTGCTTATTTTATACATAGTAGTGTGTCATGGAGAAGGCAATGGCACCCCACTCCAGTACTCTTGCCTGGAAAATCCCATGGACAGAGGAGCCTGGTAGGCTGCAATCCATGGGGTCGCTAAGAGTTGGACAGGACTGAACGACTTCACTTTCACTTTTCACTTTTATGCATTGGAGAAGGAAATGGCAACCAACTCCAGTGTTCTTGCCTGGAGAATCCCAGGGATGGGGGAGCCTGGTGGGCTGCCGTCTATGGGGTCGCACAGGGTGGGACACGACTGAAGCGATTTAGCAGCAGCAGAGTGTCTATATTAATCTCAAACTCCTAATATATCTCTCCCCTCCTCCCCCTGCTATCCCTTCCAGTAACTGTAAGTTTTCTGTATCTGTGAGTCTATTTCTGTTTTGTAAATAAGTTCATTTATATCATTTTTAAGATTCCACATATAAATGTTATCAGTTGCTATTTGTCTATATCTGATTACTCCTCTCCACTGCTTTTGCCTTCCAACTCTGGATGATATTGATCTTCAGGATTCTCAAGAAATGAAGAGTCTTCAGTAAAAAAAAAAAAAAAAATCTAACTCACTATGCAAATGAAAAGAAATTAGAAACATGTATGTGTTTGTACAAATCAATTTACAAATATCACTTATCCTGAAAGAGGTTTTAAACAATGCCCAAGAGCTAGTCACTGGGAACTCCAGTAGGTGACATAAATCCACGGATTTTTCTTTTCATACTGTCTCAGAAATACCTAGGGCTGCTCAATCAGTCAGTCACTCACTCAAAACTGCCAGGAATTCTGACAGTTTCTGATGCCTACTATATATTCATGGAGTCATATCATTGGTATAAATGAGTTTTAGTAAACTGAAGAAAAATTGGAAAAACATCTGTGCTGTAAGGGTGCCTCCCTCCCGGGAAAGGATGAGAGAACTTTACATCATCAGCCTATAGCACTTGGAGCATGAAGCCAGGAATGACTTCAAAAACCCATTGCAAACTGCCAACACTATTTTTGCAAAAAATAAAATTAAGATGTGTGTGTATGTGTAAAGTGCTAGATGCAAGAACTCATTTTTACAATGGATTAGAGGGTTTCAAATGTTTTCATAAGCGGAAAATGTATCAAAAAGGAGAAATGGAGTTAAAAATGTAGTGGTCAAAGCAAATGGTTCCCTTTGACACATAAGAGAGATGGCTTTGCTTGGAAATAACTAGACATTTGCTCATTCATTCAACAAACTTCTAATTTAGTGCCTGCTCTGGACAAGGCACTGTACTAAGAGCTGACGAAATAGGGACATGAACCACAAGGATACCAGTAGAAAAACTATGCTTGGAAAGCAGGTAATTATGAAGTGTGGGCAAGACAAGAGGGAAAAGTTATAAACATTGATGGATGCCAAGTACTTGTAGGAGGAAAACTATTACAGAGGGGTTACTGTGGCTCATTTGATATTAAGTCATCAGGAAATAAATGTGGGTGAGGTAAAATGGCACAGTAATTAAACACATGAACTCTGAGGTCAAAAAGCCTGAATATAATGTCTGGTATACCACTGACCAGCTGCATCAACTGGTAACGTTACTTAACTCTGCTCCTTGGTCTCTATAAGATAATGGAAACAGAGTTCTTAGCACAGTTCCTAGCATTTAATTGATGCCCCCCAAATTTAGCTATTATTGTTATTATTATTAGAGTTGAGTTGAATCACTGTTTAGTATTATCTATTTCTCTGCTTTATTTTATTATGCATGCAACAGGATAGACTATTAACAGATTTACAAACATTTTTAAGGGGTAGGGGCAGAAGGAGGATTGCAGAGAAATTACCTATGTACATTAAAGTTGCATTTACCTATATTTATTCATTAGCAACCCAGAAATTTTACCTTTTTTATATCACCCTGGCCTCTTAATGTTGGTTCTATGGCCTTTTAATGAGGTCTTTATTTGGCAAAATGGTTATTTATAATTTAACAACTCATTTGGCTTGTTCCAACTTTAACTTTGCTTCTAACATGTTAGATGATTGTAGGCTGTTATTTTTCTGATCTTCTCATACAGCTCTAATCTCATCTTTACAATATCCCTTTTAAAGAACAGCAAAATTATTTGAGTGGACTTCTGTGGTAGGCTCAAGAGGTAAAGAATCTGCCTGCAATGTAAGAGATGCAGGTTCAATCAATGGGTTAGAAAGATCCCCTGGAGAAAGAAATGTCTACCCACTCTAGTATCCTTGCCTGGGAAATTTCATGGACAGAGGAGCCTGGCAGGCTACAGTCCATGGGGTTGCAAAGAGTTGGACACGACTAAGCATGCATACACATACTCTGTGACGTGGGGACAACAAGATAGGAGGAGAAAGAAGCAACTTAGAACAACCATAAACTAGCTGTGAATCAAAGTGTTTATTTTCTGGAAGACTGATTTTTTTTTTTTGCTTTACCTTATTTTCTTAAAAATAGTGATAAAAAATGACCTCACATCTCCCTAAACCATCCCTTGGAATGGGATACAATTCAGTCTGAAAGCTAAAAAACACATGATCATTTTGATGAAATATTGTCATTTATAAAGTACAGGTCTCCAAGAAAGATGATACAAAAATCTCCAAAGTAAGTCATCAATATGAGTAACTGAAGGGCTAAGGAGGGAACCAAGAAGAAACTGCTAAACGTGGGAAATAGAGTGATTTATGCCTCATTCCAGCTGCCCTGTGACTGATGCTAAACCTCCTAGAAATGGGCCTGGATTAGGAAGACAACTTTTCTCTGTCAGTTCAAGACTCCACATTAAAACAAGGTGAGGTGACCCATGACCATGTTTAACATTGATTAATCCCCCAATGTGACATGTACATATAGAAAGTATGACTTTCAGCCCCCTGGAATGTATCATTTAAGAAAATAGTGGGAAATACTATACAGAAAGGAAGGACCAGGAGTGAATGGGAGTGAGAAAAATCCACACACACACACACACACACACAAAGTAATAACACTGTGTTTACTCCTTAATGCTCTCATTTTTTTCTGCTGTCTTCGCATCTTAACTTTCCTGATATGTCTCCCAACGCGTGCGCACACACACACACACAGATACACTACACACACACACACACACACACACACAGAGGAGAGACAGAGAGAGGAAAAAACAGCTAGATCATCTGGATCCATTTAGGGACTGAATTTCCTAAGTGCCAGTGAGATAAACAGACCCTATAATATAGTTGTCACCTGAACAAACCAATGTTTGATCAATGGTCCATTTGCTTGGTGGAGTGTGAACCTTGCCTGAGAGCTGAAATGACAAATATTAGTAAATTATTATCATCACCTATCATCAGACAGTTGGTTCATTGTCCTATGTGGAGTGAATTACGAATTAGGAATCTATATGTAGCTATAAACAGCACCACAGCATGACCAGATCATTGAACAATTGATTCAGCTGCTCCATGCTTTCTGAATAGATCAACTTTCTGTTCTGGAACCAGTGAACCCATGGTGGTGTCTCTCCTCCAGGAGCTCCTAACACTGAGACCAGTGTTGGTAGCCTTCAATCATTTTTAACAATTAAAATCAGTTGAAAAAATAAGCGTGCACCATCACTAAAAGCATACTTGATCATTTGTAAATTAAGACTCACACATTATGAAACATTAAATAGAAATTAGAAAAGAATGATCTTTTACAACTTAAACAAAGTCATACTATTTTATTTATTAGTAATGTAAAACATCTTTCCACTCTCACCTGAATATCAATATGTACAGGTTGTTATTGAAGATTTCTTATTATTGTTCAAAATCTCAGTTTTGTTTTAAAATACTTAATTTTATTGTCTGTCGAAAACTGAAACAGTTTCCTTGCGAAGATCTATAGATCTGAACAGAAGGAGCACATCAGTAGTTACACTTTCCAAAGCTTTGTGTTTATACTTGGCCTTCAACCACACCCTCCAATTATTAAAGGGTTTCTGTTGAAATTCCAAAAGTGAATTTCCTTCATCCCTGTCAAAAGTGAATCAGGAGGTGTGGCATGTTAATATGGTTAACACACTCATTCAAAATTCACTGAAACTCTTTATCTGGAGGATTTGAAAATAGATAGTTTTAGTTTTCAAGTCTTTAAACAGTAGAGGTACAAGAAATTTTGTAGGAGGTATACATGATATTTTCAAGAATAAAAATCACATGAAGTTGAAACTATTTCTAAGCATCCATTTTCCATGTTTTCTTTATTGAACCAAGCTTCTTTCAAAAGGCAATGCCTTCTCCCTTGGTGTTAAAAGCATCATTAGGTTAAGGGAAGGTTCAGAGTGGATGCAAATACCAATTTCAAGTAGTCTTTCTGATGATTTTTTTCTGACTTCTGATCAGATCTGACTGCCTGCATCATTACTTTTTCCTTATAGTTAGACTAATGAGGAGTTTGTTTGAGGAGCAAGAGAAGGCCAATTCTGCCATACGCTTGCTGGGCATTTGTGCATGCACTATTTGTAAAGTATCATCTTCAGTTGATTATTTTCTTGCTGGAATCTTTTAAAGCTACTTGTCCATTAGTGAGAATTAATTTAAACTGATATTATTAGCTATAATTGCCAGTTAGGATGACATAGGTATAAACTATAACATGTCTCTACGTGCTGAGTGAATAAGCAAGGATGCTGTGGATCATCCAGAGGCTTTGGGAATTTCCATTCCTTCTAGCATGCTCACTTACCACATGAAACTACGGTAATGGATGAATGAGGCTGCATTTGTCAGCCCATATGTTAAATACTATCAAAATTAACATTTTTTTAATTTTTACTTTTTACTAAAAATATTTATAGGGTCTTATACTTTCTCCCTACACCTACCTCACTGGATTATTTTACACAGCCCACTTTGGGAACTACTGGTCTACACAATTTCTTTGCTTTCAGAGCCTTTACACACGGCTGTTCTCTCCCTGGGCCACTCCGCTCTCCACAACCCTGTCAGTGGTTAACTGCTATTTATCCTTGAAGTTTCTTGCTCATGGAAACATTCCCAGATCTTCATTGTCCTCTCAGTTTAGGCCCGGTCTTTTCTGTTACAAAGCTTTCATAGAATCATATTGCCTTCTTTCAAGAGCCCTTCATAGCACATTAGTTACAGAATCACCTGTGTGATCAAAAACAGCCTCTCTGCTCTATAGAAACTATAAACTCCATGAAAGCATGGGTCACACTCATTTTCTATTGTATGTGCCACCCCTAGCATAGTGCTTCCCAAATATTCAGCATCCAGTGAGTATATGTAGGATAAGTGAGTAAATGATTTATAGACTATGAACCTGGAACTTATTCATATATATATACTCATATATAAGGCATCTTGTGTTATCCCTTGTTTTATTAATAGGGAAACTTTAATGTAAGAGGGATATATCTTGGTGAAAATATGGAGGAAAAAGGAAACTTTGCACACTGCTGGTGGGAATATAAACTGGTACAGCCATTATGGAAAATGTATCATGGTTCCTTAAAAATTAAAAATAGAATTACCATATGATCCAACAATTTTAGCTCTGGATATATATCCAAAGGAAATAAAATCAATATCTCAGAGAGACATCTGCATTCCTATATTTATTACAGAATTATTCATAACAGCTAAGTTGTGAGAATAATCTGTCAACAGATGAATGGATAAAGATGTCATATCGTATATAGTGGAATATTACTCAGTCATAAAGAAGAAGGTAATCCTGCCATTTGTGACAACATGGGTGGACCCGAAGGGCATTATTCTAAGTGAAATAAGCCAAACACAGATAGACAAATAGTGTATGACATCACTTTTGTGTGGAATCTAAAAATAAATTAGACTCAAAGAAGCAGAAATTAGCACGGTGGTTGCCAGAGGCTGGAGAATATGGGAAATAGGTAGATGTTGGCCAAAAGATACAAACTTTCAGTTATAAGATGAATAAATTCTGAGAATTTAATCTACAGAATGGTAATTATAGTTAGTAGTATTGTAGCATATTCTTGAAATTTTGTGAAGATTGTAGATTGCAAGCATTCTCAACCCTCCGAAAGAGATAAGTATGTGAAGTGAAAGATGTGTTAATTAACTTAATTGTGGTAAATATTTCACAATGCACACATATATCAAATCATCACATCGTATACTTCAATATACACAATATTATTTGTCAATTATACCTTAATAAATGGAGAAGGAAATGGCAACCCAACCCAGTATTCCTGCCTGGGAAATCCCAAGGACAGAGGAGCCTGGCACGCTACAGTCCATGGGGTTGCAAAGAGTCAGACATGACTTAGCGACTAAATGGCAGCAGCAGCACCTTAATAAAACTAGAGAAGAAAAGAGTCAGGCGGCATCCTCCAGGTCACATCGTTAGTTGAAAACAGAGGAGGAAAACCTGGCTCTCGGTCCCCAGGGCCAGTGATTTTTCACTGCATCCCAAAAGATGCTAAAGTAAAGCTATTCTTGGAAAGTACCTTCTTACCCTGATAATCAGACTCCCTGAGACCAAAAGTTTTCTTGAAGGGGCATCTAAAATAAATTTACAGGAATGAAGTTTTAAAAACAATAAGACAAAGAATCACATAGAAAAGCTTTATAAAATAGGCCATGAATTGGCAATTCATGGAAGAAGAAATCTAACTTACCAATTAACATGTAAAAATATATGTAACCTAAGAGAAATATAATCTAAATTTAAAGTAAGCTCTTTTTTTTTTGCATCAGAATGCTAAAATTTAGAAAAGAATGATCATACCACTGGCTATTTGTCAAGAAAGTGAGAAAAATGAACCCTCTCATAAATTCTTTGTGAGAGCATAAATTGGTGCTACAAGGCCTGGACAAAACTGTGCTCACGCACCACAAACATGGGAAAAGTTTCTTAGAAGACGATCATGTTCTTCCCACCGGAAGTTGTGGAGAAGTAGGTGGAGCATCCAGCATTCCTTTCTATCAAAGCGTGGGGCAGATCCAACCAGGGGGAACATGTGTCCAGGATCCTTAAGGAGCAATGGAAAGCTCTAACTCTTATTATTATTTTTTATTGAAGTATACTTGAAAGGGGAGTTCC
Organism: Bos javanicus; assembly: GCF_032452875.1. Classification (NCBI taxonomy): domain Eukaryota; kingdom Metazoa; phylum Chordata; class Mammalia; order Artiodactyla; family Bovidae; genus Bos; species Bos javanicus. The sequence continues at coordinate 64,642,621 of NC_083878.1, forward strand.
CTGGCTGCCCAGCGGTTAGGACTCCAGGCTTTCACTGCAGTGACCCAGGATTTAATCCCTGGTGGGGGACCTAAGGATCCCCACAAGTCATATAGCCAAAAAAAAAAAAAATAGTATAGTTGATTTACAATGTACAGCAAACTGATTCCATTTTACATATATATACACATATATATTCTTTTATGTCATTTTTTATTGAAGTATGGTTGATTCATGATTGTTCAGCAGAGAGATTCATTTATACCTATATTCTTTTATAGATTCTTTTCCATTATAGGTTATTACAAGATATTGAATATAGTTCCCTGTGCTATACACTAGATCCTTGTGAGCTCCAACTGTTGCTAAATGTATGTGCTAGAGCCTTTGTGGTGTCAGTTAAGTGCAATAAGTTAAGAACCTTGTTTCCTTAAAACTGTGGCCCTTCTGGGTCTCTTTTCCCAGCACCCTGCAGCTACACTTGACATCCATCTGCAATCCCACTCGCTCAGCACATCCCAGATCTCTCAGCCTGATGTAGTCTCACCTCCTCTAAACCAGGGCTGTGTGTGTTCATCCAGTTAAACTGATGAGGGACCAAGCAACAGCAGCTCCTTTCTTGCTTTCATCAGTTATCTGAATGTTGCCTGACTGTTTAGCTTTTGTTTGTGTCATTTTCCAGATTGGGCAGGGATGTCATAAGAAACTGCTTCCTAGGATCCACATTAACCTTGACATAGCAGGCATCTAACATTCTTGCACATTTGAAAAACTGCAAACAAGAAAGCCAGGAAGGCCAGGAGTCTCTTTTTTCAGTTTGGTGGCTTCTGTATGCATGCTTCTCACTCCTCTTCCAGAGTTGACAGTATACTCCTCATGAAAAGGAATTCAACCTTTAAAATGGATACTGAAATTCAAAAACATTGAATATTAGTTTATAAGCCCAAGAAGAGTGAAAAATTAGACAGTAGCCAATAGTGCAAGTGAACAATGAGAAAAAAGGAAAAATTGCTCTCCACTAGAGAATGATGTTCCTGGGTCACCATTCAATAAACTATATTGAACAAATGAGGTGAAAACTTAGAAAGATAACCAGGCTTTTCAACTAGAAATAGATGTGGCATGTGTGTGTTTTAAATTAAGAAATGAAATTCAAGGCTCCTTTGCTTAATGAAGCCAGCCCTTTCATCTTTTAAAATGACAGTTAAAGTCAAAATGGGAGTTTAGGGTGGGGGGATGGAAATTTAGGACCTCCTTTCAGACATTAATAAACACTACTCCACATTCTAAAACGATTAGCTCTAATTTGGCATAATTGCCGAACTTTCCTGAGCAAAGACCTGCAACTCAGTTGTTCTGCTACACTCTTCACAAAGAGCAATCACCTCAGTACTGAGCTCAAGGTTCATGCCTTCAGAGAGGCATTGTGAGGAAATAGATTCTTGGCCTCGTATAGTAACAGAGAATTTTTATTTTCTCACATTCACCTTAGGAGTGGAACAGAAGGCAGATTTGAAAAAACCACAAAGGTGTTTTCTGGGACGTCATCTTGAAGAAAATTCATGTGAGGACAAAGAAGACATTTGTTTTATTCCCTCTCAGGCAAATTTCACTCTAAGTTTGTTGAAGTTTAAAATTGTATTGACCTCCACATATTTTCACCCTAAAGACCTCTGCTTTCATATGGTGACTTTCTGTCCTGCTGGTCTCATCTGGCTAATTTAGATCTTAACCCCTCAAGGCAGACACCATGTATTTTCCAGTGTTTTCCTTAGAGCAACATCATGCTGATGAGTTCAGTAAATCTTGAACAGGAATACATTTTTCACGGTCACCTCCTCTAACTCCTGCTTGCTATGCTGGCCTCCCGATTTCAATGTGTGTGGTTCACTGTTCTTTCACTAAGCTATTGGAGTGGAGCTTAGAAATTTTTCTAAGTCAAGTTTAGATGATTCACTTGGGATCTATTCCTAGTATATAGCAAGAGGGAAAAATCAAGGGAGGAAGGGAGGGTCAAATTGATCAATATTGATTATAATGAAAGCAAGGGTAGCCCTTCTTTCACAACTGAACTGTTGAGGACCACCAATGTTTGAAAACAATGTATTTAACCTTTGGAAAAGGCAATGGCACCCCACTCCAGTACTCTTGCCTGGAAAATCCCATGGACGGAGGAGACTGGTGGGCTGCAGTCCATGGGGTCGCTGAGGGTCAGACACGACTGAGCGACTTCACTTTCAATTTTCACTTTCCACTTTCATGCATTGGAGAAGGAAATGGCAACCCACTCCAGCGTTCCTGCCTGGAGAATCCCAGGGATGGGGGAGCCTGGTGGGCTGCCGTCTTTGGAGTTGGACAGAGTCGGACACGACTGAAGTCACTTAGTAGTAGCAGCATGCCAAATATATTTAAAAAGTATTCTTCTTCCTCACCCCATTTGCCATAAAGAAATTAACCAGTAAGTTGAGAGATTCCAATGCCAAATACATTTTTCCCCCAAGATGTTTGATGGTGATATTTTAAAAAATTGTTTTACCTTCATACATACCAAGAAGCATCAAAATGAATTAGAAAAATAAATGTAAAAAAATCTTTTCAAATTAGAAGTCTCACCCTGGTCATGCCAATTTGTTAATATTAATAGGTATTTCTTCGGGAGAGCTTGAGAACCTGCACAGTAGAAGATGCTAGTCCTGTGCCGACTCTCATGCTTACAATGAATCATTGAATAAATTATTACCATCCACGGAGACTGCCTCTTTGGATAATTAGCAATTTCAATCTAAGAAAGATACTGTAAAGTACACTTCAGCTTCGACATCAATAGACAAAACGCTGGGGTAAGTAGCTAAATTAGACTGCTTTAAATACTATCTAGAACTTTTATTTCAATTACATCCCCTTAGAAATTTCTACCTAAAACTAGATGATACATAAGCCTTTTTAGCATATAGTAGCAAACTGAGATTTTATAACAGAGAAATGAGATTTCACTATACTTTTAGAAATTTGCCAAATAAAAGAGCTTTAGGAAGAATTTATTCTATATGCATAAATAAACAGAATGTAGAAATTGTGCCGACTTTTCTCACAGTTTCCCCCCTCTGCTGCAGTTTTGTGTATGAGCTTACAGTAAAAAGAGAATACTCCCTATGGTTACTAATTTGATTATATCTTCATCTATGAATTAAGTTGATGACTGTATTTCACTTGGGAAATTCAGTGCTCTATAGTTGAAATACAAGTTTTATGACCTCAGCCCTGCTCTCTATTATGTAGCTTAATAAAATCTATAGGAATTTAAGAGTAGGCAGAAGATTTTCTGAGACTTGCATTCTTGCTGCATTGTAACTAAGACTTAAGCTTAAGCAAGAGTATAAGCAAATGAAGCTTATATTTAAAAATTATTTTTATTTTTGTAACTAATACAATTTTATGTAAATTATTTCAGTTGTTATTTCATAACAACAAAAGCCAAAAGACAAAAAATGGTACAAAAACATTTGGAATCAAACAGGGGAAACCTCTTGTTCTTGGGCATGATCAAAAATAAACCTAGACAAAATTTAACTCCTGTTCCCTTAGCCTTTCACAAAACACTCAGGGAAGGCTTACCAAAGACAAAAGAAGAAGAATTGTTAAAAACCATTTAATCAGCTCATTACAATGCACAGTCTCTGAGGTGACTTTCACAAATACATAGACATTTAGAAAAGAGATTATTATAAAATGTAAAGCAGAAGTAATTTATAGATGTATGCAGTTAAAGCAATACTATTTTACTAATATGACATTCTCCGAAAAACTCAAAGCACATTTTTAAAAACTGGAATCTTAGAATTATCATTTTGGAAAGGTCTATATCCTCTATTTGACCACTAGAACTGAAAAAAAAGGGGGGTAGGCTTTCTTTTTTTTTAATGGCTTTGTCTTGCACTCTGAGAAATGTATTTTAAAATTAAGTGACCAGAAGACATTACCACTGGCAAAGCATTAGCAGGGAAGAAACCTCGATAAAATTAACAGGGAGACACTGAATCATTTCTTCTGTTAGTGAAAGTCATAGGCAAAAGTTCTAAAATTATACAATTACAAAAATAAATCAAGTGAGTGTGTCATTTCTGCTTTTCTACGTTAATAAATTAACCATGTAACATTGTTCAAAATTATGTCAGTTACGCATATAATAATCTTTTAAATTAATGAAGTGATGAAGCGGTTTGATGACACCCATGATTTACAGGGCTGCTTTTAGCTAATGTTAAAAGCCTTTCATTTAATAAATTGCCCCCTTGAGAAATTACCAAAAATGAATATTTTCTATGCTAAATGTTTCAAGGTTTACACTTTTTCAATATATTAACAAATGGCAAGGGAGACGCATTTTTCAAAATCTATCTTCTTTTACATATATTTAATTGAAATTAATTAGTATATGACTTTAAAAGGAAATGATTATACAAGATTATTTATGAGAATTTTTGTGAAGCAATAAAGCTGAATTTAAACAATGAAATTAATCATATGCTTACAAAATTTTGATGATAAATTGGGAATCATTTCCTCTTTCATGAAAGAAGAACAAGTCTATGAAATCTATGTTCTCAAAACATGGTTTAAAACTCCACACTTTTAGCTTAATCATTGCCTTCATTGTTTGTTTGCAGTTTTTATTAAGCTTGAACTACATTACCAGTAAGGATTTGCAATTTTTATCATTATTTTTACTTTATTCACTTTTACCTAAACATTGCTTCATGAATTGTTATATGTGATTTCAGCACCAGTATATTTCTTAGATCAATCATGAATAACAATCTTCAGACCTTCCAATCAAAATATATCATTTACATTGTCTTGTAGTTTTATGTGGCCTCAGAGACGTGTCTGAATACAAGAAAAATTATGTCTTGTGGACAAATGTTCTGTAAGTTTGTTAGGAGAGCAAAATAGATTTCAGTCAAGCCAGGATATGCTTGCATGTGATAACAGCAAAAGAGAAAAGGAGCTAAATATAACTAGGAAAGAAAAGCCTGAAATTGATGTTCTCTGTACTTATGGATTTGTTTTCATAATGTGGAGACTGGTTTTTATTCCACTTCTGAATTAGTAATGTGCCTAGTACTTTGGGCCAATTTCTTTTCAAAGCATTTGCAGCTCCAGCCTGGAAACAAGAATAATTAATTTGTGCTTCTTGAGTCCAGTGGATGCAATTTTAGGCAGGCAGATGTCAAGGAAATAATTTTTAGAATTCTTATAATCGATGGCAATGAAATGGAGAATTGCCTGTTGGCATTTCAAATGATTTTAAGGAATTTCAAACTTTCATCGATGAATTTTTAATGTGCACTAATCATGGATGCTCAGGGGGCTGTAGTCTGTGCACAGTGAAACAGAACTCAAAGCCTATTATTATTTTTCTTTAAAAATGGCTTCAAGACTTTTAGTTCCTTTATAACATGCAACAGCATCGAACTAGTCATGAGCACGATTATTGGAGTGAGCTCCATTTTTAAGAGTTAATTTAAAAAGTGGAAAAGAATCAGTGATCTTTGCAATATACATACCCTGTGTGGGACATTGGCAGGATGATGCTATTTACTGTTAGAGCGACATGCAGGTCCTATCACTTGCCCAGACGAGCCGGCACAACCTGAAGATGTCTCTTTGCATTTGGGAGAAACATCACAAGACCTTTAGGATGGCAAATTGCAAAATATCACATGCCTCAAAGTTAGAAATATCTGATATTGTTAGCATTGATACTGAACTCTATTTTTGTTTGTGTTATTTCTAGGAAGTGCCTACAATGAGTACAAAGTTATATGGTATAGACATTTATTAAAATCTTTGCCTGGACAAACTAAAACCTATTGAAATCTCAACAACAGGAGGGGTGGAAGGAATATGGAGAGCTTTCCAATGCTTTCTGAGAACCCTGCAGAGAGAAGGATAATTTTGAAATAAAAGTTTAACTTCTAGTAAATCAAACCTCATGTTCTAAACCACACTAACTATGGGAAATAAACTGTTAGATCTCTGGACCTTAGTTTTATCTGTTCTTAAAATGGAGTCATGGTATCTATTTTTAGCAAGAATTACAGCATCCTTTTTTCCTACCTCAGCTGAACTGTAGAAACAATGAAATAATATATGAAAGTATTTTAACTCTTTGAAAGAACTGTGCTGTAAAGATTCAAGTAACTTCGAAATTTTCCAAGTCCTTTGAAGGTAGATAATGATGTAAAAGCTTACAGATTAAAAATACATTTATGGTATATACCTAGATAGGTACAGATTAGAAATTTTCTTATGATTTGATAGCAGATTTTCTTTTTCAAGTATGTTCAATTAGATTAATAAATTCATATTCTTTGCACACTCCAAAAAAATGCCAGGAGGAAGAGGACAAGAAACTTACCCAGAAGTAGAAGAAAAGTCTTACCCCCATACCTGCACCCCTCCAGAATGTTCTAAATAGAAACTTCAGTGGAAACTTGACATCTTCTGTTTACTCCTGATAGGAACAGATGCACAGTGGCTGAGTAGCATAACGCTATACCTGCATCCTTTTTCTTTTCAAAGATCCACTTAGAAGTCGGGCAAACCTTTCACTTTTTACAACAAAGAGCACAGCAAATCTGCCCCTGTTTTTGAAAACAGAATGTAGGATGTACGCCTCACAGACAAGGACCCAATAAAATGCTCTATTTATTGGCTAAGCATTAACGGCGTCTCTTACTTTACTCCTGTGACCCTCTCTGGCAGTTAGTCACACATTCCAATTGAGCCGACTCCACAAAAATATCCCTCATGTATAAGGAAAGTGAGGAGCCTAATTGGCCATCGACCTCTGGCTTCCAGCTCCCCTGGTGTCACAATCTAGCAGCTCCCAATTCATCACCCCTAGAGCCACACAATCTGCGCCAAGTTGACCAAGGTGGGCAAGGCTAAGCCTGAGGTTCAGGGCCGGTTCCCTGGCCCACCTGAATCCCTAGTACAGTGATCAAAGCCTCAACAAGTTCTATCATCCTCACCTGAGTCAGTGCGGGTCAAAGTACAGTGCACGGAAAAGTGGATGTTGACGCTGCTGCTAGGTCACTTCAGTCGTGTCCGATTCTGTGCGACCCCATAGACACCAGCCCACCAGGCTCCTCCGTCCATGGGATTTTCCAGGCAAAAGTACTGGATGGGGTGCCATTGCCTTCTCCGAAAGTGGATGTTACCAGAACAAATTTTAGTGCTTGGTTTTTATTTTCTTTAGTTTTACTATTACTTTCTCTTCATAGCTGTGGTATTGCAATCCCATTTATAATAATGATACCAAATTCCCCTTCAAAGTACACATATTTACTTTTTAAAGAAAATTTCAAGAAATTTGTGCAAATAATAGTACAGGGAGGCAAAGATATGGCAATAATTGTGTAAGTGATTTGTGACTAGCTGAAGATTAGAAAACACTGAGCTAGAGGATGCCAAAGCAATCATGGGAAAAGAATAACACCTCTTTCCTTTCAGCTAGCTTTTCATAGTAATGATTAGAATTCAATAGTAAAGTAGCTTCCTGTGTGTTTTTAATTGATCTCTTTACAACTCTAGCAAGTAGGTAAGGTAGGTTTCTATCACCATTCTACAGATGGAGAAGCTGAGGATGAAAAGGCTCAAGTGATTCACTTAAAATCACACAGCTAATTAAGTGCTGAGCAGGAAATAGTGAGCCTTCAAAATAAATACGGCTTTCTGCTCCAAATAGAATATACTTTTCAGTTTAACATATTATTCGATTATAGAATAGACTTTTCAGTTTAACATATTATTCGATTACAAAGGTCACAGGGGGACTGCAGAGTTAAGTATTGCCTTTGTATTAAATGTGTGCATTCACTCACTGAGCATTATTTCCATACCTTTTCTAACTGTACACCAGACATAATAGGAAAATTCCTTGTGAGCAATATAGGACATGAATCCAACTGAACTAATTAGCTCACAATGGTGTTAGGAGGTTAACTGTCTGATGGTGATAAAACATTTTATTGATGGAAAATGCCATATTAAATCCCCCAAATTACCATTGCACATATCACGATTAAGTATTTATATTCAACAAATTTACAGTAAAGAAAAATATGAATATCATGCAGTGATTACATTTCTGATCAGTCCTTGGAGAGGTGATATTTAATTCTGTCTGTCACACTGTAGGGCTATCGGCATTTGTCAGGGAGGGCTGATGAATCAGGTAGTCAATAGGCATTTAGAGCCAGGCAAACACATATATTCAGGATATGCTGCCACTTTGTCGTTTTATAGGAACGAAGAAGTATTAAAATAAAACTTGGTTTGCCATTGTGTTTGTTTAAAAAAAAACAGAAGTCATAATTTCTGAAAACAAAATTTGTAGCTTCAATTGCAAATTTAGTCATCTGAGTCTGTACCATGAGACCACAAATTGTATGACATCCTTAAATTAAAGTGGCTTCTCAGAAACGTAAATATTTCCACATGAAAGGTACACGCCAAGTCAAAGTTACACAAACATGTAGATTGCCAATAAAGTTTTCCAGTATCACCAGCCATTCAAAGGCATTCAAGACTGAAGCATGGGAAGCTGTCATTTCTGAAAGGCAAAAAGCCGATAAACAAAGATATTCTAGCCTTGTGATTTTCCAATGAAATAGCCAATCTGAAGTTTCTCAAGTAGGAAATCTGACCTGGTGTTTTATAAGAAGACTGCTTCATAGTGTGATTCGTATTTTTTCAAAGGAACAAAACTTCTGCTTGTTTGCATGGTCTGCCTTTGCGCTTTCTAAGAGACTATTTTCTCCAGTGATACGGACACTAACAATTCAGTACAAGGTAGGCGTGTGATCTGACACAAAGTTCTGAAGTGTAAAGAAATGTAACCTAATCTCAAAGTGAAAAGCGAGAGACCATATCCACAAGCGTAATTATTAGAACACCACCGATCTTTCATGCTGAAATTAGTAAGCATTCTCATTTTCCATACGCAATCACTTACTGTCCTTTTCCTGCTATTAGTGTTTCAAGAAGCCAGGACATTTAAATGAAAAAAGAAAAAAAAAAGCCCTTCACTAATTTGAAGCTGAGAATCCAATCCACTAACATTGACAAAAGTATCCTCTTGATAACTGCCATTCTCCAGTAAGACAGCATCACAGGAGACTCATGGAGGAAGGAGCTGGTTAATGTGACTCTATTCTGTATCTCCGTATTGGTAGAAAGTAATGTTTTTTATTGCAAAGTGTTATGTTTAAGGCCTTTTGAACCAGAGCTCTCTTATAGATAAAAATCACACAGAAAACTCATTTGTGAATGACCCAATCTAAACAGTGACTTCAGTGGTATTTTGGCACCTTCCAGGTCTTTTAAAAATCTCAGATGGTGAATGGTTTACATGACACGTGAACGGCTCGGAACCTGCTAGCTTACAGAAGGTCAGGACAAGCAACTAGCTGGTCTCAAGCATCCCAGTTCTGATTAGACAGCAAAAGGATTAACAATTGCACAGGCTGAGTACATACATTTTGCTTATCAAAAATGTTACTATTGGCGGGGAAGGAGGGGTGGTGGGATCTGGCCCAGGCATCAGTCCACAGCTTTTACCCTCTCAGCTGAGACAGTGACTCGTAGACAGACTCCTCATGCCTGTAGCAGAAGGTACTTCCTCTTCTTCTCAAAGTGATAGGCAAACTCCTCAAAATGATGGCCTCTCACAAAGTCACAGTTAGCTGGCTGTCATTATAGCTGTGAAACTGTCCCGCCCATCTGTGCATAGTGAGGGTGGTTAACTCTGCTGAAGAGCGGGCTGATGGGCTGGACATTAGAGTGAAACAGACAGGTGACACTGCCTCGTGGAGGTGCCCCGGGAAGCAGAGGCAAAGGAGTGTCCCAGCAACAGAGAAGGAGGGAAGCACACCACTTCCCATTGTATTTTACCTCCATGCTTTGATAGCTTAGGGATCCTGTGACGCCAGACTTGTGTTAGCGCCAGGTAGGCCTAACACACGTGCAATATTGGGGTGATGGAGCTGTCGTGAATGTCACACGTGCCTCAGCTCTCAACAACTTCTTGCCATCTCTCCTCCCATTGTCAAGACCAGATGTCCTCTTCCTCTGCTCTGCTGCAGTGCCCTCAAGCCCTTTGAAGAAGGTGAGAGTTGAAACTGGAAGAGCCCACTTAATCTTGATGAGGATAAAGGGAAAACTCATGGTGGGGTCCGGGAAAAGGGACAATGGTATTTTTTGCAAGGCCAGTTCCTTTCCTCATCGGGACCAAATCACGCTGCTGCATGCTCAGTCGCTTCAGCTGTGACTGACTTTTTACAGTTCAATGGACTGTACCCCTCCAGGCTCCTCTGTCCATGGGATTTTCCAGGCAAGAATACTGGAGTGGGTTGCCATGCCTTCCTCCAGGGGATCTTCCCGACCCAAGATTAGAACCTGAATTTCTTATGTCTCCTTCATTAGTGGGTGGGTTCTTTACTACTAGCGCTACCTGGGAAGCCCAGAACCAAATCATGGTGGTTTAATTCTAAATAGTTATTAAGCAGCTCCTACACACAGGCCACTGAAACATAAAGAGCAGACAGCGAAAACCATCACATAATAAGAAAGACAGAACAAAGCTGTGAGGTCCTTCAGTCCTGCCAGTATAACCTTACCCAGAAGTCGGGAGGGGGCAACCAAGCCTAGAATCAAATGGTTTGCATAAAATTAATACTGAATGAGGGGAGAGGAACCAAAACTTTATAACATTCAACAAATTAAAATTTCTGAATCAGGATTGACTAGCAAGAGTTGTTCTCACAATAGTCATCTCAAAACTTCTGGATCAGATGCTCAGGCTAGAAATTAGACATGTAACTTTAACATTTTTCTGAGATAATTTTGACCTGTGTCCTCTGGAAGAGAATAGCTATAAACTAGTAGTTCTCAAACCTGGCTGATTAATTCTAAGAATTACCTGGGGTCTTAAAATTATGGATTGCTGGTTTCTACCCCACCCTGAGTTGATCAGAATCTTGAGAGGTGGGACCCCAGAATATGAATTGTTGAAAGCCCCTGTCTCATTGTGATTATCAGCTAGGTTTTGGAATGCTTGCTTTAGAGCATCAGAAGAAAGTCTCAACACTTGTTGAGCTCTAGAGCCCCACCGAATAGCACCACATTCAAAATGGGGAATCTCAGGGGAGCGGGCTCCCTGGTGATCCAGGGCTTAAGAATTTGCCTCTCAATGCAGGGGGATGCAGATTTGATCCCTGGTCAGGGGACTAAGATCCCACATGCTGCAGAGCAACTAAGCCTGCACACTGCAGCTACTCAGTCCCCACACTCTGGAACCCGTGCTCCTCAACAAGGGAAGCCGCCGCAACGAGAAGCCTGTGCACCACAGTGAAGACCTAGCACAGCCAAATAAACAATGAACAAAGAAACAAACAAAACAAAACAAACAAAAAAGAGAATCTGCATTTGGACAAATGCCCAAGGCTGTTCTGGTATACTGTGATCAGTTAACTGTAAACACAAGGAAGAGATGGATATCGGGTTTCAGACTTGAAGCCTGTATCCTTCTTGTCCAATCATTTATTCAAGCGTGCATGCTAAGTCACTTCAGTCATGTCTGAGTCTTTGTGACCCTATGGACTGTAGCCCGCCAGGCTCCTCTATCCATGGGATTCTCCAGGCAAGAATCCTTCCTGCAGGGGACTTTCCCGACCTATTGACTGAACCCATGTTACTTACATCTCTCACACTGGTAGGCAGGTTCTTTACCATTTGTGCCTCCTGGGCAGCCCCATTTATTTATACAGCACCCCCCCTCAAATAAATATACCTAGCCTCACAGATATGCCAGGCACTGTTTTAAAACTTATGAAATTCATGATCTAGTGATGAGGATAAAAGCACAAATAATTATAATGGACTGTAGCAAGTGTAGAAATAAAGATATGTTTTTTTCAAAGTGACATATGAACACAAAGGAGGGAAGTAACCAACTCAGCCTGGAGGAAATCAGGAAGGTTTTCCAGAAGAAGGTTAGCTTGAATTTTAAAATAACACAGGAATTCCAGTTAGGAAAAAATACTATATAAAATAGTTGCAGTGTTTCCAAAAGTGTGTTTCTCAGACCAGCACTCTCAGAGCCCTCAGGGAGATATCCCTGAAGTTGCAACCCACAACTCCACAATCAGAATTTCTTGGAGTGGCACAAGGAATATTCCTTTCTATTGAGCTCTCTGGGTGATTCTGCAAAACACTAGCTTGTGAAAACTATTGAAGAGACAGTTGAAAAAGCTGGGTTTATTCCAGGAAATATAAGTGCCTAATGTTAAAATGGAGACTATTTTTTAAAGCTTTTAAAAACCAAGCGACACGTCTGCTTCTGGCCAACATGGTAGTAACAGGGACTGGATGTATCCTCCTACTTCTGGAAACCGAGAATAGAGCAAAAGAGAGAAAAGGAAAGAAAGAAACAAGCAAGCAAGCAAACGATAGATTTCAAGGCAATGTGTATCAAGGAATAAAGGACAGTGATCCTCAAGAGAGAGGAAAAAATGACGTGAGCCCTGTGCTTGTGTTGAGGTTTCCAAGCTGTGGTGCAGGAAGGAGAAACCCAGAAAGAGTAGGGCAGACTCTTTGAGGTGAGGGAATAGAGCAAGCCCGCAGCCTCTCCCGTTCGACAGAGTCCTGGGAGGAAAAGAATGAGAAGGATGCTACTCTACATGGGAATAAGGGGCTTTGAATACCTCCATGCAACCAAATTCAACAACTTGATTAAATGGACACATTTCTTTCAGGATACAGTTACCAAAGTTTACTCAGAAAGGCACAGAGAACCTGTATATCCCTACCTATTAAAAAAGTAAAATTGTAGTTAAGGCCTTCCCAATAAAAAACAAACATGAAAATGAACAAAAAACAACAGTCGCAAATGGCTTCACTTGTGAATTTTACTAAGCATTTAAGGAGAAATCATTCCAACTCTGTCCAAACTATTTCAGAGAATTGAGAATGAGGGAATGTATCTCAATTCATTCTATGAGGCCTGATTTACCATGATGCCAACACAACACCAAAACTATTTTTCCATATGCATGAAAAAAAGTGTTAAATTGGACTTCATTAAAATAAAAAATTTCTGCAAAAGAAAAAGTCTGGCAAAAGACACTGTTAAGAGACTAAAAAGACAAGCCATAACCTGGGAAAAATAGATATCTGACAGAGGTCTTTCTTATATTCAAAATATAGAAAGAACTTTAAAAACTCAACAATAAGAAAAAATACACCCCAGTTCTGACAGACAACATACCAACAAAGATATACAAGTAGCAAAAAGGCATATGAAAAGACATTGAACATCATTTGCCAGTAGGGAATTGCATATTAAAGCAACAACATGATACTACTATACATCAGTTCAGTTCAGTTCTGTTCAGTCTCTCAGTCATGTCCGACTCTTTGTGACCCCATGAATTACAGCACACCAGGCCTCCCTGTCCATCACCAACTCCTGGAGTTCACTCAGACTCACATCCATCGAGTCAGTGATGCCATCCAGCCATCTCATCCTCTGTCGTCCCCTTCTCCTCCTGCCCCCAATCCCTCCCAGCATCAGAGTCTTTTCCAATGAGTCAACTCTTCGCATGAGGTGGCCAAAGTACTGGAGTTTCAGCTTTAGCATCATTCCTTCCAAAGAACACCCAGGACTGATCTCCTTTAGGATGGACTGGTTGGATCTCCTTGCAGTCCAAGGGACTCTCAAGAGTCTTCTCCAACACCCCAGTTCAAAAGCATCAATTCTTCGGTGCTCAGCTTTCTTCACAGTCCAACTCTCACATCCATACATGACTACTGGAAAAACCATAGCCTTGACTAGACGGGCCTTTGTTGGCAAAGTAATGTCTCTGCTTTTTAATATGCTGTCTAGGTTGGTCATAACTTTCCTTCCAAGGAGTAAGCGTCTTTTAATTTCATGGCTGAAGTCATCATCTGCAGTGATTTTGGAGCCCCCCCAAATAAAGTTTGACACTGTTTCCACTGTTTCCCCATCTATTTCCCATGAAGTGATGGGACCATATGCCATGATCTTCGTTTTCTGAATGTTGAGCTTTAAGCCAACTTTTAGAATGACTAAAATGCAAAAATCTGACAATACCAAATGCTGACAAAGATGCAGAGAGCAGTATGAGCCCCATTCGTTGCTGGTGGGAATGCACATGGTACAGTCACTTTGGAAGATGGTTTGGCAGCTTCTTATAAAGTTTAACATACACTTGCCATATGATCGAACAACTCTCCTCCTAGGTATTTATGTAAGTATTTGAAAACATATGTCCACACAAAACTTGACATATTTATAGCATGTTTATTCATAATTATCCAAAACAGGAAGCAACTAAGATGTCTTTCATTTGTAAATGGATGAACAAACTTTGATACATCCACAAAATGGAATTTTATTAAGTAATTTTTAAAAGTGAATTATTAAGCCACAAAAATAGATGAAGGAGTTTTAAACGCTTATTGCTAAGTGAAACAAGTCATTCTGAAGAAGTTTTATACTCTACAATTCCAACTATATGATATCCTAAGATAAAATTAAATAGAAAATGAATAGATCAATGGTTTCCAAAGAGAGAGGGTTGAATAGATGAATCATGGGTTTTTTTTCCCCAGGGTGGTGAGATGGTTTTGTATGATACTGTAAGGATGGATACATCATATTATGCATTTGTGAGGACTCATAGTTACAAATAGAGAAACAATATATTAAATTTTTTTAAATTATTTGAGAAGTCCTGCATCCTAGGATGGCATATAGTCTATGATAAAGAATCCAGCTATAATACAAATGTAGCATACAAGTGAAAAAAGTTCAAAGAAGGAGATGGGGCAAGTGTTATCCTAAGTAACTTTGAAAAAGAGTATAGTGTGTAAAGCAAAAGGTAAAAGAAACTATACATAAACACTGTACTTAGGTGACAAAGGTATTTCCAACAGAGGTACAGGTTAAAAATTCTGGTACTGCTACCTATTCAAACATATTGGAATTGAACAATTGAGTAAGTGGAAAACTTAAATCTCATCACTGATGGAGTGGGAGTTTACAGATGATCAAGGGAGGAACCCCATATGGTCTATGTGGTAGTGGATTAGAGCTGAAAATATCACTAGGACACATGTTTAACTTCATGTAGATACATGATTCACTCAGTCGTGTCACTCTTTGTGACCCCATGGACTGTAGCCCGCCAGGCTCCACTGTCCATGGAGTTCTCCAGGCAAGAATACTGCAGTAGGTTGCCATGCCCTTTTCCTGACCCAGGGATCCATACCTTTATATATAATATGTCAAATTTTTTAAAGACAAAAAATATGAAATACTCAGGGATAAATCAAACAAAAAATATAGAAGAATTATTACTGAAAAGGGATCCCTGGTGGGTCAGCTGGTAAAGAATCTGCCTGCAATGCAGGAGACCTGGGTTCAATCCCTGGGTTGGGAAGATCCCCTGGAAAAGGGGTAAAGAATTCCACAGACTGTGTATAGTCCATTGGGTCGCAAAGAGTCGGACATGACTGAGCAACTTTCACACTTCACACATACACATCACTGAAAACTTTAAAATATTATTAAGAGAAGAACCTACATAAATTAACAGATATACTGTATTTCATAGTGAAAGATCAAATATTCTTGATATTAATTTTCACCAAATTGATCTACATATTCAACACAAATTCTTATCAAAATCTCAGCAGACTTTTTCATAAAAACTAAAAATCTGGTTCTAAAATTACTACAGAAATGTAAAATACCTAGAATAGCCAAAACAATTTTGAAAAACAGAGCACTAACTCTACTTGATTTTAAGATTTCTTATAAATTTACTGAAATCAAAACAATATGGCAGTCATGTAAAGGGAGACAAATGGATCAATGAAACAGAATAGAGAGTTCAGAAATAGACTCACAAATAACATGAACAACTGATTTTTTTTTAATGTGCAAAGGCAAATCAGTGAAGAAAATCATTTTGTCAGCAAATGTTGTTGAAACAATTGATAATTTTATAAACAAAAAAGAACTTTAACCCATACTTCATACCATATAAAAAATTAACTCAAAATGGATCATAAATCTAAATTTAAACCTAAAACTATAAAACTCTTAAAAGAAACAGCTTTATGACCTTGGATTAGGCAGTGGTTTTTTAGATGTGACACTGAAAGCACAAAAAGCAAAGAAAAAGTAGATTAGTTGGATTTCATCAAAATTTTTTTAAAAAAGATGTGCAAGAAGGTGAAAAGGCAGTAATAGGGTGGAAGAAAATATCTGCGAATCTGGTAAAGAATTTATATCTAGAATGCATAAAGAAAACTTAAACCTCGATGATAAAAACAATTAAGCCAATTTAAATTGAGAAAGGATTTGAATAGACATTTCTCCAATAAAGTTATACAAATAGCCAATAAGTACATGAAAAGATGTACAATATCTTTAGTCATTAAAGTGAAAGTGAAGTCGCTCAGTCGTGTCCAACTCCTAGTGACCCCATGGACTGTAGTCTACCAGGCTCCTCTGTCCATGGGATTTTCCAGGCAATAGTCCTGGAGTGGATTGCCATTTCCTTCTCCAGGGGATCTTCCCAACCCAGGGATTGAACCCACGTCTCCCGCATTGTAGACAGACGCTTTACCGTCTGAGCCACCAAGGAAGTCATCTTTAGTCATTGCTGCTGCTGCTAAGTCGCTTCAGTCGTGTCCGACTCTGTGCGACCCCATAGACAGCAGCCCACCAGGCTCCTCTGTCCATGGGATTCTCCAGGCAAGAACACTGGAGTGGGTTGCCATTTCCTCCTCCAATGCATGAAAGTGAAAAGTCAAAGTGAAGTTGCTCAGTCGTGTTCGACTCCTAGCGACCCCATGGACTGCAGCCCACCAGGCTCCTCCATCCATGGGATTTTCCAGGCAAGAGTACTGGAGTGGGGTGCCATTGGGGAAATGCAAATAAAAAACACAGTGAGATAACACTATATGTGTAGTAGAGTAACTGAAACCAACAAGGCTGACAATACTAAGTGTTGGTTAGGATGTGGAGACCTGAGCATTCATACTCCTGGTGGAAATGTAAAATGGGACAGTCTATTAGGAAAATTGTTTGGCTATTTCTTAAAAAGTTTAGTAGACACATACCGTATGATTCAGCTATTCCAATCCTTGGTATTTACCCAAGGGAAATGAAAACATTAGCCTATCAAAGATTTTTACACAAAGGCTTATAGCAGTTTTATTTATAATAACTCCAAACTGGAAATAACCTAAATCTCCATCAATAGGCAATTGCCTATATAAAAATTAACTCAAAATTAACTTATATTGCCACCAATAGGCAACATCTGTACAATGTTATATAGACATACTGCTCATCCATAAAGACAAATAAAGATACCACAACATGGGGATGAAATAATTATACCAATAACCCAGACAGAAAAGGAACATATAATATATGATTCCATTTATATAAAGTTTAAGAAACTGCAAACTAATATATGGCAGCAGAAAGTAGATCATTTGTTCCCTGGGACCAGGAAGGGATTTACAAAGAGGTAAGAAAAAACTCCTAAGGGTGATGGATGTATCTACTCTCTTGACTGTGACCATGGTTTTATGGATTTACATATATTTTAAAAATTATCAAATTGTGCATTTGAAATATATGTTGTCTACTGTGTGTTCATTATTTCTCAGTAAAGCTGTCTTTTTACAAGTTTGACTATCAAGGAAAAACAGGTGTATGTAAATGAATCAGACATTTGAGGAAGCCATCTTTCTCTCACCTTTTTTCTTCCCCAAACTATATTAAAAAGTAGCCTCAGGAAAGGCTTTTCTATCATATGCTCCTGTTTTCAAGGTCTTTTGTTCCCACTGGGTACTCAAAACCAACAATCAGTGAAATATCTCATGGGATAATAGTCATCTTAACCTTTATGTCTAGAAATTGCTATATACTTGGTAACACGTTCACATATATTATCTAATTTTTGCCCTTTTGTGATGTACATAGAGTGGGCATTCTTTGATATGGCCATTTGTCAGATGAAGGCAAATGAAGAGGAACAAGGAAGTCCAAGATCAGAGCTGTGTGGCTGTGTAAGTCAACCCACCTCCTTACTCACCAGTTTTCAATGATAGTAAATGAAGTAGAATCAGAGAAGGAAGGCTCAGCAAAGGGTCTCACTGCTTCTGCTACAGGGAGCCCAGTAGCACCTTTTAGATGGCATTTCATACCTTCATCTTGCTCTTTTAACACAACTATGATAGATTACATAAATCAATTATTTTTGTTTGTTGTGGGCTCCTGGAATCAAAGTAAACTGAATGATAATTATATGTGTTAGTTGCTCAGACCTGTCCAATTCTTTGCGACCCCATGGACTGTAGCCCACTGCCAAGCTTCTCTGTCCATGGAATTCTCCAGACAAGAATACTGGAATGGGTTGCCATTCCCTTCTCCAGGGGAACTTTCCGACCCAAACCTGGGTCTCCTACACTGAATGATAATTAACAACTTAAAATTTATCAGGTTATTTATGGAGTTATATTTACTGCATTATTGTGTCCTTACAAGCCTATGTGGTGGCTCCAACCATGAGCCTCTCCATCTGATGGATGGGGAAACAGGCACAGAGTTTCAGTAGCTCGAGCAAAGTCAACAAGTTGATGAGGGAAGAACAACTCAGAGAGTACGACTTCAAAGCTTCATCCTATCCTGAGTAAGACAATTTGTGCAATATTAATATATGGCTTTATTTTTCTGGGCTCCAATATCACAGCAGATGGTGATTGCAGCCATGAAATTAAAAGATGCTTACTCCTTGGAAGGAAAGTTATGACCAACCTAGATAGCATATTGAAAAGCAGAGACATTACTTTGCCAACAAAGGTTCGTCTAGTCAAGGCTATGGTTTTTCCAGTAGTCATGTATGGATGTGAGAGTTGGACTGTGAAGAAAGCTGAGCACCAAAGAATTGATGCTTTTAAACTGTGGTGTTGGAGAAGACTCTTGAGAGTCCCTTGGACTGCAAGGAAATCCAACCAGTCCATTCTAAAGGAGATCAGTCCTGGGTGTTCTTTGGAAGGAATGATGCTAAAGCTGAAACTCCAGTACTTTGGCCACCTCATGTGAAGAGTTGACTCATTGGAAAAGACTCTGATGCTGGGAGGGATTGGGGGCAGGAGGAGAAGGGGACGACAGAGGATGAGATGGCTGGATGGCATCACCGACTTGATGGACATGAGTCTGAGTGAACTCCGGGAGTTGGTGATGGACAGGGAGGCCTGGCGTGCTGCGATTCATGGGGTTGCAAAGAGTCGGACATGACTGAGCGACTGAACTGAACTGAAGACATCTCCATATTGTATTTTTAATAGATCAGGAAGCCATAAATTGGATTGGAAACTGTCTGCTCATACAATTTTAGATCTGCCTGTGGCAGAAGCACCCTCCCTTCCAATGTTGGAGTGAGGCAAAGGGAAAGCTGACAGCTGCAAAATAGTATACCCAAAATCCAGAGAATGAGAGAAAAGATGGCAGGAACCCACCTTCCCCATCATCCTTACCCCTTTCTAGGCTTCTGTTTTGCTATACATTCAATTTCTATTTTATTGGTGCCTTGGCCTTCAAAGACAGGTAATTTAAACCAAAAGAGACAAAACACCTGAGTCCCTTCCGAATTCTGTTTCTTCATCCTCCATAATTGTTTAGCAAAGAACTCCACTTCTTTCAACTTACTGTTTCTTGTTTATCTCAAAGAGGAGAGCTGACTTTTTGGGGAAAAAAAAAATCAGTATTTCTGGTTCAGCTACTATCGAAATACGTGGTCCCTTGGGCAAGTCAGTTGAGAGGGGAGGGATTCAGTTTCCTTATCCATAAGTAAGAAGGTCACCTGCACTAAATACCCTCAAAGAGGCTGTTCTAGCTTTCAAATTCAGTGACCTCATGTCTCCCTGTTTCTTTCCTAACTGGTTTGAGTACCCAGAATTTGACATTTTCAAGGTGCTTTCTTTGCTCCTCCTAGTGGGAAGGAGCCTTCTGTCTTGCTTCCTGTGCCTTTCTTTGCTATTCTAAATCCTGCGTCTGAACAAAAGATTTCAATAGTTTCTGGCTGCCCTGGGTCAGAGGGAACCCAGGTTAAATTACAGCTCACAGATATGCAAAGTAGTGCTTTCTATAAGGGCGCTGTGAGTGATGTGGAGAGCAAACCAAATCGCTCACTTCCAGAAAACCCTCACATCAGTAGAAAGAACTTGGTATATGCTGGACTGTCACTGCAGAATTTTTCCAGCCCATAGATATTTAAACTTCTATGAAATCATTCTTGTTTGAATAAAACTTTCAGTTCAAAGAAATACAGATACTGAATAAGTAAAAAAAAACTCCAAAATATAGCTTTTAGATGGCTAATAATGCTGGGATTTTTTTTTAGAAACTTTTAGAACTTTAGTAATAGAAATTGCTTTCTTAGGTTTCCGGTTATATAAAGAGGTCGTTGATTAAAAAAATAAATGTAGTAAAAATAAAGATTAGAAATGGAATTAACCTGTAATTTGCATTGCCTTAATCTCCTTTTTTTTTTTTTTTTAATTTTTCCCTTGCTGAGCAAAGAATACCTAGCACAGTGGGGAAATGTAATTCCTCAGAAGAATATAAGAAACTTCACAGAAAAGTATATGATGTCCACATTACTAGGATATAAAGATTTGAAAAGGTGGATGGACTTAAACATGATATCCAATATCCTTTTTCCTGTTTAAAGTGATTTTAATTCCTTTTTTTTAAGTGTAAGAAATTTACATTTGGTTTTACTGACTTACCATGTTGAAAACTTCAAATTTAAAACGGCATCACACAGACTTCAAATGTTTGTTCAGTGATTTCATAAACTTTATTATTTATGTGGAAGTTAAAATATCTTAAAATCAGACTGAAGCTACTCAGCTCTTTTAATCACCTTTGTTACTGACTTAGGGAGTGATTAATCCTCCAATTTTTTTCTGTATAAAAAAGAGACTGATGCTTTTTGGAAAATGATTCTTAAAATATGAAAATGTTGTAGCTAACAAAGTAGCTCTATATATTCTATATAAATAAGGAATATACAATATAAACCAGAAGATACCAACTAAGAAATAAGTTGACATGAATTAAGCACAGTGCAAGTTATAGTCCAAAAATTAAATTAGAGCAAATGCTAACCACCCTTACCAAAAATTAAATAAGGAAAGATTAATACTATTTATAATTTTAGAGACATAATATTTTATATATGTGGATGTTAAGCCATAATACTTTCTTATAAAAGTAATAATTTTTTAAATTTGTTTTAAGAGAGACACCCAGAAGTACAGAACTACATAGAAGAAGCTTTCTAGACATTTTCTATAAATACCCAAGTGTACATTTGCTTAAATGATATGATACTGATGCAACCTGCTTTTTTCATTTGAGAATATGTAGTGATTCTCTTTCATCTTACCACATCTAGATCTGGTTAATTCATTCCATGGTTGATAACATTGCATCTTATGGATACACTATAATTTATTTAAAGAATCATCTCAATATACTTTTCTACTTTTTACAGTTTTTCTCTACTACAAGTAAGGCTAAAATGAAAATTCATTCACGTATATCTTTGTTCACTTACAAAACATACTCACACAGGTATATCTGCAGTGATTTTGAAATGCTGAGTTCAAGACTGTGAACATGTACATTTTGATAGATAATGCTACACTGGCCTAGAAATGGTCTCCCAATGCATTCTCTTCCTCCGAATACATGAAAATTCCTGTTTCCTCTGCCTCTCACCAACAACTGGGTCTTAGTAATTTTTTTTCATCCTTGTCCAACTAATATGTGAGACAACTTATTGTTTTAATTTGTGTTTCTTTAATTGTAGGTGAAATTGAATACTTCTTTTATGATGTTTATTATTTGAAATTTTTCTCCTAAACCACTTATTCCTCCCTCTGTCCACTTTTCCACTAAATTACAGGTATTCTCTCTAATTTGCAAGATAAATTGCTTAATAACATTAGCTTTTTTCTGTTCTGTAAAGCATCACTTCCCATTTTGTTGTGTTTTCATTTTGGTTATGATGCTTCATAGAGTGCAGGTATTTGACTTTTATCTAAATGGGACTGTTAAGTATCTAAATATTTAACAAATGTTTATTGCATATTTACTATGTGCTAAGGACACAAAGGTGACCAAAACAGACATTGAGCCTGCATCGACCTTAATAATACGTTGGAGAAGCAAACATTGATCAACTAATAAAAAAGCATGTAATTTCAAATAAAGGGAAGGTATCAAAAGCAATCTTTTCCTTTCTAGCTTCCAGATTGTTCATGCTGTATTTATACATCATAATTATGGTCTAGAAATTTGTGTTTTGTTTTGCAAGTATATTTTTTAAAACGTGGAATTTATTTCAGGAGTGAGAGTAATGCAGAAATTCTACTTTTCTTCCTCTCTCTTTTTTTAAAACATGGTTAGGCCATGTGCCATTCATTAACTGAACTAGATATTCCCCAGTGATTAGAGATGACACATTAATCACATCCCAGTTATTACTTGAGTGTATTATATTTTTGTAAATCCATTGCCCATTTTAATTTTATTTTATAACTTGAGTATTCACACTTACTTATTCCTCTAAATTTAAATGGTATTCTAATGAACATTTCATCTAATTTATAGAATAATTTAATGACGATAAACATCTTAAGCTTTCCTATCATGAAACAGATAATGCCTTCCCATTTAAGTCTTCTTTTTTATTTCTTTCCAGTAGAATTTCAAGGTTGGTTTTAAATTGGCTACCATTTATTTTATTTACTCTTCAATTTTCTTTTCCAACTCATAATACTATTGACACACTTTGATGGCTTGTTTTAAAAAGTTACTGTTCCCTTTACTTTGTTTGACAGTTCATAGCAGCACTTGCAAACAAAAGCAGAATTTTATTTCTTGGAGTGTGTCTTTCTCCATACTTGACTTTAGTATCATTTTGCCATCATGTCTCTTCCCTTCTTCCTTTCTTTCTTGCAATATTTTTAACCAATGCTAACTTCCCCCCTCCCCAGATTACTATCATCTGATGCGTACAGCTCTATACAGACTTTCTTTTGGTCAGGATATGGCATATATGGATTCACAGTGACTCCCTCTGCCTCCTCAACTGGACTCTGTGTGTAGATTCTTTGGTTTGAAGTCTGTGTGTTAAGGGTTTCTGTCTAGACTCTATTTCTATCATCTAAGGGAGGTAGACCAGAGGCTGAACTATGACTAGCAGGTAGGTTCTGTTTTCTTTTTTGTAATGATGTTTTAAATCTCCTCGCTGGAATGTACTTTCCTATTTAGAAGTTTATCTTCTTCCTTTGGGGAATTTTAGATTCCCACATCCACCACCACCACCACCACCACATCCCGCCTCCCCGCACCAGTTCAAGTAACAGAAGACATCTACTTCTTCAAAAAGAAATACTAAAATTTCTTTTCCAGCCTCAACCCTCCCCACCAAAAGAGGAGCCTCCATTTCTTTCCCATCCCTGGAGTCTAGTGAAAGTTGCTCAGTCGTGTCCAACTCTTTGGGACCCCATGGACTATACAGTCCATGGAATTCTCCAGGCCAGAATACTGGATTGGGTAGCCTTTCACTTCTCCAGGGGATCTTCCCAAACCCAGGGATCAAACTCAGGTCTCCCACATTGCAGGCAGATTCTTTACCAGCTGAGCCACAAGGGAAGTCCAAGAATACTGGAGTGGGTAGCCTATCCCTTCTCCAGGGGATCTTTCCCAACCCAGGAATCGAACTGGGGTCTCCTGCATTGCAGGAGGATTCTTTACCAACTGAGCTATGAGGGACTAGAGTGTGAGGGGGTACTGGAGGAAGGATGTTGAAATGAGCAAAATCTTAGGGCACTGGCAATGGCAATATTATTCCACAATAGATCTCCATAGGAGATCTTAAGAAACCTAAAGGGGCTTTGACGCTGCTCCTCTCTAGGCCATTAATGCCCTGAGAGGCTTTCATCTTATTTCTTATTTACTACCTCTCAGTGATCCCACTTCAGACTACTTTCCCATCGTCCTATCAACAGAGAAAGGTACAGCGGCCAGTCCTGGTGGTTCTTTCCACTTTGGTTAAGCTCTAGAAGGGCCTCTTTGGTTTTCCCTCCCCTTGAGGAAACCACACACCGACCCAGTCACCTTCCCTGCAAATGAAGGGTGTAAAAGTGAGTTACTGAGGAAAGTGCCCTTTCTCGTGTTCCGTAGAGTACTGGGTCCAGAAGAATGAGATACAGGACTCCCAATACCTCTGTCTTCACACACTTTATCAAGCTTATTTAAGGAATGCTGCAGAGATTTATTTGCTATTGTTTGTTTTCAAGTTCTGGAAGTAGAACAGAACTGTCATCTTGCTAGTCCCCTGCCAATTTCTGGATGTCTTAAGGATACCAGTTTACACTTGCCCCCCAAGAGGGCTTCCCTGGTGGCTCAGAAAGTAAAGAAACTGCCTGCAATGCAGGAGACCTGAATTCGATGCCTGGGTTGGGAAGATGCCCTGGTGAAGGAAATGGCAACCCATTCCAGCATTCTTGCCTAGAGAATCCTGTGGATGGAGAAGCCTGGTGGGTTACGGTCCACAGGGTTGCAAAGAGTTGGACATGACCGAAGTTACTTAGCACAAGAGGGCTACCATTCACGCCTCGAATTCACACAATCTTTATTTTTCAATCATTCTTTCACTGCGTTTATTTGTGAGGAGGGAATGATTATTCCTATTCATTTCCATAGGAAGGGGAATTTCCATGCTCATTAAATCAAAGTACGGAAGAAAGTTTTCCAAAGTCTTCCTCGATGTCCCATTTCATGTTTCTCAAAAAGATCAGTGTTCCTAATCAGTGAATCTGGAGAGAAAAACAAGAACCAAGCTTAGATGCTCAGCTTCTACTGAGTGCTGAGTTTTCTTTCAATTTCAGGCAGCCTATGCTCAAGTCTCACATACTTATGCAGCTATGGTTTGGGAAGACTTTTTTGGGTAAACCTGTTTAATGAAATAGACAAGATGTGTATTAGTCGGCCTAGATCTAAGCCTTGTTTTCCAATTGTAATTTTCCCCCAAAGCTGACATTTCTCCATCATGCCCCTTTGTGAATCTTTCCATTGATTCCTAACTGAGGGGTTTGGAGATGAACAAGAGTGTTAATTCCCCTAAACCCCAACACACCCTGCTTTACTCAGGTTTGTAGGGTTTGTAAACCCTAGGAACAGAAAGTGCCCTTTCCCTTTGCCTGATCCAAGAACGCTAATTTTAAAAATATACTCTCATGGAGAACTAGCTACTAAAATGTTGATGATCAAGAGCTTACACTATTGAGAAATAATGAATTTATTATTTCCATGAAAGTATTTGCACTGTTTCTTGTCCACCCTGGAAATTTGGAAAAATTTCCAAATTATATGCCCCTGGAACACTCTTGGAAATCAATCTTTACTGAGACTTCTAGTTCAGTCTCCAAGTGGTTGTTTTAATTTCTC
The DNA here is from genome assembly GCF_032452875.1 of Bos javanicus. Lineage (NCBI taxonomy): Eukaryota > Metazoa > Chordata > Mammalia > Artiodactyla > Bovidae > Bos > Bos javanicus. Next base: position 64,668,239 of record NC_083878.1, read on the forward strand.
TAGAACATTAACCTGCAATCAGAGTACGGTAAGGCTTGTACCAGCTGAGAGTAGAGAGGTCAGGAGATCAGGCTTTGACTGAAATTCTACTAACAAGAAAGATTTGAAAGCTTGTCTACTTGTTATTCTTTTGCAAACAATAGATTTCATTATTAAAATTGACCAAATACAGAAATGTGTTCACTTGTACAAAAAAGGATATTTTAAATTAAAGGCAAACTTTCAAAAAGCAGACATTTAGTTATAAATTGTGTACTTGTTTCACCCATGAGAATTTGTCACTGTGAAAATGCAGGCAGAAGATGACACAAAAACCTTATACGCAAAATCTCAGAACAGCCTGGGAAGTCACACCAGCAGCTCTGAGAAGTGTTTATTCCCCATAGTTGGGCCACAGGAAAACCCAATCTGAATATCCTTTACCCACTCAGAGAAACTGATCTGGTCTTCTCGTCTCAATCATCTTTTAAGAAATTTTTGGTTCCACAAAGGAAAGGATCTTCCAGAAACTAATTTTTCACTTGCCTATAGCTTCCAAATTTGCATATACCCATCAGTTTCAATGAAACTCACATCTTAAAAACGTCCAAGTTAAAAAAAAAAATGATTCGAGAAAAGAAAGACATATCTACAAATCACTGCTTTTTTTAATTAAAAAAAAATAGTGCACATTCACTATAGAAACCCTGAAAACTAGAAAAATAAAGTAAATATCATTCACCATCTTATAACCACATTAATATATTTATGAATTTCTACTGATTTTTCCCTTAGGTACAAACATACATAATCATGACTCAGTTTTGTCTTTTTATTTTTATGACCATTTTAAATTTCATGAATATTTATTCAGAAACATCATACATGTTAGTTTCATACGTTCCTTCATATAAGAAAGAAGATTCTAACATTTTAAAGCTACAATATCCCAAACAGAGAAATTCACTGCAAAAGTGAATAGACAATTCAAAAAGGAAAGACAAGAGCTGCAGGTAGTAAGAAATGCAATTTTAAATCTAGGGATTCATTTTTACCTAGAAATTTTGGTAAAAGGAATATTTAAACCATTGTATCCAATCATGATGTGTAATTCAGCAAAAAAAAAAAAAAAAATCTTTAAAGCCATAAAATTTTAAATATATTCCTAAGACCTAGAATTCTAATTTCCAGATACCTATCTAAAAAAATGTAGAGAAGTCTACATGCACACATATGCAGGCATACACACATACAAACACAATGCCCTGTAGCTTGATTTATAATAGTGGAGAAAAAAAACTAGAAAAAAAAGTAAATATCCAAAAAATAGGTAGCACTTAACTATAGTATGGTACACTTAGACTTTGTAATATTAAGTAGACATTAAAAATGGACACTAAGTTTATGTCATAATTTGAAAGAGATACTACAACAGAAAGCAAAAGCATATAATTTCTATAAAAATATACATCTGAAGAAAAAAATTACTTTTAGTTACGTTTGGATGGTGGGTTTATGGGCACTTTTTCCTTCTTCTTTATCAATATCAATATTTCTTTTTCAGTACCATTTTGATAATAATTTAATTTTTAATATCCTAGAGTGTGTATGCAATCTTTAAGAGTCACTGCAACTGTGACATAATTAGAAGGGACTGGAAAAAAGAAGAAAAGGAGGTAATTATTACCCAAATACCTAAGCAGTTGCATACACTAAAATGCAAACCTTTTTTGTCTCATTTTTTATGTTAATTATCGTAAAGGCTTATTTTATCCTTGATAAAATTTCACAGAATGTCCCATGAATTGACCTCGGCTATGGGTTTAGGTGGGGGTGGGGAGGAGTCATTTTCATTCTATATGACAATACGGCTCCATAGAACAACTTCCAAAGTAAAACCAGCAGCTAAAACAGTACATGAACTGCCCATGAAGGTAACTAGTACTGATCACTACTTCCTCAGGATCCCCTGTTTGTCTTCCTTAATCCAGATCCTGGAACAGAAGTTATCAATAAATAATTTATCAGATAAATACATTAATTAATGAATGAAGCAGAGTATATAGACTGGTCCATTTAAAACATGGCAGTAACTTCTAGCGCCTGCTAGGAAACACTGAGTATCACTTTCATGTTTGGCAACTGTTTCTGAAGGACTGGCTGCATTTAAAAAGACAAATAGCACCAACTGAGAAAAAGACTCCAGTCTCTAGAAACTGGGGCAAATCTCATAGACCAACTGGATGCCTAGCTTCAAACTCAAAGTCTGCTATGATCCCATTATGACACTATGTCCACTTATTAATTACACAGCTGCTGTAAGAATGGCAAACGGCATTGCATAAGCCGCATCCTCAGAGAGATTTAGATCCTTCTGACCTGCCCTTAGCATAGCACTAGTCCAGCTTGTTCGTCACTGTAATGTCCCATCAAAGTCAATGTTGCAAATATTGAATATTCTAAGACTTCTAATGGGACTTTTGCTCATGATTAGGGAATATGAGAAAGCCTAAGTACAGAGTAATTTGCAAAGTAATAACAATGTTTCCTACACAGGTGATAGCTCAGAGGAGATGTAATTGGATAGAATTACCCCATTCCAAGAATAATACTTTGTACTTTATGTCATATTATCATGGGAAGATCTTAAAGAGATTTATGAACATTGATTAAACATCAGAACACCATTTTGAAGGAGACAGAATTAATATTATTTTACAGAGCCCAGAGAGGGATGGCTTCCTTTGCCAAAGCACACAGCAGATAGTCAAGGAATAATCCCAGTCTGCAGTGGCTTGATTCTAGGACTACTGTTCCAGCCTTTGGGAAGATTTCACTTCCATAACATGTTATAACTTAAATGGTAAAAGGAAGAAACAAAAGACGGGGCTTTTATTTTCAATGTATCTTATAATTTCCATGAAGGAATGTATTTCTGATTGTCAGAGTCGGAAAATACTTAAATCATTTCTCTTGAGCCCCTGAATTTTGACTAGTCAAGTTCTGTTTATAATTATTTTGCCCTCCCCCTTTCAGCTGTAAACATGTGGCATCAGCAGAATCAAACGCAAAATTCACAAATCACTGGGGCTGGGAGGAATATCAAAAATAGAGTCAAGGCATCCTGATTTCCAGATGAGGAGCCTTAGGCCCAAGGGGGTGGGAAGGATGGGAAAAAGGTCTCTGTTCAAACAATGAAGAGAGCTTCTTCCATTGCAGAAATGTCTCTCATTGCAAGGAATGCCCACACATGGCTCCCAGGGCCCTTACTGCTTCCTGAGCTTGCTCGGCGATTGAGCATCTCAAGTTGAATGTATGAAAATGATTTTGTGGCCAAGGATAAAAGTGAAACTGATAGCAAAAGATGCAAGTTTTCAGCTCAGTGTAACTCAACATAAAAGGTGTATCAGACTCCCAAGTTCTGATTTGACTGCTGTAACAACTGGTTGTCAGTAGCCTTGGATGTGACCAGAATGAAACACTGTGTGCAGAAACACCTATCCCAGTGCCTGGCATAGAGGAAGCCTTCAGTAAATGCTATGCCTTGTACTCTGAACAGCCCTCCACCTCCTTCAACTCTACCTGGAGCCTGAGCTCTAAAACTGCTTGATCCACATATCTGTATGTGCTTTAATATACTGCACAGCAGATTTTGTTTGTATTTGCAAGAAGCTGCAATACTCCATCAGATGTTTCTTTAAAAGCTTATAAATTATTCTTTAGGCTTTCTTTAAAAAAATAAACATTGAAATGAATATGTGTGCATTAAAGTTCATAATCAATAAAGGATGATCAGGGGTGGGGTTAGAGAAAGTGTATACCCACAAATGAGTCAGACTAACAGCTGTCACAGGAGTCTGTGTTAGGGCAGAAGGCTGTAGATCTCTAGAGATGGAGATTCTCAATTTATAAGTTCCCCACCCCACTCCCCAGCCCCCGTGAAATTCCTGTTGTGGGGGAGATGAGTGAGACTCTCCTTATGCAGAAAGTGAATCCCTGTTTCTATATGCTCGACAAGCCCCAGAGGAATCAGAACACAGGAACTGAAATCACATTTGTTGTTATTGTTGCTTTTGTTTTGAGCGTACCTCTGCAATTCAGACCACCAATTAATCCCATGAAAATAAGTTCTGATGACCCAGTGATATTTCCTTTATTACACTATGTTTTAAATATCTTTCCATCAATTACAACATTTGAAATTCTGAAAAGTAATAAAAAATATGATGACAATGACGGTGTTGATGAGTGGGTAATGTGACTATATCTGCTTCAGTCAGTTCAGTCGCTCAGTCGTGTCCGACTCTTTGCGACCCCATGAATCGCAGCACGCCAGGCCTCCCTGTCCATCACCAACTCCCGGAGTTCACTCAAACTCACGTCCATCGAGTCAGTGATGCCATCCAGCCATCTCATCCTCTGTCGTCCCCTTTTCCTCCTGCCTCCAATCCCTTCCAGCATCAGAGTCTTTTCCAATGAGTCAATTCTTTGCATGAGGTGGGCAAAGTACTTGAGTTTCAGCTTAACCATATTTAAAAATAGAAACCATGACAAGGCTGATCAGCTTTGAAATTCTCTTTTGGAAGACACAAAATGTCTAATATCTAAACCTTGGTCCCTCCCTCCCCACAGCATGACAGATTATTCTTCCCATAATCAAAAGATTTCACTATAGTCTAGGAGAAAATATTTTGGAAGTGAAACTATGTCTTTAATATTTCCAAGTAAAAGAATTCATATCTGATAAAAGCAATACTTTTAGATATGTCATATGCAAAAAGGGTACCATGTAATTAGAAGTGAATTTAGACAGAAAGACAGAAAGATGAGATGTAAAAGCAGATAATTAGTGCACTGTTATAATTAGCAAATACTTCTCAATCCCATGGTAACTGTGCTCTGAAAAGGACTCCTGCCGATTAACTAATATTTCCTGAAAGCAGTTTTCTTCTCTCTTTTTAAATGGGAAGTTTGAATTGCTATCTCCTTGAAAACTATGCCATAATATGTCATAAATGGATTTATGTCTATGGTATACTTTTTAAATGTGAAAAGGCACACCAAATATAAGAACAAAACTAATATTATATTTATAGAATGAAAGGTTATGATAAATCTACATAATAATCTTTTGTTCTATATAGAATTTTAAGGGTGATCGTTCAAAACTATATATTCCTGTGCAACAAAAAAATAACTTTGAAAGTAATTATGCTCCAAAAAAATAAATAAATAAAAATAAAACCTTTGAAATCGGAGGAGCAAACATTTTACACTGAGTGTATTTCATTAATTCAAAATGTTTGGATACTAGATATAGTGAAACTTTCTGGAGATGGGTTCCAAAAGTTTAAATATTTCTAATTTATAGTAGATAATAGGAGAGAAAGAGAAAAGAACTAAAAAATTCAACCAGAAGGAAAGTTTTCTAATTTTTTTTCTCATGCTCTCCCTACCAAATATTTAGCTTAATAAAAGGATGCAGCTACAGAGATTTTTTTCCACTGATACCATAACTCAGTACACAGCCTTTGCTCCTAAACAGTTGTGAGACTTTAAACTTTATCTGTGAAACAGACATGATAATAACAGGTCCTCTCAGGGTTTGGGGGAATAAAGAAAGGTTTTAGGCATGGAGACAGGGTATGCTTTGCAAATTGTCAAATGTTTTTTTAAATTAGGGACAAAAATTAAACTCTTAATTTTATTCCTGAACATCAAAGACCTGATTAGGGCAGATAATTAACGTCACCCAAATCACATTGTTGTAAACAGAACAGTATAAAACCAAAAAAGTCAGCAAAGCTTCGCCAATTACAGGCAACAGGACCAAAAAGTTATTCAAACACTTCTCAGTCAACCTCATATTGACTGGGACAAGCGGTGACATATGGTGACATTAGTGAGAAGGGCAACCTGACAGCAGAGCAGAGAGAAAAGACCGATTTATGAAATTGGCAACAGACTTGCCTTTTTATCACTATCCTCAAAAATGTCAGTGACACCGAGAAAAGCAGATAAACACGGAACTTGTTTTTGGACCTCAAGTCTTCTTGAAAGTTTCCGAAAGAACAAGGGTAGGACAGTGAGGGTGGCCTTGGTATCTATTAACTGAGTATATAAAGTAACTCAGTTAACTGAGTGTATAAAACAGACCTGAGCAGCTTAGAATATCCATGACAATTACTCGGATTTTTCAGGAAAGTACTCCTCAAGAGAGGAATCTGTTGCCCAATTGAAAGGTCCCCTAAACACACGGATGAGAACAGCCCTGATTAGTGCTAACATTTGTTCCGGCTCAAACAACGTGTGACAGAATCTCCACAACCACTTACTGTTCTCCGGAATCATTCTCAAGTAGCAGGTACATTAGAGACTATGCAGTGAGAACTAGCCCGTCCTAAAAAGACTAGGGTTTGTAGCTTTTAAATTGTGCCCATTTAGAATTATTGGGGTGGAAAGATTTTGATAAAAAAAAAAGCAATAGGCAAAAGAAATAAAAATATGCTGATTAATAACAGCAATAGGAGTAGACATTTTTAGAAAGTGTTTTTAATCAGCTCCTCAGTATGGGGTTAACCGACTGTGTCAGCAGAACTGAATTACAGACTCATAGGGAAGTAAAAAGCAAAGAAAAAGAAGAGAATTTTGAAACAAGTTCAAACTATTCCCTCCTGGGATAAAAGGCTACAAGCATTGAGAAAGCCTCATTGGTTGACTGTCTCAAACAAATAAGCCCTAAACATTGAATTTAAGAGTATCTGAAAATAAGTAATACTTTTCAGTCTAAATTAGCTTAGGATAAAACGGGGGTGCTGGCTTCAACCTTAGAAAGGCAAAAATACCCCCTGAAACTACCACAGCATTGTTAAAATAGGCTGTACTCCAATATAAAATAAAAGATTAAAAAAAAGAAGAAGAAATGCAAAAACACAAAACTAAAGAGAGTTAAATGCTCAAAGAGAAAGAAAAATTGGTAGCTGCCAGGTAAAGAAGGAACAAGTTAGGAACTAACTGGCTGTGAGCATTTGGTTCTTATCCGGTCAGGGCGTGGTTGGTCCCATGACGCCAAATATTGTTGGCAGTGCAGTATCACTGGAGACTTAAATATGGCTGTTTGACCTTCAAAGCAGGGTTTTCCAGAGCATCTGAAGCTCAACCACACTCCTCATTGTGCTGGGCTACTGATTTAGAATCACAGTAAAATGACAGTTTTTAAAAGAGCCATAACTATCCATTTCCAACTTTGTGGTTTTTAAGTTCTTAAGCATTCGGTTGTGCTAAGCAAAAGCTTTTTGGTTTTGATTTTCCTTGGTTGTTAAGACGGTCAGGTGTTTATGTTGTTTCAATAAATTATTATTTCAACTTAATTCCATGTTTAGAAAAAAACAAAGCAGAATAAAGGCTTCCAGCGAATGGCACTTGATTTGCTAAGATATGCGACCACTATTAGGCATAAAGAAACGAGATCTATGAACAAATTACCACTTGCCCTACAAATTTGCCTGGAGTAGGAAATGGCAACCCACTCCAGTATTCTAGCTTGGAAAATTCCATGGAAGGAGGAGCCTGGCAGGCTAGAGTCCTTGGAATTACAAAGAGTCAGACACGACTGAACACACACACTGCCCCCACCCAACACACAGATTCACTTTACAGGGCTGCGCAGAAAAGTAAAATCGGGGAACTAGGGACAGTGTCTCCAGAAGTTGCCTGGCCAATGGAGAAAGAATGAAGTGTTTTAACCTCTAAACCACATTAAAGAATATCCAGACAAAATCAAATGGCAACAAGAAATAACCCAATGCTTTTGACATCTTTCTGTTTACCTTAGTTCTTTCAGGTATAGCTTTCAACAAAGACCTAACTTGTCATTTTCAAACTTTGAGAGTAATATCTGGAGGTTACAATGCCTGAAAGTATTAAGGAATTCTTCTGACACTTGATCTGCCTATAGGGAGGATCTCAAAAGAGGGGGGAGTAGAGAATGAATAAATTGAAAAACAGTAAGTCCAAAGTAGAGGTATTTATGTTTTCCTTCCCTGGAATATAAAGCACAGGATTTCAGATTTCAGTGTTTTGAAGATTTTTATAAGAATTTATTGTCATCTTTCTAGAAGCTAGTATATTTTTCAAAAATTTCACATTATTATCTAAAATTTAGGCCTTACAAACATCTAAAATTGAAGTGATTATATTTAAAATGCTTTCATATAAAGTGGAGGCTTCACATAGTTCACCAATATCAGCAAGTTTGCAATTACAGGCTTATAAGATATAATCCCACTTGAAATACCAGAGCTGAATTATAAAACATTAGTGATTTCTTCCTGAAATGTGTTTATTTTTTTTCCAAATCATTAGTGTTCACTTCTTTCTCTGCCAACTGCCTCTTCTTTGTGTTCAGTATTGTATGTGACAGTTATTAAACAGTACTTGGTCATGCTGATATACTAAGAAAACCCTGTTTAGAACATAGCACATTGAATATATTTAAGATGACCTTTGGTCATTGCTTCCCAAAGTGCAGTAAAGATGATTTAGAAACATGTACCCAGGCAAATTGTTTTAAATTTATTATTGGATTTATTGTACAAAAAAAAAAAAAAAGGAAAAATACAAAAGAATCCTATGATACAAAAGTTTCATTTTAAAATATATTTATGTGTTTTATTTTAGGTGAGACAATTTTTTTTTAAGAACAAGCAAACACTAATTCAGAATGCATTGGTGCAGGTCACAACCCCTATGGTTGTATGTAAATGGCTGAAGTCAAGGCATGGAATCATTGCTTTAGGATAACTTCCTCCAATTCAATGTCACGATATCAACTTTAAAAAATTTACTGTGAAATAGGCAATATTGTGATGTCTTAATGCTAAACTTTTTGATCATTATGAAGTTACACATTTTCTCTGTGTCTAATTTTATAACACAGAATCATTAAATATAAGAATCAAAAGTAGACTTAGAGAACAAAATAATACAATGCTCAGAATTTCAGATTTCAGTGTTTTGATTTTTATGAGAAATTATTGTCATTTTTATAGAATCATTTTGCAGATGATCAACTTCTTCAAATGCAACCAGTCCATTAGTGACTGAGTTACAGTTTGTTTTTGATTTTTTAAAAGATGTTTTGATGTAGATCCTTCTTAAAGTCTTTATTGAAATTGTTACAATGTTGCTTGTGTTTATGTCTTTTTTTTTTGGCCACAAGGCGTATGGGGTCTTAGCTCCCTGACTCAGGATGGAACCCCTTGCAATGGAAAGCAAGGTACTCTAAGTTACAGTTTGAACCCAAGTGTCATAAGTTTCCATGTGGCACAGTGGTAAAGAATCCACCTGCCAATGCAGGAGACACAGGAGATGTGGGTTCAGTCCCTGGGTCAGGAAGATCACCTGGAGAAGGAAATGGCAACCCACTCCAGTATTCTTGCCTGGAAAATTCCATGGACAGAGAAGCCTGTGGGCTACAGTTCATGGGGTTGCAAAGAATTGGACGCGACTAAGCACACATGTGCATCCTAAGTCTCAGCTCTGTCACTCAACCCCACAGTCACTGCCCAGAATCCTGGCTGGGAATATGTGTAAGTGCAAAGAGATCTTTCTAATAAAACCAATTTCCAAAGTCATTCTTTGTTTCAGCCTACAATCACTAATTAGTTGAGAATAAAATAGCTTATAGTGCAGTATATCACAAAGGTCTGGATTCCTTAAAAGATTTTTAACTAAAAGATATGTGAATCAACAAGCACCTAAGAAAACGCTTATCACGAAAGTTAGGCCAGGACAGAACTAAGGTCTAACTTCAGAGAGTGTTAGGCTATTTTTTTCTTAAGAGTCAGTAAATTAACAACAACAACAACACAGTAAAGTTCATGGCGTTTTCACAAAATAAATGCAGATGGCTGCAGATAACAAGCCCACAAGCAGGATTTTTGTACCAAACACCCAAATCAAGGCAAAATTCAAGGTTACAAAAAATTTTTAATGAAAGGCTAAACATAATCAAAGAATGGGGAGAAGAGCGTGATAAATAATTGATTAGTTTTAGGAGTCAAATTTGAAGCTAAAAATAAAAATATTCAAGAATTAAAAGTGACTACTCAATAGTATATTTTGCCCATAAATGATACAGGGTGTCTTTGTAAAGGGTTTGGTTGCTTGGGTCTTGGTTGTAGTGGGGTTCAGGAAAGCAGGGCTAAAGTGCTGTTTTTGTAAACTTGTAACCTAAACATCTCCATGAGTTAGGATGTCTGTTTAGACTTCAAGAATCTCCTTCTTACATCCTTTAAAGGCAAGTTGCTGAGGACAGAGTGAGTTAGATGGGATGTTGCTTTTAATCCTGGGGTAAATAAGGCCTTGAATGTCCCCACTCCTGCCCTGGGTGACCTGCTTCAATTTTCTGATTAGGGTCACTCAGTCACAGGAAGTCAAAGCAAAGGGCAGGAGTTGTTTGGTTGTTTGTTTGCTTGGGGGTTGGGGGCTGGCTGGAGAAAAGCTGAGCCTATGAGACCCAGTATCATCACTACCATATACAAGCTCTCCTTGTTTTTTTCTCTCAGTTCCCCAGAGGGAACCTCCACAGGGTAGCAAGATCCCAGGCTGCTGCTCTCTGAAAGTGGCTAGTGATGGACTCAGGGTTGGGGCAGGGGAGGAGGAAAGAGCCAGCCCCCAGCCCCTAAGCTCACTCACATTTCACCATCAACTTCACAGGAGATACAGGAAGCCTCCAGTGATCTTAGGAAAGAAAAGACAAAAAGTCTTCTTCTATAGCTGTGATTTTAAGTGTTGGGAAATATATACACATATACAAAGAGAACACTGAAACACGCAGAAAAGAGAGAGAAGAAATCAGATAGGTAACCAAACCTCTTCTGATCTTAGCTTGCTCATCTGTGAAATGGGCAAATGAAACTAAATGTCTTGACTTTGTCCGAACAGTCTGATTCTTTTTGGTGAGGAAGGGACAGTGAAAAAATAGGCCCAATGCAGACCGATGATCCCTTTCACCCTATTTGGGATGGTGGTTCGCACTTCCCATGACAGAATGGTCACTTCTGAGATGGCCTAGGGGACATTTTGTAAGAGAGTCCTACCGTTTGCCTCTCACCTTAATGCTTACTCCGAGACCACACACACACACACACACACACACATATATATATATATTTTTTTTTTCTTTTCCCCAAGGGAATTGTTTGCGATTGAGCAAGTGGAAGCATAAATAGCTTTGCGGAACTATTTAGGTTAGTCAATATGCAATTATGTAAAAGTCTATGATAAGGCTCCCTTGGAAGCAGAAAGCACGGGGAATAAGAGCGCATTTCTCTATCCTCGGCGAGGCCAGTGTGGGAGGCTGTTTTACTGTGTCTTGGGGGCCGACAGGACTGGATTCGCTTCCATCTCAGACGCTTTCCTAGATTTTGTTTCTCTGTTTCTGCCGCAGTCTCTCTTTCCCTCTTTGTGTTTCTGTCGCCGTCACTGTTTCTCCCCACTTTCCTTCCACCTCCCTCTTCCTCGCAGCATCCTCCTCCCCTCGCTCCCCGGGCCGGGGTCAGCCGCCTCCCTCCGAGGTGTGAGCGTCGCGCGAGGAGCCGGCGGTGCGGCAGAGAGAGGCAGGCGCGCCCGTGGTGATTCCCCCCTTCCACCCGGCAGTAGCGGCTGTAACCGGGAGAAGGAACCGCATCCATCCCCACGCGGTTCTCCAGCGGCCGCTAATCCCATTAGCGCACCTGAAATAATAACCTTGCCCACAAACGCGCGTTTGTTCCAGCCCGCCTCCGAGAGGGCCGCCAGGGGTGCAGGGGGCCCCGGAGGTGGGGAGGGGCGGGTCCCCGAAGGCTCCGGGGTCCCGGAGGGCTCCCCCACACCAAACTGCTTCGGCCTCAGAGGAAGAAGCAGGAGACCGGTGGCACCCCAGGGCTCACGGCGCCTCTGGGAGGAACCGTCCAGGAACCAAGGCAAGAAGCTTCCAGAGTTAGGCTAATTGGCGAGGGGCGGCGGGGTGAGCCCGAGTCTCCGAATCCAGGTGGGGAGAGAGGCGCCCTCGGGTGATCAGTCCCAAGAACCTGCAGGCAGAGCCCGGTCCCCGGAGTCGCCGCGCCCGGGTCCGCAGATCCTTGCGCTCCAGTTCCAGGACCGCTACCCAGGCGGCGGACGCCTGACCCCACCCCCCCCGCCCCCACCACCACCCGCCCCGCACAGGCTGGGACGAACCCCAACGAGACCCGATCGCAGTCTAGAATGGGGGAAGAGGGTGCACTGGCAGGAGAGGGGATCTTTTCACCTGTAGCTCTTTCCAGATGGTTCGGGGTCCCCGGGGAACAAGCCCCCAGCACCGCCGCCCCGTACCCAGCCCAATGTGAGCACACTGGGGGCCCCCAGAGCGGGCAGTGTATCCTCCCGGGCTCCCCACCCGCCCTGAGGAGTCTGCGCTCCCGGGGATGCAGGCAGGCCCAGGGTTCCGGGTGGCTCGGCTCGCGGGGACCCGGCTACGCTGCGGGCGCCGAGGGATCTGGCTCCCCGCCACGCACAGGCGACCCGACAGCCCTGCAGAAGGCTCAGCGGTGGAAGGACCCACTCGGTAAAGAGTCCCGGAAGTGGCCGCCGATCTGCCAGTAAATGAAGTTATCCTGGATAAGCTCTCGGAAGAGGGAGAACCTCTCAGGGCTGTGGGCTCGGCTGTGAACCGGTTTCTTTGCGGCTTATACGTCGACTTTTCTCATAAGTTATGTTTTCAGATTGGCCCTTTCTTGCATACATCGCCTGGAAAAGGAATAATGATTTTTTAGCAAGCATAGCCAGAGTCTTAAGTTATTTTATTTTTTAAAGACAAGGAAAGATGATATTTATTTTTGCCATTTTTAAAATAAGGGCACGGAAATGTACGTTTTCGAAAATTAACAAGTGAATAACTACTCAGGGGCCGTCCTTCAGTTTCTTCTAGTTCTTTGCTTCTCTGTGTTTTTTACACTACCAGAATTCTTTCTGAACTTTAGGACGCCTTCGATAGTTTTCTTACTCATTGGATAACTCAATGAAATGTTAAAATATTTATTTTTGAATAATCAGTACGGTTTTTGCCTGAAGGTTTTCACAAAATACGTGCCTTTACGCACTCCAGCATGGAATCTAGCCATGACCAGTCTGGCTTCTCCTGTTGCTTCAAAGGTAAATGTTCGCGTTTAGCGACTGGAGTCGGTCCCCAGCACTCAATACTTCCACTCCTAGTTTAGAATTTATCAAACGCATGAATACCTGTGATTGGTTCCTGTAAGAACTGTCTACGTTTTCCAGCTATTGTTAGTAGGGTCCTTGTTGTTGCTTTAATCTGAACTATTGGAACCAAATGGAATCTTATAAAATAAACTTTCACAATTCAATTGATTATACTAAAGATGAAACGACACCCACCACAGCCATCACCACCGACATCTCCCATCCTCACCCCCAATCACCACCATCTCTGTAGACCAACTGAAACCATCCTGTTCTTTTACTCTGGAATGCAAGCAGTCTCACTGCTTTAAATAGTCAATGTCAGCCCAAGTTCTCTGGCATATCTATATTTAACATAATATTTTCAAGTCATTCTGACATAGTGCCACATCAAAATGTATATTTGAAGTAGATCATTGAAACATATTTATGCATCAATAAAATGTCCTAAATCTGCCTCCTTTTCACTATTGGATTTTTATTAAAGGGCACCCTAATAACCAGTCATGTATTACTAAGCTTTTTCTTTTTTAATGCAATAAAGAAGTTTAACTTCAGAAAAGCAGATGAACAGTTTCAAGAGCCTGGTACCCAAGTCTATGCTTCTTCCACCAAAATCAGCTTGACTTCTCCATATTTTATTGGTGCTGGACTTTATCAGTTCTCTATAACTGTCATTACTCAGAAGCTGTGTCAATATCAGAGGTTAAAGTTAGCTTCATGAGGGTTTTTTTTTTTTTGTACAAAGCTTCCATAATACTAGAACTCCACAAATAGTTTTAGAATCACAACCAAAATGTATACAATATTTTTTAATGTTTAAGAGAACATCAGTCTCTTACACAAAAGCATCTGACTGTGAATTTTACCCACACTTTTTCCCACATGTGGTCTCCAAGTGAAAACACTGAAGTTTCACATTTGTATACAATAATGCCAACAAGGAACTGCGCTACAATTTTTCTAATTACCTATTTCATTCCTCCCCTCCTAAAAGTACTTTTCTTGATTACTGAACAATGTCATGTTCTGGATTTCAAAAATTAATTTGTACACCCTGGATTACCTAGGCAATAGATACATTTAACTTTGACTGTCAAGCAAATTCACACTTAGAGCCAAGCAACTATATACATATATTTTTCAGAGATGCCTGGCTTGTCCTATCATCTTTCTTTTTCTTCCCAAGCTGACTCAGTGCACCCACATACATACACAGCTGTATTAAATGTAGGTTTTAGTTTTGTGCCTTAGTCAACAATGTCCTAAACTTGGATTTGAACACATGATTAGACCATAAAACCTGTCCTGTGAGTCTCAGTTGGGTCCTATGGTCATCTCCTATTACTCACCAGAATCAAATTATCCCCTCCCCCAAGTACTGGACAAGAAAAAAAATTTTCTTAAATCATAGAGACTGTAGTTTTTCCATTGTCCAGTAGACGGCACAAAAGATCAAGCCTTCAAATGCTGAACAATCCTCCAAAGCTGTTTGGTTTGGTTTGGAATATGTTTGAGTGTACTGTTCATTTCAACTAGTCAGTCTGCCAGCCAGCCAGCCAGTGCTGTATCCGTGAAGCAGAGAAAAATCCTCAAACTTCAGATAACTTTGCAAAGTTCTGAAATGTAGCAATATGAAAAAAAGATTTGTATATCTCCTCACCAAAATGCTGCTTTAGATAATGTACCAACCGTTATAAATGAGAAGTTTGGAGGGAAATGTTACTGAGAAGTTTATTGTTTAAAAGTTACCTTTAAAGAAATGAAACTGAGATAAAATACAAGGCATTTCACTTATAATTATCTTTTAATGGATGAAAATATTTACAACCTGAACCTTCAAAATTCTATATTGGAATTTTGCAGGGTGCATCTATACTTTTTGTTATACTTAACACACAACTTAGACCAGAAAATCAAGTATTGTATTTCACCTGGGCTAATGTATACATGCATATATAATCTGTAGTAGAAAAGGGGAAGAAATTTTCTAGAAATTTTTTGAATAGCTTTTGGAGACTATTGGATGATGAAGCCATTAGAAATAGCTTAGTTAAAACTTTCCTCCTCCTAGAGCAATGTGTGACTGTAGTGAATATTTATATTTTACTAAAAGGCTTCTATTTCTCTTTTCATTCTGCGGACGCTCCTTATGTAGAAGTGCGGGGAGAGGGTAAAGTGTGGGCTAATAACTCATTTCCCAGTTAATTTTATTAAGAATTTATAGCACTGTTTAGAAAGTTTTAAGACAACCATAAATTTTATTAGGAATATTTTATTAAGCCCTCCATTTAATTAATAAAAGACCTCTATAACTTCTGAAAATGTCAGAGCTAGTAATTATGTTAACCAGTGTAATTTTCCCCCCTCTAGAGACCAAAGCGTTTTAATGATTTGAAATAGAAAAGTGGTAAGGAAAACACCGCCCCCCTCACCTCCAAAATTTTTTTCTTCACTTTTGCATTATCCAGTCAGAATATAGTGAGTTAGGTATTCTCCCTGTGATGGCCCCAGAGCCTCAGCTGACCTTTCATTGACTTCTGAACTGGACCCAGACATTCTTTGTTTTCTGAAGCAAAATGCAGTAAACAAACCTCCGGGTTCTTATAGCCAGGATTGCTTTGGGGCACTTGATTAACGTCTTCCTTAATCCTGTCGGTTAACCCCCTTTCATATCACCTAACCAGGTTTCTCCCTTTTATAGACCTCTAAATAATTTATTTCACTTTTCTCACAGCCATTCATTAGCTTTGACTTCTTGGTACCTTTCTCATCCAGGCTCTTATCTCCAACATTCCTCTACTATCTCTACTAGATTCTAAATCTATTTCCTTTAAACTGTCTTTCTCTCCTCTTATTTCTGTTTTTTGAAATGCAAATACTAATGTGAGGTGAGATTCAGAGGGTAAATGTTCTTGAAGAGCAAATCCTAAGCCTCCAGTCCACAGGACAACCTAAAGAGTAATCACAACATTTTAACAGGCAACTTAAAGTTAGGTGGCAGATGATAAACCCTTATCATTCTGTGAACACAGCTGCCAAACTCGATTGATTAACAGGCTTTTGTTTATTCTGGGCTGGCAAATACACACACATTTTACCTTAAGAGGTGCCTTTTTAATTTCTGAGGGTTTTGGAGCTGACTCATCAGTGTGAACTTCAGGGACAAAAGCCTAACTCAGGATATAGATCTATCCATGGGCAGAATTCCTTATAGGATAATAGAAAACTAGAGGGAAGTTCTCAGGGAGGACTGTACCAACAGTCTCCTTGCCAGAGGGTCTAAGCAATAGAGACCTAGGCCCCAGACTACCCCTTTAGAGTCCTCATTCTCTATCTTTGGGAAGATGCTCTGGGATGAGAAGGGTAAGATGGGCATGGAAGGCCCAGGTAGAGGGGCAAATGCCAGAACTCTTCGCCAGGCCAAGTTTTTGCAAAATAAAAGTACTTTTGCCTTAAAAAGTAAGTATCTGCCATAAGCTAAAGATAGGTACTGTCAGAGAACAGGTATAAATATCAGCATTGGTTTTCTAAGATACCTGGAACTATCCTTTTACCTTTTCCTTTTAACAGATGATTAATTGCTGCTCTGCTAAAGTTTTTTTTTTTTTTTTTTTTATGGCTATACTATATTGCAACCCCAGACATAGTCTGTGCAGTTTCTCTCAGCAAGCCCCAACTGTAATAACTGTTTGCTAATTGTAAAATCCTTATCCAGAATGAGGTTTGGGCAAACAATTTGTACTACTATAATTACATTGTAAAAGTGTTTTAGCCTCTTGATTGTTCAGAATTAATCTTATAAAGGCCTAGGACCATCAGCTTCACAGTTATACTTGGAAAGGAAGGGAGGGAAGAAAGAAGACACTTTTCAAAGCTAATGAGTTTAGCTTAAGCCCACCAACTCAAAGTATGTCTTTTTTAAGGAAAAATCTGTTTCTAGGTAATTTAAAGTTGAAGATCATGCTTGAAGAGCACGATAGTCTTTCTACTGCTTTAAGTTTGGGGTTGTGGTGGAAAAGGAGAGACTTACCTGAATCTTCTTTTTCCATCCCAGCTAGAAAACAAAAGAGGAAACTTACCAGAAAGCATCAACACAAAATACATTCTATTGTCAAAGAACTGTGTGTATCAAAACTGGCCTCTTCACATTTGAAAACGTGGCCGCAGACGTGAGGTAACTCCAAGCCTTAGTCTTTGCCCGAAAACCTCTAGGGCTGTTAAAGACTATGGTCATCAAAATGCATTTCGCAGTAAATTTTTCTCGGTTACACAATTCCCTTCGCAATTCATTTTAGGATCATAAATGTAGCTGTGCCCATGTCAGTGTTTGGCTTGACGCCCCCACCCCCTACTTAGTTCCCCACTGCCGCCACTCGCGCTTATGCCCAGCGGGCCTGCAGGAGAAAAAGAGTTTAGAGCCCAGCCAGCAGCCGTCGGAAGGCGCCCAGGTGTTGGCCGAGAACGGCTGGGGTTCCAGGAAGACGGCCGGCCCAGTTTGGTCCTCTCTGTAATCGGAAAAGGATTGCCTTTCCTGGCCCAGTCAGCGCAGCCTCCGGAGAATTAAACAGAGTAATAGCCTTCCTCGAGACCGGGAGTTTCTATTTTGGCCTGAAATTCTGTTTCCAAGTTCATGTTGGGGAAGGGCTGGGGAGTGGGGGAGTGAGGAGGTGCGGGGTGGGGTGGTGGTGTCAGGCAGTGGCATAAAGGCGCTGGTAATTCACCTGGATCCTCTCCGCTCTGACACGCGGCCCTGCCTTAACCTTACGCGTGATGTATCGAGGAGTTTGCACCAGAAAACTCTACAGTTGTTTGCGATGGAGAAAAGTAAAAGATCTTAAAAGTTGGGGAGTGAGGTAGTGAGGAAGAAAAAGGAAGAGAGATATGCAAAGGATGAGGGATTCTAGGATGAGTAGTTAAAAGAGACCGCTTTCAAGGCAAAACGCATTCGCAGGCTTTGGGTGAAAGTGTCTGTCCTTCGGACACACTTGGGGCGAGTTCGGAGTTGGGGAGGGGATGATGTGCGCGAGGCTGGGAAAGCTGAGATGCTCGACTTTATGAAAACTCTACTCTTGAGGGGAACCGGGCGTTGACTCGTGAGAAGTAGTAAAAGAAGCAATACTCGTCGCTTAGGGATGTACGTGCGCTCAGTGCAACCTGATTCCAGATCTGTGTTCTGATGTTCGCCCTGGGTCCCCTGCTCCTCCAAAGCCCACTTAAACAGAAACTTGAGTTTTGTCTCCTGGACTGATGCGAATTCTCTTTTAGTTTGCGCATTAAGAGTTGGCTTCGATACATGTTAGAACTCCTGATCTTTTCCAATCTCTGAGGATGCGAGCCCCTAATCTTTCTCAAAACTCTTCTCCCTACCTACACCTCCCCCGCTTCGGGGTAAGGGTTGGTCCGTAGCTGGCCGTGTGGGAAGAAGGTAGGGGCGAATCAAGCAAGGGGCCGGCTGCTTTGGGAGAGTCAGCCTTTTGGCCACCATCAGGGCGGGAATCGGGACTGGCAGTTTGCATTCCCGGCAGATCGAAGCTCCCTGCTGATCGATTATTTGATAATTGATTTTCCCCGCAGCCAATGCGCGGCAGCCTTGGCAGGGGCGCCTTCTGATTGGTCGAGCCCTCCTCCCGGCTGCCTACCGAGATTTGGGTGAGTTCATTTTCCAGTCGACCGCAGGGGGAGTTTTCTGCGAGGTTTCTGTCGAGGGAGGAAAAAAAAAAATCCTGCTCCGAGCCGAGCGAGCTGCGAGCCCTGTTCTCCGGGATGTGAGGTTTCCAGCCTGCTGGTCGAGCGGCTACGACTGAGCCATCTCGGCAGATCAGAGCCGGGCGGGCAGAAAAATAAAAACGAAAATGGCACCACTAAATATTATAATAAAAGACAGAATTAGAGTGGGAGAATAAAGAAAAGGAATTTTCTTGAGTAAACTGGAGAATAGGTATTTAAAAAGAGAAAGTTCACACTAGTGGCTGGCTGGGGCCTCCGAGTTGTGGGTAGGGGCAGCTTTTTGTCTGAAATTTCAACCCCAGAAGTGAATTTCTTTTTCTTTGGCACTGGGAGTTTTTTCCCTGCGCCGGACTGGGGATTGAAAAGCGGACTAAGGGTAAGAAGGTCCGGGGAGAAGAGCGCGGGGCGTCGCCGCGGAAAGAGCACGGCGGAGGCCGGAGCCCCTCGGCGCCTCGAAGACAAAGGCGGCGCGGCTGTAGCCCTAGCCGAGCGCGCCGACCTCGCCGCGCCGCGCCGCGCCCTGGGCGCACGGCCGTCTCTTCGGGAGCCTGTCGGAGAAAGAGCTTCAGTCCCCGCGGCTCCTGGTCCGGGCTCCACCCGCGAGGTCTGGGCTGCTCCGAGCCCGAGTCGGGTTTCGCTTTCCGGCGATCATAAATAGCTTCGTGTTTGTAAACAGGCGCTGGGGGCACATTCCCGGCTCTCGGCTCATTGTTCCCTCCCTTCCTCTCTCACTTCGCGCAGGACGCTAGGGCTGGGGCTGGGGGCCTCCGAGACTAGGAGATGGGGAGGTTCAGACCCCCAGAATGAGAAAAGACAAGCATTTGCTTTCTCGGGGCGAGTGTCCACCTCTGACAGCAAAAAAACTCTTAAGCTAGATCTGCAGAAAGCCCCAGCCATCCCCACCCCGCGTTCTCAGGACTCCTTAGCAGACCCTTTCGCAGCCTTGCTCCTGCTCCTCTTCCTCTTCGCTCTCGGTTTGACTTTTCTACCTGGAGTATTGGTTCTAAGAATCCACTAATTTCTGCATCAGCCCCCCTCAGACCCGAAAAACACAGGCAGACCCCAATAATTTCGAGGAAAGTCAGGAAGTCTATCCGCGGAGCCCTGTGCAAAAGAACTCCCGCTGCGGTTTGTCCCGCGTTTATTCCCGATTTATTTCAAGAGAGTCAGCTTTGGGGAGAGAGTCTGGAGGGGGAGGGAGAGAAAAGAATACGGAAAATAAAACCGGCGGCCGGGGGCTTCTGCCTGCGCTTGTGAGCGTGTGCCCTGGGTGTGTGGGTGTTTGTGCCTGGGCGTGCGATTTAATGGAGCGCCTCTCTGCCTCTCCAGTGCGGCCAGAGCTCGCTTCGCGCACCCACCCCTGCCGAGGAGTCTACTTGCTGCAGCCCAATGCATTGTGTAAGACGCGACCTGTTATGGCCACCACTACTTCCGGGTTCTAGCATTCTGGTCGGAATCCACCTCTCCGCCTGTGCAACACACACTTTACACACGCACGGGGACTGCAAGCGGGCAGCATCGATCGTGGCTCCTTTAAGACAAACTCAGACAGACATTTTTTTTAAACCTCCTCCTCTAATCTCCCTCCAGTGCAGCAGTTGCAAAGACGGAGAGAGAGAGAGAGAAAGAGAAAGAGAGAGCGAGCGAGAGAAGAGAGAAACTGATTAGGAATTAGGACTGATTCAAGGGAAGCGAACGCTAGGGCTTTGTGCATTTGAATATTAACATTTGAGGTGTTCTGACCAGAAGAAGACAGAGCGGATGATCATTCATTCACCACGTTGACAACCTCGCCTGTGATTGACAGCCGGAGTGGCAGAAAGCCATGAGATTTGGTAGTTGGGTCTGAGGGGCGCTCTTTTTTTTTTTTTAAACTGATTTTTTGGGGAGAGAAGATCTGCCTTTTTTTTTTTTTTTTCCTTGCCCCTGCTGCTGTCTTGGAAACGGAGCGCTTTTATGCTCAGTGACTCGGGCGCTTTGCTTCAGGTCCCGTAGACCGAAGATCTGGGACCAGTAGCTCACGTTGCTGGAGACGTTAAGGGATTTTTCGTCGTGCTTTTTTTTTTTTTTTCCGGGGGAGTTTACGTATTTGTTTCTTTTCACACTGGCCTTAAAGAGGATATATTAGAAGTTGAAGTAGGAAGGGAGCCAGGGAGGCCGATGGCGCAAAGGGTACGTATTAAAAAACAATTGTGGAACTCAAATGTGAGATTAAATTGAAACGTGGCTGAAAGACACTGCTAAAAAGTTTCCTTTTTTCTCTGTCTTTTTTTGAATGAGGCTCCTAAAGCCGTGGCCTAAAGCAAGAGGATTTATTCAATGCATTTGTAGACTTATGCATGTTACATGTAATTGTTAATTCAAGTAATCAAGTTTCCTATAGGTTCCTAACCAGCAGCTATATAAATAAAAATACAAGCTCGGACAATCATCTGTTTAAAAAACAAAAAGCGCTGGATACTTGATGTTATATAGCCTGAACATTCAAGGAGCAGAAGTTTAAAGCTATTTTTAAACTAAAATAAGCAGTGAGAAACTTCTGATATGTTATTGATTATGCTCATCTTTAATATCACTGGAAGGGTGTAGCATTTTTAAGCAAATAACTGTCATAGTACAACAGATTTGGGGGGGTCGGAAAGCATTCATCTTTCAAAAGTAATTTTTATGTACATGACTTTTTATACAAGGTAGTATTTTGTAAGTTTTTCTTAGCAAAGCCCTACACTAATTGGATACTAAGCACACAACTATTCACTTTAAAAATGCAATACTAATTTCCCCAATATTCCCATTTGAATGGAAATGTAGTGAGAGTAAAGTGAGACAATGACAACCCAACAGACGTAGTTTCTTTAAAGAAAGGGGATCTACAAAAAGCCTTCCTTGCATAAATTGTGCCCTGGCCCTCAAAGCGCTGTTTGCAAAAGAAAGTTACTAGGCTGACACATTTTTTCTTTACTCCTTTGGTTCAGGCAAATGTCAGCGTTCTTCCAAACTCTTTTCACACCTCTGTCTTTAAGGAGATGAAAGTGGTAATTCCTCTTTGAAAATCATTTCACTCTCAGTGCCTCCAAATCTTGGGAAAAGAACTGGCCTGAAATGAAGCAATGAGAAAAACCTCAATAGCTAAATTTTGCACACAAAAATAATGACAATATGAAAGTAGTTTTTCTGGAGAAGGAAGATGGGGGGGTGGTGGTATGAATGTGCATTTACTTTTAAATTTGCTTTAAACCTGATGACTAACATCTACCTCATTGCCTTCTAGTTTAGGGGGAAAGTTCATAGCAGTAGAAAAAATATAGAATAACTGCTCCAACTATAGATTTTCTTTTAACTTGGGGGGAATATTGGCTAATTCTAAATTCAGCCCTAATGTCCAAGAGAAGTTACCCTTCTCTGAGTTTCACTTACAAAGGGGGCAGTTAGTTTTGTATGATTTTGCAGAGTTTGTCTTGGAGAGCAAAGGAAATGCAGTGTCTTGCAGGACTGCCTAACCCCACGCTGGCCGGGAAATAAAATGAGAAGCCTGTCTGAATTCACGTGCTTGGCTTAGCTGTTCTCATCGTAACTTTTTTTTTTTTTTTTAATTCCCCCTGATGGGAAGGGGCTGTGAAACTAGGCAGGTTTGTTGCCCTGTCCTGGCACGTTTTATTATTGTGATTTTGAATTTCCTCCTCTAGAGACATGCACGATTTACCTTCCGCCCTCCGGGAGAATGCCTCCCTTTCTTCCTTCTTTCTTCCTTCCTTCCTTGCCAAAGGATCCTGAATTTCTGACTAGTTGATAGGGACACAAGTTAGGGCAAAACCATTCCATCTAGCTGAGTCTCACCGAGAATCCTAGAGTTTTTACTTTAAAAAACTTTTTTTTTTTTAATGAGAAATCTCAACTACAGAGAGGCAAGGCCCCCGAATTCGGGGTTGAAGGATCCAGCTGGACTGACATTGTATAAGCTCCGTGCCCTGCTGTCTCCCCTATGTGCCTGCCTGGCCTTCTGAACCTTGTTTCTCTCCTGTTTGTCATGCAGTACGACGATCTGCCCCATTACGGGGGCATGGATGGAGTAGGCATTCCCTCCACGATGTATGGGGACCCGCATGCGGCCAGGTCCATGCAGCCCGTCCACCACCTGAACCACGGGCCTCCTCTGCACTCGCATCAGTATCCGCACACAGCCCACACCAACGCCATGGCTCCCAGCATGGGTTCCTCGGTCAATGACGCTTTAAAGAGAGATAAAGATGCCATTTATGGGTAGGTACGACGGGGCAGCAGGTTCAGCAGTTTTGAGGCGAGGCTTTCTTTCCCCATTTCCCTTTGCCCTCGATAGGAGGAAAGTCAGAGCTCTCTGGATTTGGAGGTACATTATTTGGTGACTTTTCATTCTCTTTGCATGGAGATTTGGGGGAGGCGGCCAGCCCAGACGCCCCCCGCCCCCCGTCTCCGCTCAGGCTCCGCGCGGGTCCAGCGTCCAGCTCCTCCGAGGCCAAGCCCGCGGAGGGGTCGCCGTGCGGAAGTTGCCAAAGGTCCCTCGGCCTCCCACCACCCCCCGCAGACTCCGGCTCCGTAGTTCAGCGGGTTGGAGTCCTCACTTGCTCGACTTCTCGGGGAAAGTGTTGGGGATTTCTAAACGTAGGCGCCTTTGTGTTGAAACGAAACTTTTAGTTTAAAGGAAAATCTTTTAAGCCACTGATTGTTCTGACTTGCTAAGTTTACTCAACCACCGTATGCTGGCCTTGCCACCGCACAATAAAATCAAGGGAGGACAGTTGCAGGTCAGGCAAGGGGGAACAGGCTTTGCATTTATGGAGTTTGACCACTGTAGTCGAGGAGAGGAGCTCACTCTGAATTGTTACAGACCTTAAGAAACTTCTGGCCGTTTTAGGACTTTGTGTTTAAGGGCGAAACTTGCAGGATTTAGAAGTAGATGCGGGGTGCTCTCGGCCGGTGTAGTGTTCTGCTGCGGTTCACACCGTGTTCTCCTGGGCCCTGGGGTTAGACCAAAACCCTCTGAAAGTCACTTGTGCCTACTGTGTGCTGATGTATTGGGGGACCGCTTTTTACTTTGCAGCCACTTTTATTTTTATTTATTTCTACTTTTGAAAAACAAAAAATCAGGTAACACTGACCCTCCCGGACTAAAAACCCTTTCTGCTTTATCTTCTGGTCCCTTGTGCAATGGGCTTGTTTAAATCCCAGCGTCCTCTCCGCAGCGTTAACTGCAAATGGTTTAGGCTCCCGGACAGAACATTTGGGGAAGCTTTGAAAAGGACCCCAAACTGTTAAATTCCCAGCCGAGCTGTGAGAGCTAATAAAAGACTCGAGACACCTCTTTGGGCATTAGAAGAGGCTTTTTTTTGTTTTGTTTTGTTTTTCATGGGCTGAGATAAGCAACATCTAGGCCCCTCGCAATACTAGCTGCTTTGCCATTACGCAGGGACAAAATGAAAGGCCTGACCGCAGGCACATTTGAAGGAACTTTCTTGGGGGGTGGGGGTGGGGGGGGGGGCGGTGGGGACCGTCGGCGAAGGGAGGGAAGTGTGCAGGGAGCCGAGGAGGAGCCCTCCAGCCCTCTGAGGGCCGTGGGGTCAGGATCCGTGGTCCAGCCCTCTGACAGTCGGTCGGTCCCACAGCCAGAGAGGTCCTTGCCCCAAGTTAGCTGAGCGCCTGCCTCCAAGATCCCCAGAGTTTGAGCTTCCTGGGGCGGCCTCGGAGGAACCCACTTGAACGAGATTTCCCACCTCCTGCGCCCGGCGCCTTTCTCCTCTTCCAGGTCCTGGGTGTGCATCGGAGGGCCGAGGGCTGGTCGGGGTGGGAAACTTAATTCAAAATGGCTGCTGGAACCGCTTGGGTTTTATTCTTAGCAAATGTTACTAATTTCTCAGGCCAGATAGGCTGAACCGGTCCTCAGATACGGTCCATGGCTGAGGGCCTCCGACTTTGGGGGGCCCAAGGAGGAAGGGGAGGTGAGCAGTCACCTGGGGGGTAGGGATGAGGGGAGGGGAACAAGTAGATGTCAAAATCAGGGAGAGGGAGGTCTCCGTCATGAGCTCCTCCGGCTGTTTTTCTTGGGCTCCTTGTTTCACTGCCGTGGGACTAACCATTGTGTTGTTTGTGACTGTTGTATTTTCTTGCAGACACCCCCTCTTCCCTCTCTTAGCACTGATTTTTGAGAAATGTGAATTAGCTACTTGTACCCCCCGCGAGCCGGGGGTGGCGGGCGGGGACGTCTGCTCGTCAGAGTCATTCAATGAAGATATAGCCGTGTTCGCCAAACAGGTCAGCAAAATCAATGTTTCAAAAGTAAAAAGGAAAAAAAAAAAAAAGAAAGAAAGACCCTCCCTCCACCCCCGCCCCAGCACATTTGCAAAAGTAACCAGCTGAACAGTCTGCCCTAAGCCAGGCCTGTTACATCTTCCTGAGCTTTTCCTCCTAAATCAGTGTCTGTTTGCGGATGCCTGAAAATCACCCCACTTCTGACCCACTCCCGCTCCCTAACCCGACGCAGAAAGCTCTCTCTGTAAAATGCGACCCCAAACCCCACCCCCCGCGCAGGACCTTCCTTGGAATTGGCTAGCTGGGCAGGGATCTCTTAGCAGCATACTGCTGGGAGAAGTAACCCTGTGCTCTGGGCTTGTTTTCGGATTATTTGACTCACATTGAAGGGTTTCTGCACGGGACGAACTCGGTGTCACCGAGTCTGTCCCGGAGGTTACATCCTGCCCCCGACAGTGTAATGAGGCAAGAAACTAGGAAGGCTACCAGATTTCAAATGTTTCTTTCTCCCCCCCCCCTTTCCCCTCCCTCTCCCCTCTCCTTCTCACTTGTATTTAGATTCGCGCAGAAAAACCTCTCTTTTCTTCTAATCCAGAACTGGATAACTTGGTAAGAGCGGACCCCTTACTCCCCTCCCCACATCATCCCTCCCCCACCCCCGCCTTCTCCCCAAGCTTTGCTTTGAGAGCCCTGAGGTTTCTAGACCCGTCCTCCCGTAGCTTGCAAGTGGGCTGCCAGGGTTTCCATCCACCGGCAAGTGGGCCGGGACGGGGTCCCGGGGAAATAAATTCACCTCCAGAGGGGCCGGGTGAACCGGCGCGGGGAAACGCGAGCTTTTGTTTTTTATGACAGCCGGGCAGCGCGGCTCTAATCAGCCCGGGGATTTATCTCCGGGCCTGTCAGCGTGTGTGCTTAAACTTTGCGGACTTCCCAGCCCTCAAAGTCGCGTCATGAGGGCAAGCAACCAGGCCAGACCTCCCAAACCACCAGTTTATCGGAAAGGTGTGCAGAAGGCGGCAGAAAGTTTGCAGTGTGAAGAGCCACAGTTTGGAAACTATTGGGAACATTTTCCGTGCACGCCTTCCAAGGAAATACCTAGTGGAGGGGTGCGGCCCTTTGGGGGTGGTGGAGGGGCAGTGGGGCTGAGAAAGAGGGGAGCCATGGGCAAGAAGAGTGTTTATGACCCCCACTTAGATGCTTGGTTGTTGTTTTAGCTGTTTTTTTCTCCTTAAGAAATATAAACCTCTAGATGGTACCCAGTCGCTGCTGTTAAGTTTTAGTGTTATGGCCATAAATCAAAATAACTCTATTTACTGGGGGGAGGGGAGGGCTGGGGATGTTAGAGTTGTGACAGCCAATTTTCTGCAAACTACGAATGGGGCGCTCATTCTTTTTGTATCTTTGCAGATGATTCAAGCCATACAAGTATTAAGGTTTCATCTGTTGGAATTAGAGAAGGTAATTTCTCTAGCTTTTTTTCTCCTTTTGCTTCCCCCTCACGCCCAAACACACAGAAAGGGAGGGTTCAGAATGGCTGAAGTTCAGGCTTCGAAGATATTTGCATAAACGTCTTTCTTTCTGGTAATTAGTGTCAAGGCCAATCTTTGCGTCCATTTCTCTTTGCAGTTTAATTACAATTTTAGACACTAAAACTGGGATCACAAACGCCCTAGCCTTGTATTCATTCTTAATACCTTGCTGGCTTTGTGTAAGTAGTTGCAGGGCTCTGCATCCCCTTGGATGCGTAGAAAGCTATCCTGAATTTGCTTCACAGGTTGTACCTTCTCTTCTTCCTCCTAGTCTTCTTTGCTACCTCTGAGTGGGGGGAAAGTTTTGTTTAGTTTCAGTGAGTTTCTGGAAGACAGTCTGAGAGCAGCGGCAGGTCAGATACAGGGGGAGAGGCGGAGTGGGAGGAGGAGTGGGCAAGGAGTGTGGAGGAGGCGGTGGGGGAGGCACTTTAAAGGTTCTGTGGAGACAAAGCAGAGTTGATAGTTGTGTCAGTTTCTTGAATCTGGGAATCCTGCACATATCCCACCTTCACACTCAAGAAAGCGTGTGGGATAACATGATTTTGCTAGCTGTTCTATAAATCTCAGCAGTAAAAACTTAATGCATTGTAATTCAAAGTAACATTAAATTGTAAGCACACTGGGGTTTCTTGTGAATTTTTGCATGTCAGTGATGCCTGTGTCCTGTAAGACACCGCTCCACCTATCCCTAAATGTTTTGAAGCATTCTTTTCCCTTAAAAAATTAATCAGTTTGATACCTTTTTGTGGCTGTAAGGGTTCCCCCCCACACACCATATCAGGAGTCTTTTTTTTTTTTTTTTAAGGAAGCATCCTAATATATGCTTCTTATAGATAGAAACCCTAATTACCAATGTTAAAGGGACTTGGGTTGTCAGGCATATATCGTATACCAACACAGTACTGGTCCTTTATATACATACATATATATGTATATTTAAGTTTTTGCTTAGACATGTTGGAAAAGGATTTATGATAAAAATAACTGGACAAAATTAAATAGTTTACCTTAAATGTCACCCACGTAGGTCACCTCTTTAATGGCCACGGCCCCAGGAGCAGATGAATTTAACACGGGTGTTGAATATGTTGTAGCCTGTGAAGCATCTTGTCACTGTCAATTTTCTGGGATATCTCTATTTTGCTAGAAAAGAAAGTTATTCCTAATTCTGGATGCGTCTGGGGGTCTCTGGAGGACAATTGCCCTGTGTTTCCCCTATTTAGAAGTTTGGATCTCACAAGGGGGGTGGATTGCACTTGTCAATGTCATTTATGAACTCCTGATTATATTTCCATTTTTTTATTTCTGTCATAATGTAGGTACACGAATTATGTGACAATTTCTGCCACCGGTATATTAGCTGTTTGAAAGGGAAAATGCCTATCGATTTGGTGATAGACGATAGAGAAGGAGGATCAAAATCAGACAGTGAAGATATAACAAGATCAGCAAATCTAACTGACCAGGTATGCGCTTTTCAATTTCAACATCCCTGGGAAAAAAAAATCTGTATGCATATTGCTTGCTGGATCTCTACCACCTCCTTTTATTATTTGCATATGATTAAGTCCCTTTTAGATACATTTCCATCGAAATGAAAATTTTTGAATAATGTGGCTATTATTGCTTCATTAAGGCTGGCTCTGGGATTCGACCTGGAGAGATGAGCTTGTAAAAGCTTTGCCTGCAAACTTGACCTGTTTCTTGTCGCTTTTAATTTTTGTCTTTATTTTATTTACCCTCTACAATAATGGGAGTGTTAACTGCCAGTGACCGCCTCTGGTGGTAGGGCTTTGTTCTGGAGCATTTTTTCCCCCTTCTCTCTCAAAGAAAAGAAAAGTGTAAGGACTGCTTATTTCTTATTTTATTAGGAATAAACCCAAGATAGGTGGTCTGAGAGAGACAGGGAGGGTTTGAAATCTAGCAAATGCATGCTATTTTCTCCCTGTCTATACGGTTCATTAGCCTGTCTTGTCAGTTTTCCTCGGCCGAACGCTTCTAGACCTCACTGAACATTGCTTTGTGCAGTGCTCGCTGCAAGCTCGCCCATTTTATTGTACTTAATAGAAAAAATAAGACCAGGCCGAGGTTAGAAAAACAGATAAATATGGACGTTTCTCCTCCTCCTTTCTCCTCATCCTCCAGCCGGTACGTGCTCTGGGCCCTCTGGGTTGGCAGCTTTTGGAAGCGTCTGCGTCAGGGGCTCCTCGCGACTCCCTCGGTGTGGCGGTGTGGCGGTGTGGCGGGTGGGGGACTTCGCGCCGCCCTGCTCTCGCTGCCGGCCTCCGCTGGCTTCGCCCCCTCCTCTCTCTCGTCCTCCCTCCAGGCCCTTCTTCCGCTGCGTTGCTAAGTGGGGACGACTTTTATTTGGAGTTGCTGGGGGTGGGGGCAGATTTCTCTCACCCCAACACCAATGTTTGTTCCTAGTCCCTCTCTCCCTCACTCCTGTCTCTGTGTCGGCCCAAAGGAGTTGAGAAAAATGCACTGAAAGTGAAAACGTGAGGAGTGGATGAGATGAAACAGGGTTCAGGACAGCTTTCGGTTGCGAATTATGGCAGGGCGTCTAGAGATCTGGGTGGCGGGCCTCCTGCGCCTGTCCAGCTATAAGTGAAGGCCCTGAGTTGTTTCTCTTTCTGACTTGGCACGTGAGTCCTATCTTGTGAGAGAGAGCAGCCTGCCTTTGTTAAGCCAAAGGACAGCCAGTCATACAGAGTTTTCTTTGCAAGCTCTGCCATGATCACGGTTGGCCAGCGACTGTCTTGCAGAGTCCTTGCCGAAGTGCTCGACTACTCGTCTTGGTGTCATATTCAAGTTTCCTTCTCTCCGTATCACTCCCTTCAATCCCCAACCTGGATTTCTCTGGGTGACCCCCTCGGCAGAGGCGGAATTCCTCCTTTTTCCCATAAGAAGTGGAGGGTAGGCAAAGCTGAGCTTTAAAAGCGTCAACGCGCCGGGTCTTTTCTAATTGGCGAGTTACAAACTTTCGGCAGTGTAGACGAGTGCCGGGAACAGGCAGCCTGCGCGATCCTAGCGCGGCCCCGCCGAGGTGGGAAACCAGCAAGCGGCCCCCGGTTCCCACCCCGCCGGCCGCTCAGCCTCCCTCCTGGTTCAGGCTGCCAGCCCTCTCCCCGGAGCTGTTAAATGCAGATTCCGCTGAGGAACCCTCGGGTAGCTGCTGTTGAATAAAAATTGTAATCCAACAAGCCTAACTAGAAAATGGGATTCTAAAAGCTCCGGAGTGCTGGGTACATAAAGCTATTTGAGCAAATTACAAGAATCGCTTAGGGGCATGAATGAAATCAACACTTTAATTGCCTCCAAAATGAAGATTTATACCCCATTTTCCTCAACGAATCATTATTTTATTAAAATCAAAGATAAAGGACCAGAGTTAGGGGTGTTTTAGGGGGTACAAAATTGGTAAAACAAAATTGAGTTCTCCCTCTACTCCTTAGGTAAACTTTTGTTAGTTACCTTTATTTGAGACATGCGGGTTGGTGGTGGGCAGTGGTCAGGGGTAAAAGCTGGTACTTCATTCTCCTCCCCCAACTATAAAATGAGCAGCGTGCCTCCCTCCCGGCCGCTTAAGACTGGGGGCTTCGCAGCTCTGGCTAAGCTCGTGGCTCGGTGGGCCTGTGCGCGTGGGCGCGCTCGCGGGACCCTCTCGGGCTCACCGAGGTCTCACTTGGGCCCAGGGCAGCAAACCCCAAGTTTGTGCTTTGGAATTGTCCGTTTCCAAGAAGCCAGGAGCAAGAGTGCCTGGGCTCCCTTTGGAGACGGGCGCGCAGAGCGCGGGGCGCACGCGGGACTGTGTCTCAGTCGCGGGGTGGAGTCCCCTGTCCTGGGAGGTGGGGACGGAGGGAAGAGGTACTAGGGCCGCCTCATGGGCGCCAGTACTCCAAATTGGAGCCGGCTCGCCGGTCCCCAGGGGCCGGGCCCGGAAAAAACTGCCTCGACACCTGTCTGCGAATGCGGCCCAGCCAGTTTGAGCCCCAGTGGCGGGTGTGCTGCGGGCCTGGATGCTTCAGGTGTGGTGCGAGCGCGGGGCGTTGTTTGCTCATTAGCCCCTCTGTCTCTAGGGCCTGTGGGCAGTGGGGTTTATTTTATTTTACTTTTCTCCTCGGAGGGCGCGAAGGCTGCCACCCGCGCGGGGACTTGAAATCCACTACTTGGATACCAGCCGGTTTCCCGGAGGGCTCAATCGGAGGAAATCTACTTGGCCTTGAGGCGTCCTTAGTTTGGTGCTTTGTTTTGTTTTTCTCATCAGATTAAGATGCCCCCAGAAGCCGTAATCCCGCTCTCACCCCACCCTCAACGCCCTCTCCCGACTCCCACTCCCAGACCCCGACGTCCCAGGTCCGAGAGCCCTCTACCTCGGGCGCAGGCCTCCAGGGCGCCCTCTCCTGACGGCCTCGCTCCTCGCTCGGCACAGTCGCTCCCGACGCCCGGGGCCTGGGGGCAGGGAGGGGCACCCGGCCTTTCCGGCCTTGGCAGGGGGCGAGGTCCGGGCTGAGACCCCGGGAGCGGGCTCAGAGAGGGGGCCACCGTGCGAGGCGTCGAGGCCAGGGTTGAGCCTGGTTGGCGATGGAGAAGGACGGAGGGCGCGGGGAGGCGGAGCGCGAGTTTGGGGGACCCAGGGTGGAATTGGGGTCGCCAAGAGGGGTTAGGCGGGGAAGAATCTGGCTGCCAGACGCTGGACTTTAGGCCGCCCTCCAGGAACGAGCTGTCGAATAAAGCCTTCCTTCCTAGGGTTGTTTGTTTCTCGCCACTCCTTGAATCTAAGCATTTTCCACTCCAAGGACAGTAGCGAGAGGGAGAGGAGAGAGAAGCAAGAGTCCCTGGGGCCCCCGAAGGCCACCAACCGAGGTGGCCAGGCCCCCTCGCAGCGAGCAGGACTAGCTGAGTCTGTGCTCAGGCCAACCCGGGTTCTTCCACAAGCAGGGGGAGGCAAAGAAAAGGTCCCTTTGGATTACAATTTTTATTCAACAGCAGTTCTCCGGGGGGTCCTCGGCTGAATCTGCATTTAACAGCTCCTGTTCGAGGGCTGGCGGGCTGCGCAGGGCGCCCTGTTGCATGTTAATCTAGATTTGCCTCTGACATCTGGGGAGAAGTAATGTGGCTCCCAGAGATGGAACCAGAAAGCCAAGCTCGCCAGGCAGGTTAAATGCCAAGCACTGCTGAGCTCCCCGGGGACGCGGGGAGGCGGGGGTGGGGGGTGGGGACCGCCGCTGGGGCTGCAGGGCCCAGGCCGGAGAGCGGCAGGCTTCCGGGCCTCTGGGATCAGGGGCAGCCCTGGGCCAGTGCGCTTTGGTTTCCCAGTGGGGCCGGGGAACCCAGGTGGCAGTGTTTTATTTGAAGAGTCCAGAACGTTGTTTCTAAAGCATCGTTTGAGATGACCGTCTTAAAACTGAACTTGAACTTGACGGAAAACACCCCTTCCCTGCAAAGTGGGACGGGGACACCTCCAAGGGAGATTTAAGCTTTCTCTTGAGGAGGTGTTGCTAAGGGATGGGGAGGCCTAATGTTCTTCATGTTATTGGATCCACTGCTTTAGAAAAAAAAAAAAAATAGATGAGGCCAAGGGATATTTACTAATACTGGGAATGCAAGCAATTTTGTTTTCATCCATTAAGAAAAACTGGACACAAACATGGAGGGATAGGAAAATGTCAATTAGTTTGTTTCTAAATGCTTAACACATGGACACAACTTATTTAAGTTGTAAGTACTTTTAGGGTCTCACTTAATGTCTTAATCCTGGAACCTCTGAGTCCACAAGCCTTGAAGGCCATGGAGTCTTAGAATAATCTGACTTTACTTTTGATTGTTGTTGTGAGTCATGTGGGATACTCTTAATTCCTCTTGAAATATGTCAGAGGGAAATTATGGCAAGATTCTCTTTAATGATTAAATAATAAGGTGTTGACTGCTTGTCACTACAGTGGCTAATTGGGATGTTCATTTTAGGCCCTTTGTTGCTTAGTATCCTTTGATTTCAAAGATACTTGTTTACCAGGTGTGTTTTTATTGTTTTCTGATTGGCTCCTTGGGTGTATTTATGTGTGACTGTCAGAGTAGGGATGTATTGATTCTTATTAGGGGCACGCCAAAAACATTTGAAAGGAAAAAAAAAGAGTGGTACAGAGTCAGTGCAGATAGGTTGAGATCGATTACATTTTTAAATGTCTCAAAGTCTAAATGTTAATGCTGTAAAAGTTACTCCCCTTTCCTAGTTTCTCTCTCTCTTTCTCAGTAGAAGTCCCCAGTGTAAGCTCTATGGTTAGTAGAAAGCAATGGTACTAATGCTACTTTGTACAAAGTAAAGCCCCATAACAGTAACTGTTGTTCAGTGATTTAACTAGCTCTGTGGCAACAGGTCACTCAAATAGCAGTTTTTCTCCCACCAGAGTGACTCCATGGTTCATGATTTGGAAATATATAGAATAGTTGTGGGGACTCTTGCTATCAGTCCTAACTTAGAGATTTTTAGTAGAAAACATGGGGAAGTTTAGTAGAAGAAAGAAGAAGGAGAAAAGGCCTTAAAATAAGGGCCTTGCTTTTGAAAAAGTAACTGAAATATCATGCTATAATGGCCCAACTTTGAAAATAAACAAATTTTAAATCATTATGTTTTCAAACACTCGTATGTTTAAATGTTAAAATGTTTGTCATAGTCCGAAAGATTTAAAACACAGCTGTTGCCGGGTGACGGACGGAAAATTATGCAGTAAAACTCTGTACTCTTAAAAACAAAGACTATTTGTGGTCCCATAGTAGAAATATAGGTTTTTTTTAAGGCCAAGCAGATAGACTACAGTATTACCAAGGGGCCTATGTTATAAAACTAGCTTACCTTCCCTCGCAGGTGGAGTTGGAGAAACTGAAGAATACATAACAAGTTGTATTAAAACACATATAAATGAAAATGCTGTCAAATGAATTCAAGTGAAGTATTTTCACATTGGTATTGCTGTGCTTGCCATTGCAATAGCAATATTTTCTCATGAAACATAAATATGTCAAACCAACATGAAATGCTTAAGTTTTAATAAATGATCATTTAATCATCAAACACAACCTGAGTATGTATACAGAAACTTTTAAAGAAAAGTCGGCGTACAGCCAAATTCCTATATGGACTAGCAGGGGAATGATCAAAAAACCAACACGAAATAAGACTTCCTGTAAAAAGGTCTATAATTCAACATTATTTGACTCCACTGTCATGGAAATAGTTGAAGGATAGTAAATTGATACCATTCTCAGTCATTTTTGTTACACAGTCTTAAATGTTTGCAACTGTAGCATTTTCCATGGCCTTTTTTGGATTATGATATCTGTTGTATTTGTATCAAAGTAGCACTTGAGTTTATGTTATAATCGAAACAGACATTTTTTGCCATTTCTCCTGAGCGCAAAAAATTAATTTAATATTTTTAAATGACATCAAAACTATGGGAAAGTCTTCTTTTACAAATAAAGAAATAAAAATAGAATACATTTGACATAGTGTTTCTGCCACTTGTGCAGATGTTAGGCCTAAAAGTTTTCAAAATCCTTAGTGAAACAATACTGCTTTAGTCACGTAGGGCTTGGTGTCCTTACTAGGCAGGAAACCTCAGGATATGGTACCTGTTAAAAGGTTAGGGTCTAAAACATAAAATACAGGTTCCCAATTTGAATTTAAATAATTATTTCAGAATTTGACTTGGGGGATCCAGGAAAGTTTTGGATATTTTACTAAATCTTTCCCATTTGTGGATAAACCTAACATGTATGAGATCAGTTTTGAAAAATTCAAGCAGATGAGTGTGTGTGTGTGTGTGTGTGTAGTGGAAAAGATAAAAAGTCTCCTTCACTGTATCCTTAATTTAATATGCCATGGTTTCAGGATTATGGGAATTTGGGAAAGCTCATTGAAGTCTTAAACAGCTTCTCCAGAAAGTAGAGCTATACCTTTATCGGGAAACTGCTAGATTTCCCACACTTTTCAATCTGACATTTTAATAAATGGTATAAAAGATACTATGTGAAATAAGTGAGAATACATTCATTTAAATATTTGTCACTAGAATCCAATTTCAATCAATTTAATGCATTCATGTGTGCAGAATTAAAGCAATTGGTAACACTTTGCTATACTGTCTCTGAACACTCTTTTTCCAAATAGCATTTCTTAATCTAGGAAATATGTTCTTGTTAAAGGGAAATATAAGAGTGCAAATATTTTTAAATGATTTTATATTTCTGGGCTTCTTGGTTCAGAAGTTCTAAAACTGAATAAAACATACCATAAAGAGTTTATTCTTTACTGAAAAAAATGCTTATTTCTACATTTATTGAATTATACACCTGTTGTTTATTGGTATCATGAGTATATACAGTTAAATACAAACTATAACCAGAACTAAGTCATTAACTCTCTTTAAGATGTGCAATAACCATGTTCTGGCTTTTTGATGCACCACTGTATACAGTATAAACTAATGCAGGATAAATAAGTTGTGAAAATAAATTTTATATTATTTATAATCCTCAAAAATATATTTTTACCCTTGATAGTCTTTATGACTCCATTTATAATTAAAAGGATTTATAAAGATGAGGTAAAGAACTTTGAATGAAGTGTTATGTTTCTTTAAGAAAAACTTAAATGGTATTTTTCCATAGAAAGGAAATGCTGTTTCTAAGTTTACTAAGTAATACTTATAAAATGACTGCAACTTTTTATGAGTTTAACAAGTTTAAGCAACATTTTATAGTCTTTTTTTCCTTCATTTTGACACAATATCAAGTCTTAAATTTTACAATGGATTTAAACATACATGATTCCAAGTCATTTAGAAAATAGTAGTAAGTAAATAATTAGCATTTTGAGTGATATTAGAAGTTATTCCCTGACAACATATGCTGGCTTAGAATTAATTGTTATGATGAATTCCCATTTCTCTAGATTTTTCCTTACACTTTACAACACGACATGATCACATGTTCATTATTCATTAGTTGTAAGTGTCTGGGTTGTTGATTGTTATTTAGCAAGACAGAGCTATAGCTCTTTCTTTTTCTTATCATTTTCTCCCCGCTGATTGGCAAGCCTCCTATGCCTGAGATTTGAACTTGAACTAGTGTGCTGGGTGTCGTTTCCCTATCTGAGTACTTCACGGGTTCTTACCCACACGTGGGTTTGTTTTCCTAAGAAGAGGAAAAATGTTACTCACTTTAAAATGGAATGAATAGAAACCAAAGTCATCAAACATTCCCAAACCCCTGTGCTTTAAAATTAGGTGAAAAACTGAAAACTGTTATTCTTGTTTGCTTTCCCCAGGGCTGTGA
Organism: Bos javanicus; assembly: GCF_032452875.1. Classification (NCBI taxonomy): domain Eukaryota; kingdom Metazoa; phylum Chordata; class Mammalia; order Artiodactyla; family Bovidae; genus Bos; species Bos javanicus. Next base: position 64,704,319 of record NC_083878.1, read on the forward strand.
ATACTTGATATAAAGATTCATATCAGCCTCTTTGTGTTCTTCCTCTTAAGGCCTTAATGTTTGTTTTCAGTAACTGGATTCTTAACTGATAGTCCATATTTGGTCCCAGACCTCCATGATTTGCATTTTATTCTGCATTTGCATTCACATTATGTCCCATAGAAACTCTTTAAAGTCAAGTGTGTTTATGACTATTATGAAACTCTGGAAAATGAAGTTTGTAATGAAACCGACATAGTCGTCAAAAGGACAATGAAGAGAGCAATTTGATGTAAACCCAGAGTTTCCTTATCCCATCCCAACTTGTAAAAAGGCTTATCTCTCTTCTTTTGAAAATATAAGAAGTTGAATGAATAAGAATTTCTTTGACAATAACCCTCCTCTTAATGGCTCCATAACTATTTGGATGTGTTCTCAAATGTTAACTTAATTTGATAGACAAGCTATAATTAACTGTGACCTATAGTGTTTTCTGTAATTCAGAGACTATTCCTTAGTGATCTGAAAACTTAATTTCATACTAAATGGTGTACAATGTCTGAAGATCTAAAAGCCTACTTCCACTATTTACAAGAAGTCGAAATAGTTTATGTGTCTCCAGGGCTTCAAAAGGGAGATACTTCAGAGATGGAGACTAACAATTTTACTATGTAAAGCCCTAGCAGACTAACTACTGCACATGGGTTCTTTTTAAATTTTTGTTCCGTAGTAACCTTCCTTTCTATGGACTGTAGTTAAAATTATTCATACAATGAAAAGATTCTATGTGTTTCATGGGACAAAAACTCATACTTGACATTTTAAATCTAGTTATTTCATTGATCAAAAAAACAAAACAAAACAAAAACCAGTAGTGTACAGAGAGAATTAAGAATTGCAGAAAACAGGTAAAATGCTATTAGCTACGATGCAACAATCACAATAGAAATTTAAGCAATAAAATTAAATTGGGCATTTTGCATTTAGTTGGAACATTTATTTGAAAGTTCCCACCTGATCTGGGGTTATTTGAATACCCCTTCCCTGCTCTCCACTTAAGAATATTTTAGTGTAAGAACTTTGTGATAACTCACCATTGGACATTACTTTTATTTGAAATTGTTCATTCATAAGAGAGTCCGTCTCATGAGTAACCACCCTGCCCTTTACTCTTGAACAGTTCGGATAAATGTATTATTTATTTACAGTCTGTTGTATACATTATTTATGGGAAATATGCTATAACTCTACAAAGCATATGGAATTTATCTTTTTAAGATATGGCTGGCATCTCTGCCAAGATTGGCATAGCCCTGAGTAGAAAAGATTAACCCTCATTGTACAGATAAATATCATGTCTTTTAGAGTCATTATGTGTTAGCATTGCATAATTCCAGGTGCAAATAAATGCATTTTTCCACTTTCATTTTAATTGTCATCATTTCCTTGGCTCCAGCTTCCACCAGAAAATTCCAGAGAATCTGGAATTTTACAATTTGAATTGATCTGTGTTCTAAATTAATATGTTTGGGGAGGAAAATAAGATACTGAGTAGCAGAATCATTTAACCATTTCATTTCTATTAGCTTGCTTCCTGTTCCTTACTTAATGGGTTTAGAATTTTCTGAAGAATCATGTCCATGACATTTTTAACACTGGTTGTACATTTGGTGGCTTGGCCTATTGTTTCACCATATTCAGGCACTTTATAAACTGTCTTCAAAACAAAACCACCAAGGAAAATGTCAGGCTCATTGTGCCCTGCACTTCCTTGGACAAAATAATAGAGACATGTAGACTGTGTTTGTTCTGTGCATATCAAGTATATTGTTAGTGTTCAAGTATTTTTTATTCTAATAATTATTCAAAGCCAGTAACAATCTGCATTTGAGTGAGTATAAACATTTTTATTCTGGAATTTGGGATTTGCAGCAACTCAATTTTATTTTCCAAATTACCCTGCCATTTCAATTAGGTGCATTGTTCCTCACTCTACTGTTTCGACATTCTAGAGGTTTGCTTGCCACCTAAGAGAGAGAGTTGTTTGAGTGTTTAATATTTATTGAGTGCATGTAAAGAACATGCCAGTAGAAAAAAAGAGAAGAATAAAACATTAACAAATCAATTATGGGGCTTTTCTTCAGTTGTAGTAAACTTCTAATACTCCAAATACTCTATAACTATTAAAATAATATGAATAGCCTCAAGAATAATAGCCCTGGGTATCGGGGAAGAATGGTATTCTGATTAATTGGATTTCCTTAAAAAGTGAACCGATGATACAGCTCAGTCTCCTGCTTCTGGAATTCAGTTGCTTTCGTTGATCTCTCTGTTAAACGCCTTGAACTACAGAGAACTTGGCCAAACTAGGAACCAGAAATGCAAATTAAATTTCAAGATGCTTTGAGAAAGGCTGCTCTAATGATTTTACTGAGATAAATAATGAAGAAAAGGGAATAATCTACTCCCTACCTCCAAATTTCACACTGTGAGAGGGCTTGAAAATTCATATATCCCTAAGGAATGATGATACTTGGAAAATAAGATTTGATTGAAAATATTAAAACTGGCAGGGCTTCTTAAAAAAACAAAACAAAACAGGAAAGTTAGAAAATACCCTGTTGCTAATTGTTAGTGGAAATCAGTGGCAAATGTCAATTTCCATGATTCTTTTATCCAAAGCATAATGCTATAAGGTAGTAGAATAAAACAAGACTGCATATTGGCTGAATTCTTATTTCCTTCTCACATCAAAACTGTGATGTGAGAAAAAAAGTTTCTGGTTTGAGAGATTAGAAGTAGAAGAGAGAATATTTCAGAAACACTTGAGAGTGATGAAGGATCTATGCGTGCTCAGTCGCTCAGTCGAGTCTGACTCTTTGCAACTGCGTGAAACTGTAGCCCACCAGGCTCCTCTATTTATGGGGTTTCCCAGGCAGGAATACTGGAGTGGGTTGCCATTTCCTTCTCCAGGGAGTCTTCCTGACCCAGGCATCAAACCCGTGTCTCCTGCATCGGCAGGTAGAATCTTTACCATTGAACCACCTGGGAATCCACCCCAGTGATGAAAAGTGTTGTTGGTAATTTTGAGTTACACAATCTTTCCGGTTGGCAGTGTCTCAATAGAGTATATACACAGTGCAGGCTGTCTGTGAGGGGGCAAGTCATTTCACCTCCAGGAGCCTCAGTTTTATCACCTGTAACATGGCGATAAAGAACCCACTATATTGAGCTTCTGTAAGAATTAAATAGCATTGTATGTAAAACATTTAAAACAGTAAACCCTAAGCAGTGCCTTCCATAATATTTTATCTTCTTACTCGTATTTGGCCCAACCTTCGACAACATGAATCTGATTTGAGAAGAGAAGATTGGGTAGCTGTTTATTTTGTAGGCCATCATATAATTATAGAGTTTAAGCGAAATACTGTCTTAATTCCTATTAGGAGGGGTGGCTATTATTCTGATTTCATCATAATGGGAAAGAAGACTGGCCACTCAGATATGTGGCTGAGATAAGACAATGAATCACTACAGTTTTGTTTTCAAGTTCAATTTCAAATAACAGTTATGTGCATATCTTGTACTTTTCCCCCACATTTCTGAATGCACATGCTTCCTGGCTGAGGTCCAGTTGCTTACAAGATCTCAGTATCTACTTGTACTCGGGATACAATGTTTTTGGCCTTATCTGGATGTTCTTTTTGCTAGAGTTGCCTAGAAAATTTGTGGTTTGAGGTTGTTATATATAAGACACTTTTGAGTTTATTTTATCTTAATGTGTTTGTAGAATGAGGTGGACTGACTACTGAGTTACAAATGTAAAATGAAACATTGGAAAGCAAGCAATCTTATGAAAGGGACTTTATAACACCAGGTATGCTGGCATATAATTTACGGATTCTTCTGCCACTCCTAAATAGCAATGATAGAAACTCATCTAACTTTCAGCATAAAAATCTGAGCAGATAGATAAAGAGTAAGATTTGAATTATTTAGTTACAAATATTTGGAAATATTGGAAATTTGGAAATAGTGGTGGCAGCTGGATTGGAGGGTTTTTTAAAAAAACACAACTCTGAATTATAGTTCACAGGTACAATTTCAGGTGTAGACGCTTATAAAGTCAAGCATTAAAATAGAAGTTTATTTTTATTAGTAGTATGCCCACCATAATACATAGCATAGGAAAAAGAAAAGTTACAAAACACAGATTATATACTTTGACTAAGATTCTTCTTTTACTACATACTTTTACTAAGGGCTTCCCTAGTGGCTCAGATGGTAAGGAATTTGCCTGCCATATGGCAGACCAGGTTCAATCCCTGGGTCGGGAAGATCCCACCCACTCCAGTATTCTTGCCTGGGGAATTTCAAGGACAGAAGAGCCTGGCGGGCTACAGCCCATGGAGTTGTAAAGTTATCATCTATAGATGATAACATGTTACAGTAGACATGACAGAGCTACTACACGCACACACACACACACACACACACACACACTAAGATTCTTAGTGTAATGAGGCTCTATATTCTCCTTTGTTCTCCACAACAAACTGCTTAATAGAATTTGAACATTAAGTGTGCTTGAATCATTTCTAGGTTACTCATCTGCTTTCCACTTTTGAGATTTGGGTAAAACTGTTTTTACCTCTTGCTAGCTGTTTCCCTTTGGTTGTAATTACTCTGTTTCCTTGTAAATGGTCCGAATGTCCCTACCCCAGGTAGAAATCTATATTCTCTTCTCAGACCACAGTGGAGTCGCTGGGGGACAGTGCTGGCATTGATTCTCAATGTTGAAAAATTGTGCAAAATGTATCAGTGCCATGTGGATATCAGCAGGAAAGCATTTGGGATATTTTGGGTGGTGTTTTATATTCGTAGTCATTTTCCTTTGCATTGTCAATTCATGTATCATTTCCTGGATGAATTAATTCAACTCTACAGATTAGTAATGACCCGAGCGTATAAGAGTTGTGACCTGAAAGATATCAGACTGTGGGAAAGTAAGATTTTGAGGAGTATTCGGGAGTGACCCATTGTGCTGAGCCTGTTTTCTAGGCTCATCTCTGCCTTGACTATTGGGAGAAGAAGGCATGGGGATTTGCAGGAGAGCAGGCAAAATATTGAAGGACTAGGAGACTTAAAAGATGTACTTGACTGCCTAGCTGCTTTAGATTCTATGACAATGTAATTAAAAACACTAAAATTAGTTCTTTCCACATTCTATTGCCTTACTCCTTGAGCGTGTGATGGGTGTATGGGGCTGTGTCTACAAGAATGTGCACTTGTGTGTCTCCTCACAACTGAACCTGAGGCTTCAGTGATTCCTAGAGCTCAGACAATCACCTGATACAAAACTTTTCATTTAAAGATGAAATTACTCCTTGGAGAATTTTCACCAAAGGCAAAAAAGCACAAAAATTCTTCTCCTCCTCTCTACATGCCTCATTACACAGAGATAGAGGATTCAATGTTTGAAAAATTATCATTTTTGTAGGTTTTATTTGTGGGACGTGAGAACTGGGAAATATAGAGCTCAATTTAACAGATGCCATCTCTGCCTTTACAAACGCCCCACTCCTGCTATCACACAATCAGATGTGTGCGTGTGTGTATAAATGCATATGCATATATATGTATATGTGTTTAAAGCAATACATCAGAGTTACTATGTTGTAAAGATTTTAGAACTCTATTCGATGCTCAGTTAGACACACTTATTCTGTGAGTCAGGATACCGGCCAACACCAGTGTCATGAAGACCATAACTAAGGGATAATTGGCTGGTTGTCAAGATGCATTTTTAGATGAAAAGTCCACAATGGCAAATACGGTGGGGCTGCCCTGTGAGAAGAGGAAGTGTGGTGTCTTGGGGTGAGCCACAGACCCTGAGAGGAGCTGCTGAATCCCATTGTCTCACCACTAATTTACCATCTGCCCTGAGTCACCAAAATTACCCTCAGGCCTCTATTAAGTGGGAGTAATAAGCACATTTTATCGCAGCATTAAAAGAGGGCCCAACGAGAACCCTGGCGGCCTGCAGACTTGGCCACTGGCAGGCTGTGGGTGTGGGGACAGGGAAGGAAATGAGAAAAAGGAGGAGAAGTGTGTGAGGAAGATAACCTTTAAAAGAAAGTCCACCTCCCCCGGGGAGGCATGGGGGCCACCACCAGTGACTGCCCCAGACTCCGACCAGCATGACAGTCACCCCCCAGATTGATCACCCTTCCGCAGAACAGAAGGTGGACTTAGAAAAGGTTCTGCCTCTGGACCATTCCCTGAGCTCATCTTAATGTGGCCCTGGTCCACAGCATGTGTTCAGGCTGCGGTCTTAATCTGTGAGCTTCTGGTGTTTAAAAACATCTGAAAGCTTGAAAGGGAAGGGGGCAGTTTTACTGTCTTAAAACAAAACATCCTGCTCCAACCTGTCATGCTTAAATGAATTTTGCTTAATGATTTCCAGGGATTTTTTTGGAAATCCATATAAATAATTTTACATTTTCTTGGAATTAACTGAATTTGCAGCCGTGTGGTAGGTTTTGAGAGGCACAGGCTTTCCCTCGGGTTCTAATAAACTGAAGGTGTGATCTGGTGGCCGAGTGGGTTAGAGACCTTATCTGGTTTGTTTAGGTTACTGAGCACATTTGCCAGTGGGATCCACCAAGATCTTCAAAGAGGGGTCTCAGCATAGCAGACTTTAGATACTCATAAATTAAAAGTCTGAGATCCCCAGCTTCTCAGCTGCACGTCCATGCAGGTAACACATGTCCTTTTCATGGGCTACCTTCACAGTTTGTCCTTATCACTCTGCATATGGGTCTTTCTGGTGCCTCTTCCTCAGATGGCACCATTGACTGAGAGACGCATGAAGAATCATATCTGCTGAAGTTGTGTGCCTTTAAAGATACTAAGAGACACTGTTTAGTCTTGTGGTGTGTGTGCTTAGCCACTCAGCTGAGTCTAACTCTTTGCAACCCCATGGACTGTAGCCCGCCAGACTCTTCTTTCCATGGGGATTCTCCAGGCAAGAGTACTGGAGTGGGTTTCCATTTCCTTCTCCAGGGGAATCTTCCCAACCCAGGGATCAAACCCAGGTCTCCCACATTGTGGGCAGATTCTTTACTGTCTGAGCTACCAGGGAAGTCTAGTGAAGGGGGACACATCAGATATGGTTAGGCCAGCAGTGTGGGATGGTGGTATTCGGTGAGCCCGTTGGCTCTGCCTCATGGACTGGTGCAGGTATGTGTGTACACATATGTACAGATGAGGGAGAGCGAGTGTATGTATACACACATTGGTGCATCCCCCATGTGGACTGGGACTCCCCTGGTCTGGAGGGACTGAGTTGTTCAGTTTGGGAAGCAAGCCAGCTCTTTCAGGTCACTAGAGATCACTTACTAAAGAGACCCTGGTGGTTTGAAAAAGTAAATGTACTTCCCCAAAGAGAAAGCAGCCTGTTGATAGGTGTGGACTGAACTTCAAATTTTGAATACTGTGATCATTTCATCAATTTCTACCTAGCTGCTAGCTGACCTCTTCAGAGACAAGATCATGAGGCTCTCATTTATCCACTTTTTTTCCCCCCAGTGGGACTGGTAGTGTAAAGGTTTTGAAGAAAAAAAAACCTCACTGTTTTGGTCTGGAAAAAAAAAAATGATTCTGGCATCATACTGATGTGATGAAAAACCAAGTGCAAAAAAAGTCAAAGTGCTTTGTAGACTGTAAAGTGATTTATAAATATTAGGTATCAAATGAAACTTGATGGGGTGGGGAGGAGCAAACCACCTGTAAAATCATGTTATTTGAAGGTGAAAATAAGATCAGTTTGCATTCCCTGAGCACACACCAGCTGGGAGATAGCCCAAGGCATACTGAGCTGTACATGAAGCCAGCTCAGGTTAACCGTTCTTTCCAGAAGGTCTATAAACTGAGTACACCTGTATGTAGATATTTTAGGATTGACTGGGTCAACCTACATTGCTTCATTAGTGTTGTTACTTTATTATTGTCACATTAAAAGCTATTGTAGGTGCCACCTATTGGGTACTTGCTGCATGCTTGGAAATTGATGCTTGCTGTGTCTGCAGAGAAGTATTTTTTTAATCCTCATTTATGGATTAGGACATTAAGAGTTAGGGAGGTTGTGACTTGTCTTCAGACAGTGTAAGTGGTCTAGGATACGTCTGGCTGCAAGTTTACTTTCTTTTGCCTGTGTTATCTTGCAACTGAGTATTATGTTTTTATAGTGGTTTGTGTGAATAGAAGGGTGGTGTCTTTAAATTGTGCAAGTCTTTTTTCAATGCTTTATAATGTCTGATGTTGGAGATCACAGTATTAGGTGACAACAGAGATCCTCTGTACATCACTTAAGTGATTTGTTTATTCATTGAAAAACATTTGTGTCTAATGTGGTACAGACATTCTCCTGGGATAGAGGGCATTAGAATGAAGATATAATCCAGGACTTCAGAACATTTATGGTGTAGAATTGTAGACAGACTCAACATATCATCATGGAACTATACAAGAGTGAAATAATAGACATGTGTGTGAGGGGTTCTAAGTGCTCAGTGAGGGGAGCCTCATTCATCCTGGGGGAAGTATGTGTGTGTGTGTGTGTATCAGGGAAGGCTTTCTGGGGAAGGTAATATCTCAGTTGTGACTTAGTAAGTAGGAGGTAATCAGGGGCCAGGTACAGCAAAGTAGGGCATTCCAGGCAACGGAGAAGGATGAGGATGGGCCCAGAAGGACAAGATGAATGTATCTGTCAGAAATCACTTGCTGAAGGGGACTTCTCTGGTGGTCCAGTGGCTAAGACTCCACGCTCCCAATGCAGGGGCCTGCATTCAATCCCTGATCAGGGAACTAGATCCCACATGCTGCAACTGGAAAAAAAAAAAAAAAAAGATCCCCCATGGTGCAACTAAGACCTGGTGCAGCCAAATAAATAAATAAAATAAATATTGAAAGAAAAAAAAAAAAGAAATCACAGGCTGGAGCACAAGGATCAAGGAGAAGAATGATCCCCAGGGGGTAGACTATGAAGGATTTTGTATATGAGGCTAAGGACCCCGAAATGTATTCTATAGGCAGTAGGGGACTGGTTATTCATTAATAAACATTTCCTGAGTGCCAGCCAGTATCAGGCACTGTGCTTGGTATGAAGGATGCAATAGGGAACAAAATGGGCACTGGTTCCTATCATAAAATTGAACTCTTTTAAAACTAGGGAGTAATTTGACTTGAATTCTTTAATGCTGGGAAGGCCTTAACAAGAACAGTAATCACTAAGGTGAAATATGAGAGAAATGGATAAGACTTGATAACTGATGTGAAGAAGTTATGCACATATGCAGATGACACCACCCTTATGGCAGAAAGTGAAGAGCAACTAAAAATCCTCTTGATGACAGTGAAAGTGGAGAGTGAAAAAGTTGGCTTAAAGCTCAACATTCAGAAAACGAAGATCATGGCATCCGGTCCCATCACTTCATGGGAAATAGATGGGGAAACAGTGGAAACAGTGTCAGACTTTATTTTTCTGGGCTCCAAAATCACTACAGATGGTGACTGCAGCCATGAAATTAAAAGACGCTTACTCCTTGGAAGGAAAGTTATGACCAACCTAGACAGCATATTCAAAAGCAGAGACATTACTTTGCCAACAAAGGTTCATCTAGTCAAGGCTATGGTTTCTCCAGTGGTCATGTATGGATGTGAGAGTTGGACTGTGAAGAAGGCTGAGCACCAAAGAATTGATGCTTTTGAACTGTGGTGTTGGAGAAGACTCTTGAGGGTCCCTTGGACTGCAAGGAGATCCAACCAGTCCACTCTGAAGGAGATCAGCCCTGGGATTTCTTTGGAAGGAATGATGCTGAAGCTGAAACTCCAGTACTTTGGCCACCTCATGAGAAGAGTTGACTCATTGGAAAAGACTCTGATGCTGGGAGGGATTGGGGGCAGGAGGAGAAGGGGATGACAGAGGATGAGATGGCTGGATGGCATCACTGACTCGATGGACGTGAGTCTGAGTGAACTCCGGGAGTTGGTGATGGACAGGGAGGCCTGGCGTGCTGCGATTCATGGGGTTGCAAAGAGTTAGACACGACTGAGCGACTGATCTGATCTGTGAAGAAGTTGGTGAGAGAACTAGAGAGAGAAGGGTGTCATGCGTGGTTCTCATGGATGGTTTTATAGCACAGATGGATGGGGTTATATAAACATCCACTAGGGTCAAGAATCGGAGAAGGCGATGGCACCCCACTCCGGTACTCTTGCCTGGAAACTCCCATGGACGGAGGAGCCTGGAGGGGTACAGTACATGGGGTAACTAAGAGTTGGACATGACTGAGCAACTTCACTTTAACTTTTTACTATCATGCATTGGAGAAGGCAATGGCACCCCCACTCCAGTACTCTTGCCTGGAAACTCCCATGGACTGAGGAGCCTGGTGGGCTGCCGTCTCTGGGGTCGCACAGAGTCAGACATGACTGAAGCTACTTAGCAGCAGCAGCAGCAACAGCAGGGTCAAGAATAAAGAAGACTGAGTCAGAGGTTTGGTGGGGAGATGAAGAGTTTAACTTTGGACTTGTTAAGTCCTTTGTATGGAGATCATTTCACAGGGAACTGGGCATACAAGTCTAAAGCCCAAAGAAGAGATCCAGAGACACAGAGTTCATAGCGTAGGGATGACACCTCACATCACAGTCATGAAAGGAACTATCTAAGGAAAACATGGAGAGTGATACAAGAACCTCCCTGAAGGATATCCAAAATTAAGGTGTAAATGGAAAAAGCATTCATGAAGGGAAGAAGAAGGTTAAAAAGCTACCACTGGATGGCTTTATTCAGGAGAAAGGATAAGCTGGAAAGCTGTAGTTTGTCTGTTGGAGAGTCAGTGGAACAGACACTAGTGAAATGACTCAGTTTAGTTCTGAAGTGCTGGACTGTATGTTTGTGTTCTCTAAGTACTGAGACCTGAGCGTGCGCGATACACTGTGCTGAGAACAGGAAAGAACAAGATGGAGAAGATTCTGACCCCATCCCTGGCCTGGAGGAGCCTGTAGTTAAGGAGGCTGTTGCTTCTATTTTATTACCAGATACCAGTACAGTTTCCTTATCAATAAAAAATACCACTTGATGATGTTTAGCTTATTATCACTTGAAAAACCTTCTTTCAAACATTCTTGAGAAGTGGTGGAAGGAATGGGAATGTTCAAGCTGTTGAAGAGAGAAAAAATGGGAAGAATCACAGACTTGCTTCACATATTGAAAATGGCTGTCTTCTGGGGGCCCCAGAACTAGACAAACCAGGCATGGGAATTAAAGGGAATTAAACTGATTTCCATATTATGTGATACGTTTATACATTGATGATGCCATCTGACAGAGGATGAGATGGTTGGACGGCATCATCGACTCAATGGATAGGAGTTTGAGCAAACTCCAGGAGATGGTGAAGGACAGGGAAGCCTGGTGTGCTGCATTCCATGGGGTCACAAAGAGTTGGACATGACTGAGTGACTGGACAACAAGAAGAACTTTCTGATGGAGGGAGACCCCTAGCTAGCTGCCTCCATTTGTGACACATGAAATTATGTCTGGAGGACTATTGACCCTCAGTGTCCATTAGAATTTAGACTTTGTGATGTTCAGTGTCTTTCCAACCCTGGTTTTTCTATCTAGCCCTGTGAACATTGAGATAAATTGTTCTCAAACTTTTATAGAATCACATACTCCTTTGAGAATCTGGTGAAAAGTTAGGGACACTATCCCCAGGAGGGAAAAATCCAAATATGTACATAATACAATTATTGTTAATATAACACCCCCAGCTGAAGTCTTATGCAGGAGGTCCATGGACTTTAGGTTAGGACCCTTTGTCTTAATGGATTTTTAATAAATGAGAACATAGACATTGCTTACTCTGAAATTATGTACCTTGAAGAAAAAGGCTCTTTGGGACTTAATTTAGAACGATGACTAAGGTTCACTATACATCTAATGCAATGCATCATTGATTTTATTCTGTCAGCCTTACTTTACAAGTGGCCCCAAGCAACTCACAGCTTCACAGATATATGGACATAATCAAATGCACATATTTTATTTTAAAAATAATAATGATGTTGTTTGGTGTAACTGCATATAGTCATGGAAATATGTTATTGTAACTGAGCTTCTCTGGCAGGTGGATTTGGGGGAAGTTCTTTCTGATTAGATCCGTCTTGCATATTTGTACTGGAAGACTTCATGAGCTATTTCTGATACTTAGACTTTAATCACGCTTAATGAACTGAACTAAGCATAATTCTTGTTCTGTTTTGGTAACCTTGTGGATTTCTCCTAATGCTTAGTTTTGTATGACTACCCCGTTCTTGAAATGCTAATACCCCAAATGCTAATTGAAGGGAGGACCACAGAAGTTAGATTTCCTTGCAGAGAAGTGCATTCAGGTTTCTCAGGCCTTTCCAGAAGAGCAAGGCTGTGAGAAGAATGATATTAGGTGGAAAAGATTGGCTCCTACCTTTGGCGAGCACACAAATTTAAACATATAGGTTGCACAAAATTTGGATAAACTGAGGTGGAATCCAACATTTCTTGCATGAATGCCTGTATAATGTGGCGATAGCTGTGAGAAAAGAGGAGCCCGGCATCTAAGACCCAACACAATGAAAATGCAATGAATCGGAATGCCTCACAGATCATAGCGGAATCAGAATTTCCAGCAAGGAAAATCTTTTCATGGTGAATTAAGTGGTGGATGAGGAAAAATGGTGATGAAAAAAGGTAGGCACAGATCACAAACACTGGGCTCAGGGCTCACTGCTGAAGATTTAAGAACCTTAGCTAAAGCTATGCAGAATAGAATGTGGAAAATTGAATTTACTAAACAATTAAGCATTGAATTAATCTACATCCTGCACAGTAGAAAAGTGGGGGAGGGAGCAGAGCAGAGTTGAATAAATCAGTGGAGCTCATTAAAAGATAGTGAATATATCAGGTCTGTTGTAGCATAGAGGAGGACAGTTTCCTGTGTAACACGGAATCATTCTTTGGTTTGAAGTCACCTTTCTGGAGTCCCAGTCTTAATCAGATTAACAAACATGCTTCTGATGAGGTTAGTCTGTTGCTCTGTATTTCAGCTTGTTATCACTAGCTTTTCTATTAATTACAAGTCAGATCACCAGTCCACAATAGTAGTGAGGGACAACATAAATAAAATGAGAGTGCCCAGGAGATGTCACTCGCAGGATCTCATGCATCCTGAAACTCCCACGGGTTCCTGCAGCCTCCCACATGCCTTGCTGGTCTTTTGTTCAATTACAGTTAATGCAATAGTTTGCCATTTTCTCCTTCTAATTATATTTTCAAGTGGGATTTGTAGCACATAGAAAAACATCCTTTTACATGTTGAGACACCGGGGTTTTGTGCCTGGCATTGTCTGTCCCCTGGGTGCTGTACCATTCTTTCTGCAGCGCTCTGAATAAACAAGTCCCCCTTTTAGAGCTGCAGTTGTACAAACTGAAAATTTATGCATTAACTGTTTGCATTCTGAGCATGTGTTCCAGATTACGTCTTACAGCATTCTTCTGGCATGCTACAGAATGCGTGTTTGTCAGAAGCGTTTCTTTCACAGTTCACATATCTTTCAATCACAGAATCGGCAGATCAATTAGCACTGTTTTTTAGGATATGCATACATGGTTGAATCAAACATACAAGTAGGCACATATCTTTCTGTGACTTTATTTCATTTTTGGGGCTGCCATAATCTTCTGGCCAAGATGATCAAGTAGGTGGCAGGCAAGCGTCCCTTTCAGGAACAGTGAACCTCTTCCTTCAACTCTGGTATATCATGCCTCTTAGATGGGAATCTTTACTTTTCTCTCCCTGGGTGTCTGAAACATTTTGACTTGCTCGGTTCTTCTCATTTCGTCTGGAATATGGAATTACTTTTTGAGAAATAAGCAAGGAGCCCTTTGGTTTTGCTAGGTATATTTAAAGTGTTGGGAGGGTCAGTAACTTTACTACTACATAGTCATGAACCATGACATTCAGTGACTGAAACGATGTAGACATATTTTACATACAAGATCATCATGCTGTTCCTGCTGATCATCTTGAAGACAAATATCCCTTCCTAGCCAAGAATCTGCTTTCTACTTTGCATCATTCCTACTATGCAGGATGACCGGTGACTCATAAGGCTGTTTTTTTGAAAGCTAGCACTGAAAGCTAATTAAAATCTTTTCTGGGTGATAAAGGGAGATTTGGGAGAAGAGTCACCATGATTGCTTTCCCCAAGAATTTAATTTATAGCCAGTTTTTTTCCTATCTTAATGCTACTTTCAAATGCACCCAGTGATAAGAAGCAACATCTGTTTTCCCCTCAATAGTACAAGAAGGCTCGGCATGGGGCTGAGTGTACACAGTCCATGTGAACCTATTGTTATTCTCATTTCTTTTTGTCCCTGTGCCTGGTCCATTTGCCATGTACCATCCGGCAAACAGCTGACACATACTAGCTATTATGGACCCTGGCCTAATTGTGAGGTCTTAAAAGCTCTGCCATGTTTGTCTTCTAGGATGAATCAGAAGCCTCTGCTCAGCGCAGTGCTGCAGACCACCACTCTCATTTTGCATTTTTAGAGTAGCAGACTGTTGTGCCAGGGGGTTGGTGGATGTTAAAAATATAGTCAGCAGGAAGAACAATGTTTCCTCCTCCCCTTCTTTGCCTGGAATGATCTTGCTTTCCTTAGAAATAAAGCATGCAGTTACTTACGCTTAACTATCGGTAGATATTATTTTAGCTTCGAAGCAGAGGTTGGCAAATTTTAGATGCGCCAGTGGAGCTCTGAGCTGGCACCATTGGTGAAGGGGGATGGGGAAGATGGTGGAGTTGTCCATCCCAGCCCTCCACCGTCAACAGACCACTCTATTCAGATGTCTGCTTTGTGCCCCCACAGCCCTCTTGGAACAGAGATCATGATGACACGGCATCTACCCGCTCAGGAGGAACCCCAGGCCCTTCCAGCGGGGGCCATACGTCACACAGTGGGGATAACAGCAGTGAGCAAGGTAGGAGAGCTGTTCTTGATTCTCTTGCTACTTGTGTCATTTCCCAGGGTTGAAAAATTAGAAATGTCTAGTGAATGACTCTTTATACAATTTTTCCTAGAATGTAAACCCTGTATAATATGAGAACTGGCTCATCTTATCTTATCCCCCACCTCCACCCCGATCCCCTTCTTCTTTCTCTGCCATTCAAGCTACCTAGCTGCTTGTCACCTGGCCACCTTTACAAAACAGGGTCAGTGAATTCCGATGAAAGAAGCTGATTAGACGTTTGAATGTGTGAAAATAGCATGCCACGAATACCCTGCTATAGAAATAAACAAAAGTTTATTATTACTTTCCGTTAGAGGCTTTTCAAGAGATCGTGAAGAAACATCCTCTAGGATTCCAATTGAATGATGTCTTAAGATGCTTAGGAGGCAGTGGGCCTTTCAGGAACCATGTTGGGCTTTTCTCTTCACTGGGTTGAAGCCATTTTTCCAGATTTGCTTATTTGGATCTCTTCAGTGCTTGACTTCATGGCAAAGTCAGACTAGAGGGAATTAGGATGAGATGGAAAGCAACCAGATCAATTTCATCACTGTGGTTCTTGGAGTGCACATACCTGTGTGTACTTGGGTGCCCGTGGATGTGCATGTCTGACTGTCACTGGTGGGAGATAAAGTTTAAACATAAAGTTCAGCTTCAGCAATAAGGTGAACGAGGATTTAAATGTCTTGTACTGCTTTTGATGAGACCTACCGCAGGGGATTTTGTGTTCAATTCATGCAACCAAAGTTTAAAAGAGTATTCTCTCCCTGAATATAAAAAGACGGCTTTATTGAGGTTGACTCTGAGCCCACAGTAGGTACATACTTTTAAAATCAGCTTTTATGATCATGTTTCACTGGAGTGTTGTTACCCAACAAAAGAATTTTGTTTTCTAACCAAACCGGGCTATGCAATTAGAACTGCAATGTCTGCAATGAATTGAACACGATTAGTTTGACAATGCGGAACTTTCTCTGGTGGCTCAGATGGTAAAGCATCCGCCTCCCATTCAGGAGTCCTGGGTCAAGAAGATTCCCCTAGAGAAGGGAATAACAGAAACAGGAAAGTCCTTTCTTGGGAGGCGGGTACATGTATGCTATTTGGACTGGGAATAACTTCTACACGTAGAATTGTAAGCATTTGAGATATTTTATTGTTCAGAGAGAAGTTGCTGACATCATCACAACTCTAAGTCTAGTAAAAATGGAGCCTGGAATAGTAAACTTGTTCAGAGCTGAGACAGAAACAGGTAACCTCTGACCTCTGCCTTTTACTGCAGAATTATATGCAGCATAAATCCACAGGGCCTCTTTCCTTTCAAGTGTGGGTATGTATATATTATGGTGTCACTGTTCACAGTGCTGTAGTTAAGGTGAGGTCAACATTTCCATAGAAAGCCCTACTTTCAGAATTCAGCTTGCACCATGAATTTTCGAAAGGTGTAAATGGAATCTCAATTCTTTCTGCTGTGCTCCAAAGTTGCTACATGGGGTCATAGCCTAGTGTTTTGTTTGTTTGTTTCTTTTTCTTTTTTTCATGTCTTGCTATTTTAAAAAGAATACATCACCCAGCAGGCCCCTAGTTTAGCTGCTACTTTGAAGGATGTAAACTGCTACCATGTATTTGAATTTAAAACAGAAACATCCTCAGATACAAAGATTTTCAGAGGGAAGTGCCCCATCCCAGTCTTCCCCTTTGACACATCAGAACAAGGAATCAGGAATTTCTCAGGTTCATTTCTCCTTCAATGAGTGTTCTCCAAAGGCCAGTTTAATAATGAATGTGATTGTAAGCCATATACCCTTCACGTTACTGGAGTTTTCCATTCACATCGTTTCTCTTTCTGTTTTTTCATATAAAAACCACTAGCTTGTTTTTCCTTTTAATGCATTTTCACATAAATTGTCTCATTCGAATGGAACCTGTGGAAAACAGTCATGTAATCCTGGGCGGTAGATAAAACAGGTCTAGCCCATTTGACAGATGAGGAACAGGAGGTTGGATGAGCTGGGCAGTCTGCTGAAGCTATGGTGCAGTGCCAGACCTCAAATTTCAGTTTCCTGATTATTTTTTTAAGACTCTTCTCATCATGCCCTCTTTCTAGCAAAGAAGTAAAGTCACTTATTTCCACGGTCATCATGGGAAGGCTTTTGGTGCTGATCACACCCCCCACCCCCAGGACTCCCCCCACCAGCTGGACCACAGAGGTGGTAGGAGTCACACCTTCTGTGCCCCCTACCCCTCCCCATAGGCTCTCCTGGGCAGTGCGATTTATTCCCTGCTAAATGCAGAATGATGCCTGGAAGTGTTGCTTCAACAACTTCTGTGCATTTCCATGCCAACCACGACCCTTCTCGGCTCTTTTTTTTTTTTCATCCTTGAGACCTGTGGAGCTGGATCTTTGTGCAGCCTTTGGATTAGCTGTGCACCGTGGCTTTCCCGTGTTCTCCTGTCTGCCTTTTCTGGCAGGCATGGATGTGTAAGCCGTGCCAGCATTTGGCCCGTAGTGCATGTCCTAAATAGTTATTTACACAGTTTGAGTCCATTTTAGTCAACTGGGTAAATAACAGCCCTCTTCAAAAGATTTATAAATCCATAAATATGTCTTTATACATACCCAATAGACAGGAATAACTCAATCTGTCAAGAACATATCTGGAGAGGTGTTTCCCCCACAGACGGGAGTAATACATATTTTAAAACTTTTTCTACTATATTATTTGTACTGCATTTCTTTTTCCCTTATTCGTTTTCAATGTTTGCCACTTTATTATGGCACCCAAGGTACAAAAAAAGAGAAAAAATCCCCTAGGCTTTGGTCTTCTGTTAAACAACCTTGTCTACAGTGCAAGGTAGGCATGTGACAGACTCTCAAGCGAGCCTTGTTCTTTCGGACTTACAAAGTAAAGAAAAGAAAATCAGTCATCCAGGAAATCATAATATTCTGACAGATTTCAAAATACATTAACAGTTCCTAGTAAAGAGTTCCAGCAGTTTGAGGAATTTTGAGAACCTGATAATTAGACAAATGAGTGACTCTTCTGGTTGATAGAGGAGTTTTAGTCTACATTTTTACCTAAGCATAAACAATAAAGTACAGAATCAAATGCTGGTCATTCTGAAGAGAATATACATGAGGTATATAACCAAGAAAATGCCAGCGATATTCTTCTTTTTCGGGGATTTAGTGGAGAAGGCAATGGCACCCCACTCCAGCACTCTTGCCTGGAAAGTCCCATGGACGGAGGAGCCTGGTGGGCCGCAGTCCATGGGGTCACAGAGTCGGACTCGACTGAGTGACTTCACTTTCACTTTTCACTTTCATGCACTGGAGAAGGAAATGGCAACCCACTCCAGTGTTCTTGCCTGGAGAATCCCAGGGACGGGGGAGCCTGGTGGGCTGCTGTCTATGGGGTTGCACAGAGTCAGACATGACTGAAGCGACTTAGCAGCAGCAGCAGTGTTTATTCATGATTTACTTAGCAGTAAAGAATCCACCTGCAATGCAGGAGATGTGGGTTCAATCCCTGGGTCAGGAAGATTCCCCTGGTGGAGGAAATGGCAACCCACTCCAGTGTTCTTGCCTGAAGAATCCCCATGGACAGAGGAGCCTGGTGGGCTATAGTCCTTGGGGTTGCAAAGAGTCGGACATGTCTGAAGTGAATGAACATACATGAATGATTTATATAATATATCTCTCCCCCAACTCAAATTATTTATCATGGCAACTCTTCTTATGGCATCTACATTCATTTCATATTAACACTTGTGGTCCCTTGCAGGAAATTGAGTCTTCAATAGCGAAGTACCTTTAAATGGGGATTTATAAGGAAGGCCTAACATCTGTATTTGGTTGGGGGTTTCAGCTGATGTGGCTGCAACATTGATTTTTGTCTACTTTTTAACTTTCCTCAAAGCACTTCCAGAGATATGAGATTTGATTCTTATTTTCGCCCTGTCAATGATTTGCTATTTTCCCATTTCAGAAGAGACAAAAGTAGAGCTCAGAAACCTTGAAATGAGTCACTGTCAGCCACCTCAGAATCTTGATCTCTTGCCTTTGTAACTGCTTTAGGATGTGGTGTGTTCAGGACCTAAGCTGAGGTGCACATTGGCAAATCCTGGGCTCTTTCGTGTGTCTTTTTTATCCTACTGGGTGCAGCTGCCCTACTGATCGTAATCAGGGTCTATTCTAGAAAGCATGTGGTTTGGACAGGAAGAACACAAGCAAATCTGGTGTTTTCTTCATGGATTTTTCTCCCACTGCTCCCCTCGGCCCGGGGCTCCCCTGGTGGCTCAGATGGTAAAGAATCCTCTTGCAACGCAGGAGATCCGGGTTTGATCCCTGAGTAGGGAAGATCCCCTGGAGGAGGGCATGGCAACCCACCCTAGTATACTTGCCTTGAGAATCCCCATGGACCGAGAAGTCTGGCGGTCTACAGTCCATGGGGTCACACAGAATCAGACATGACTGAGCGACTAACCACGGCACAGTAAACCCCCACCCCCACCCCCAGGGCTTCCAGAGCCACTCTGTAGCTCATAAGCAGCCTTAGCTGTGCTTACACGTTTTGAGTTTGGGCAAGTCTCCTTTTTGGGTTGAAAGTCAAGAGAGATGAATACGTGATAGCAATGAAATAATAAAATAACCCACTATGGGCTGTCAGTCAGTGTAGGTATTTCATCACTCGTGTTGTGGAGAAGGTCACCGAGGTCCAGAGAGGCGGAGAGACTTACCCACAGTCACATCCTGGTTGGTGGTACAGCAGGGACTTGAACCCACGCAGTCTGACTCCAGAGCCCAAGCCACTATTTGATGTGATCCTGGAATGTTACCTAGAAATGGGAAAACAGGTCCTGCGAGGGCCATTCTCTCTGTGATCACCTCAAGGACTCTGGCTCCTATTGCCTGCGCTGGGCCTGGTGCTCTTGTCTGTAATCGGGTGATGAAGCTGTGAATCAAACAGAATCAGCGTTAGCTTCAGGGGGGTTCTACTCTGCTGGGGACTGAGAATCCAGTTTTGTGTGCTAAGTAGAAGGATGACTGAGCTCTTGACAGTGGAGTAGGATGATTGATATGATTAATTTGTATTATGTATGAAGAGCCTCCACCATTGCACTCATTCAAAGATTTATTGAATTGAGAAGAGGAGCCTAGAAAACAAGTAAGGACATTTCTCTCGCAGAACATTTCCCACTTCAAGCTCATCTCATTTTCCTCTTTTGTGAGGAGAAAGAAAAAGTCTGATTTTTACATTGAAATTTCACGTGAAACATTTCAACCCTAAAGAACTTTGCCGGTCTCTAGAATTTTTCTAAAACCCGCTTATGAACTTCTTGGGGGGCCAGGGCTCAGATCAACAATGGTATCTTTGCTCCCACAAAAAAATGCAAAATCAGGGTGTTTCTTTAAAGAGGAACCATTGAGAAGCACTGCTATTTCTTTACAATAATGTGTCAGCAGTTGCCACTGCCCCTCCCCCCTGCACACCAGCTTTTGTAGGCGTTCCGGCAACCTATAGGCAGAAGGCAATTCCATTTATTATTGAAGGGAATTTGGAGGCAGTCATTTCAGACCTGTGAAGCCAGCAGGCAGAGCTGGGTGAGAGCAGGGCGGTGGGGTGGGGGTGGGGGGGCGGGTGTGTGGAGAGAAGGAGGTAGGGAAGGGCCACATTTTGTTCCAGATGACTAAGCAACGATTTATATACCCGCTCGCCTTTTTACATGAAGAAGAAAAGTAATAACAGCCCAAACCCGGGCATTTGAAACAGTCAGCTGTCTGATGAATAATGGGGTAGGTGGGAAGGAGCTCTCTGATTGGATGTCTTAATGAGCAATTTCGCACAGAGTTTGGGCTGCAGTTCCCCTTGACCTTTGCCCTTTATTGACCAAACTGACACTTCATTTTTCACATACTTCCAATTATGGCTTGGCTCAAGTGTTGCCCTCCCTCCTTTATTTCTTTCCTATGGACAACTTGAGAGTAGTTGAGGCCACAGAAGATATTTTAATTTGAAAAACTACTGTAGCAACTCAGGTTTAGGATATAATCTGTAATTTGCAGTTTTTCAGATGAAGACACAAAGTAAATACTGCTTGTTTTGAAACAGTTTTATTTTGTCTTTTTTTATCCCAATTTATTTTAAAAACAAGATATTTATAATAATCTAAGCACCCTGAAAAGAAAGAAAAATGTCTAAAAAGTAGACTTTTTTTTTTTTTCATTTATTTGTCTGTTGGTCCAGGTGACTTAAATGATCCTATATTTGTTCACACTTACTTCTTAAGCCTTGTTCTTCTCCCGGAATGTCCTCTATTTCAATAGAACTAGAATGCATTTTGCAAAATACACTTTGGTAAAAAAAAGTAGAATATAATTGTGATCACAGGCCTTAGGCCTTGGGCCACCGCTGCCCTGTGTTGTACTTCAGTTACATTTAATGTTGATTGCAAATTCAAGTGTGGTCTTTGCTTGCAGTGGCAGGCAGAACAGGAAAATGATTTCCTGATGGGAAAAGTCAGGTGTAAAAAAAGAAAGGGGAAGTTATTATACTCTGCAAATCCATGTTATCAAAAAGTTCCATATTACTAACTTATCAAATATGTTAAATTAGATGTATGGACAGAGAATTGTTTTTTCCCAAGAACACCCTGTACTCTAATCACCTTATCTTTTATTGACTCATCAAATGTGAGTAACTGTTTTCTGTTCTCCATTTGCTTGGCTTCAAGCATCATGGAAGCAGGCTGTCTTTAAACAAAAAAAAAATAACTGCATAATCTGAAAGGCATTACTGTTTCTTTAGGGGCATGAACTTGGCCACGAGTGTTTTCACAGAAAGTGCATATTCTCACTAATACCAGGGGTACATCCCCAGTGGACTTGGTCATTGGTTTTCATCTTAACTGAAAAATTCATTTGAAATTATTTACTCCCAAATAGATTTCCCTCTAACACAAAAGTGTGTGTTGCAAAGTGGATGAAGTGTTACCTACTTTATTATGTAGCCCTGTGGCATATCCATGGCATATTTTTACTATAATATGGTAATAAAAGAATATGTAAAAGGCAGACAAAGGTTCTGTCTTTTTCTGTAAGGTGACCTCTGTTACCAAGTAACTGCTTTACTTATGAGCTTATTAAAAACTCAAAAAATGAGCTTTTCATACTTCAGAGGCATTGATGTGAAAATGAGCTGTCCTGTGAGTAGTTTTCTTGATCATTTTTAGAACAATTGATTAGCCAAAGAGCTCCTGTCATTAGTTGACATTGACTGATAGCAATTTGTCACAAGCTCTGAAGGTCAGCGAGACAGTTGGAGTTTCAGCCTGCCTTTGATTGACCTTTACAGAGTCCATCCTCATGTGATTGGGTTTGAATGGGTCTGACCCTCGATTGGAAAAGACAGGACATTAGTCAACAGGCTCATTTCGTATATTTTCTGTTGATTGCTCATTTTTATTTATGTGTGAACTCAAGGTCTGGATAGCTTATCAAATTTTGTACTCTAGGTTTTGAAATGTAAGAAGTGCGGTACTTGTTAAGTATGGCCTTAAAACCACAAGTCTGTTTCCCCCCTGGTTTGCAGTTATAGAACACTCTGTACGTAATGTGGGCTTTGCCGCTGACACTTGCTCTGTCACCTGTGCAGATACTGGGATTTTTGTTGCCTTCAATGAATTGAAATTTTGTTTTTGTTGTGTTGGTTTCTTAAGAAATACCGACTTCGGTGTGACTTGTCGGACTTCTGAAATTATACCCCAGTTCTCTGACTTTCCAAGAATTAATGGCATTGGTCTCTCAAGAGTCTTGTAATATTTTAAAATAAAAAATGAGTAGCAAAGAATTCTATGAATGATGATGTTATGTCAACTCATCAGGAAGTCCTGCAAGCCAGAAGGTATGAAAACATTTTAGAAAGGTGTCTTCTTTACAATTTCACTTTGTCTACTGAAGATTAGAGAAAGCTTTTCTGACTGTAACAACGCTGGTCTCTCAGGGAGAGTGGGATGTGATACTTTCTGTTGTAGTGGACCTGGAAGTAAATGGTTAGTTCTTTCTTCCCAAAACCGTGAAGTGTTTTTCAAAAACATATCTCGTATAGAAGAATATATTCCACATTTGTATTAATAACATGCATTTTATTGCCTTATATAAATAATAAAAGGGTCACCTGTGCTTTCAAAACTCAGATATTAGTGTGTAATTATTTAATTCAGTTTCCAAATAAGGCCTTTCTTTTCTTTTCTTCTCTTTCACTTTCCTTTTTCCTCTTGACTCTGCATTGAGTTTTAAACTATAAGCAATAACTTGCTTTTCAGGTCCATCCTCCTAGGCATTCTAAGGTCACCACATACAGCCTGGCACAGCTGAAACATGTGTTTCAGTTTCTACTCTAGAAAATAAACCAGGAGAGAATCCATTGTCCCTGGTAGTAGATTCTTTATAAGGTGTCATTCTTGGCAAGGCTGCAATGAGGAAGTTAATTTTAGGGAAGCATCCCTTTCATATAGCCCAAGGAGCTAAAAAGAGTTTAAAATTGTAATCACTTCTTGCAGATGAGCCAGAATATGATCACAAGTTGTATTTAAGGGGAGAAATGTAAATTTATACATTTCAGTCAAGTCATTAGAAATAGATTAAGCACTTACTGTATGGAAGGTGCCCTGTGTGAGGCTATTAAATTGAGTAGGTCATAGTATTTGCCCTCAGGAAGCTCATGTGTGCTACCAAGAGCATTAAGCTTATGGAGGTGAAATATCCACTAAATACTGAATATTCTTAGGAAGCTATGAGTGTATGTATTTCACAATACACCAGTGACGCAGATACACTGAACTCTGTGGCCAAGGATGTTGACTGAAACACAGAGTGGATGGGATTTGTCCTAACTGGCAGAGGGACACTTCTACCTTGATCCTCAGACTGCCATGTAAGTTCAGCATCTCTGGGGCCCTGTGAGGCCAACTGTGATCCATGGTCCCTTCTTGGGAACTTGGCCCAAGTGGCCACCAAGGGTCTCTGCTGTTTGAACCAGTGGGGTCCTCATTGCTTTCTCAGTCTTTATTCACATCAGCTGATTCATACTGATCTTCTTCAGGGAATCCTGACACTGAAGGGGAGAAGATCCCTTTGGCAGTTTGGTGAGGTCAATGGATCCCTTGTCAGTAGTATTTTTATTAATGCATAAAATCAAATACATAAGATTATGAGGTAAACTATACTGAAATCCAGTTATCAAAATATTTTAAAAAACAAATTGTAATATAATGATATGTTTCTTGTTTTAATATGCATTAAATAATGAAGTCTAGCAATAATTCTGTTGTCTACCACATTTTTGAATGATGAATGTAAACAGTGTCTTAAGATATTTATAACAACTATTTTGGGATATGTTATTATGATTTCCACAGGTGACAAAGTCACAGGTCCTACTAATAGTTCTGTGATTTGTGCCTACCTAGATACACACTTGAGGTAAATACTCATTCCAGTTAAAGTTTACTGATAATAAAAGATTATTTTTTTCCCTCCTAAGTACTTAGGTCTTCTGAGTTCTAAACCATGGGTCCCCTTGAGGAAGTCCAGGTTAAAAACTTCTATGTTAATTTGTGTCATCTGTAAGAAGTATTCTGTGAACCCCCCGATTGGAGGAAGTGACCCCCTTTTATGCTCTCAGGGTATCCTGTGTCTTGTCCTTTTTCATGAACATATGTGTGTATATATACACAAATACACACACACACATATTTTCATGTCCATCCTCCTAGACATTCTAAGTATATATGTGTGTGTGTGTGTATGTGTGTGTGTGTATGTGTGTGTGTGTGTGTAGGGGTCTTCCCTGGTGGCTCAGTGGTAAAGAATCCGCCTGCAATGCAAGAGACATGAGTTTAATCCCTGAGTCGGGAAAATCCCCTGGAGAAAGAAATGGCAACCCACTCGAGTATTCTTGCCTGGAAAATCTCATGGACAGAGGAGCCTGATGGCCTACACAGTCCATGGGGTCGCAAAAGAGTTAGACATGACTAAACAACAACATAAATTTTTGGCCACACAATGCAACATGCAGGATCTTAGTTCCCCAAGCAGGGATCAAACCCACACCCCTAGTCTTAACCATTGGCCCTCTAGGTAAGTGCCTCCTTTCTCATATATTTAAATGAAACATTCATGCATCAGCCTCCCCAAGGGATTATGTTTTCTTCATCTTTAACTCTCCTGTGCCCAGCATAGTTATGGCACATGACCACTGATGGATAATTATTTGTTGAAGAGGACTGGGGACTCTCTCATGCTTTCAAACTGTCTGCACTACATTCCCCCAGGACTGATTTCTTCTGGGTACCAGATCACACACGATCCTCTCTGTCAAAATGTAAACAGATACCAAAGTTTTGCCTGTTCCCACCCCCAGAGAGGTGTTTTGACTGGGGCACTCAAGGAAAGATTCTATTGGTAGCTCTTGCAGAATTTGGTGGTAGACGGGGCTTGGGGATGCACCTTAAATCGCAGCATCTGCCTAGTTGCTAGTTCTGCCTACTCCTCCTCTTGGGTTCTATCCTCTGGGCCTGAATGGGTGTCCAACAGAAGATGGCTGGGGACTGGCTGCAGCATTCTGGAATCTTTTGAGGAACCTTGAGGTAAGAGGTTAAGGATGGATTACAGGAGTAACTGTGCCGCCCTGGGAGAATGCTTTTATGTCCTGTGCTGTTCCCAGAAGCAGACGTGATTCCATCCCCTGGGATGTGATATTGAGCTCTGCTCCTGAATTTATCTCTCTCCCTCATGACTGCTAGCACTAATTAAGGATAGTGGTGGAGGTTTTGGCTGTTGGCCTAGCAAAAACTAACCCAAACAGTAAATTTATGCCAAGCATTCTCCTTTAAAAGAGGTAGGCGTTGTCTCCCTTTTACATTGATTGGTCCCAGAAGTGTAGTTGATAAGTTGGGTTTTGCTCAAGTGTCTGGCTTTGTGGATTAGTTCAGTCTTGCAGATAATTTTCTGTAATTACTTAACCTAAAAGCATTCTGTCTGATTAGTACCATTAGCTTTGGCCTTCCCTGTTTACCAATATCAACCCATGTGCCTTCCCAACTAGACGAAACTCATCTTATTTCCTAACAAAGAATGGAAGAGGTAGAACTTCTCCTACCTATTCCCACATCAGGAGAAGAAGGGAACAAGGCTCTACCTAGAAAGTCAAAATTATCTTCAAAACTTTTTTTTTAAGAAAGAAGGAATTGAAGAGTCAATACGGAAAGCATTGTATTTGCCAATAGGCTTATGGCTAGATCTTTAGCATTTGATCAGTTCTCTCTCTTTTTAAACATTTTATTTGTTTTGTTTGACTCTTTCCTTGAGTGTCCCCTTTTACAATACACCCGTGACAGCAGGACAGGTAAGACCTTGACACCCTTTTGTATTTTGATACCTTAGGTGAAGAGGATATATCTTAATTATACAATGTTTTTACGTATTTTCCTTTTCATTCTGTGAAAGGATTTAAGGAAGGAAGGAGAAATATATAGTATATTATAAAATTCAAAAAAAGTAGATGAAAAAATTAGAATGAAAAGAAAATAAGAAGTCATTCTTAAGAGAGCATGGAACATTATGAATTATAGGCTCATGTCCAGTTGTAAGAAGTAGGCAGTTAATTTGGCTCTGAGCTTCCTAGCAGCCAAAATGAAGAGTGAAATATAATCAGTTCCGAGATTTAGAGCATCCTTGGAAGTTGCTCAGAAGAATCTCTTTGACAGGCATTAGAACCCACATATCCTCACCCAGCTAATCCAGGAAGACGGCATAGGCTGACATCCTCACTGCACCTGCAGGGCTCCTTTACATCTCCCTCAGCTCCCTAGCACAGTGCTGCAAATAGAGTAAGTGCTTGATCAATATTTGCTTTATTTGTCTGGATTTCTAGATTTATATTCAGCCCATTCACATTTTAACTCCTTGGTATCTAAGCTAAGTTTGATTGCCGTGGCTGAAACAGATGACAGCTTGTCTTCATATGAACTGCAGTGCTGATTGTTTTGTGATGCCATGAGTGTCTTTCCCAGTTTCTGTCACCCCCTTCTGACCATTTTATGGTGAGCCAGCTCCATTCTCCAGTCTTTTCTCCCTGTACCTGGGGACAGGGGTACAGGTGAGAATACTCTTGTCCTTTTGGTCGTTATCCTCTGAAATGAGGTAAATGGATCTGGAGAGATTGAGATAGAAAGTGATTCAGTCGTGTATGACTCTTTGCAACTCCATGGACTGTAGCCTACCAGGCTCCTCTGTCCATGGAATTTTCCAGGCAAGAGTACTGGAGTGGATTGCCATTTCCTTCTCTAGGGGATCTTTCTGACCCAGGGATCGAACCCAGGTCTCCCGCATTGCAGGCAGACGCTTTACCATCTGAGCCACCAGGGAAGCCCCAATTTAAGATTCAGATAAGTGATGATTAAAATGGAGATGCTGAGGGACTGAGCTGGGATACTGGGATGGTAAGATATGGTGGCCACAGTGTTTATGATTTCAGCCTGTAAAATTGGAGGGGATTGTGTGTTGTGAATATTTGATTTACCAAGCACTCAGAACATCTCCCCACATGAAAGGAATTCTCTTAGTGCCAATAAAAGGTATTGTTTGATATCGTGAATTTTAAGCTGATGACAGGAATGCTCCCAAACCTAGAAAAGGTGAAGATAGAAGTAGTCCCATTCACCAACTTACTGAGTATTAATGGAATGTCCACTGTGTACCAGCCCATTGCTAGATGTGAGACCTGAGAATGAGAGAGGCTACTCCTGGAATCAAGGCGCTGAACGTCCAGTGATGGAGCAGACAGTTCACACAGGGCAGGTTAAGTCTCACAGTTCATTGGACTCAGTGTAATTTGGAAGCAGAGACGTGGCACCTAACAAACTGGCGAAGATGCAGTGACTGCCTCTCCCCAGCCTTCCATGGCAGGCAACATTAATCCATCACAGTGCCCTTTCTCGTTGAATGAGACTTGGATGTGGGTCCATCTCAGCACTCCAGGCAACCACTGCCAGCACTCCCAGAGTTAGCCCTGAGAGCCATCTGCTTTCATTCCCAGTCTCCTACCCAGCTTCCTCGAGGAGCAGCTTGCTATGGAAACTTGATATGGATGGAGAAGTAGAGGGGCACGCGAGGCACAGAAATTAGTTTGTGTAGTGGCATGAAGGAAAGAGAAAGCATGCCACTGTAGCTGGTGTGTGAGCAGAGAACAGGGGCAAGGAAAGTCTGAGGTGAGGCCGGCAGGGAGCAGGACCAGACCGCGAAGGGTCATATACATTGCCTTGGGAGTTGGGAGTTGGCTGGGAATTGGGGAGCCACTGAAAACAGTGTTGTGTCCTGGGCAGATCTGAGTGAAGAGGGATGTGTCAGGGGGAAGGTTGGGGCCAGCACTTTTCATATTCAGGAAGACTGGGGTTGTGGGTTGAGTCAGAAGGAGGAGGCTCTGGAGAACTTTTGAGGAGGAGACTGGACCAGACTGAGTGGTGAGGGGTAGAGGAGCTCAGAAGGGCTGGAAGCAAGCCAAGTCTCAGAACACTGCTCTCTAGACCACAGGTCCCTTCTGGCACATTCCCTGTATTCTCAGGGTAGCCTCCCTGAGTAGGCTGGTCATTGTGGCATATGGCTTCTCCCCCACACCCTGGCTGCACGTTCTTCCCACCCTTTCTGAGGGCAGCTCCTGGAAGCCCGGCCACCACCCTCTGCTGGCCTGCTTTCCCGCAGAGAAGGCTCTGGCTCCATGGTGACCAGGGGCTGCATGGAAAGGAAGGGGCCAGTCAAGCTATCATGGGAATTTGGTGACTCATTTCATCAGTTTACTGCTCTGAACATGAGGTGACTTCCCCCTTTGCTTGACAGCTGATTGATGAGCATTTCCTCGGAGTAGATGCTTTGTTTCACAAGCCTTCGTGTTCATGGACTCTCAGTGGGTGCTAATCCTGTCTTTCCCCTTCCCAGACTGCTGAGTTTTCTTTTTATGTAGAATCTTCAAATTACCTGCCTACGACTTAATCGATTCCAGGATGGAAAATAGTGTACTCTTAACACTTGCTGATACAACTCCATTCCATCCACTTTTGCCAGAATGTTGAAGAATCCAGGATACTGTTTTTTAATACTGAAACAGTATTTTCTTGACTCACAATCTGTCACCTGGTCTGTAGTGTGTCTACATTGAAAGTTGGCCTTTAAAATAGTGTACCTCATTTTGTGTGTCTGGAATTTTGTTTCGCTGTTAGTTTTCACTTTCTTTCCCAGGATGTAGGTTTGTGTATTTTTAGAAAGATTGCCCATTACTTTGTTTCCAGATGTCCTGATGCTCTTGATAGGAAAGGAATCAGCTTTGGAAAACATTAATTGCTCCACTAAATGATGGAATGTTAATAAAAGCTACATAGCAAGGAGTGGAAGCATTCCTTTGAGGTTCCAAGAATATTCCCTAGGCTTATTTTTCATACGTGAGGTGGAGGCAGTAGACAGGTTAATGTGGGTCAGAGTCATCATCCTAGATCATGGCTGTGGTCCTTAGATTTGGTTTCCGCATTTCAGGTAGAGGCAGTTGGTTTAACGTGCCTTACTTTGCATCTGGAACAGATTCTATTTTTAATCTGTAAGTTGAATGTGGCATGGAGCCATTTGCTGCCCAGATCCAAATGCATAACTCCTGTTGCTATCAGTGAGTTTCTTGATGGATTGGAGAGAAGTATTTATTACAGATCTTTCTCTGCCTCTGTAGAATTAAACATGCTGAACAAATCCTAGCACTTTTCAAGTTAAAACGAAGTGTTTTCTAAGGTAGCAACCATGCTGGCTTAAAGGAATCATGCAACAGTTCCAAACAGACACACGCACATAACCGTAGAATTGGTTTTCAGGCAGAGAGAGGAAACTGGGCTCAGGAACCTTGGTGGCAAGCAGAGTATAGGACATGGCTGTATTGAACTACACAAAATTGCTTTTAAATAGAAGAGATAAGAGGAGAAAACCTTTTCTTTGAACAGTACTCTGCTCGTGAGAATGTACGCATTATTGTTGGTGAGCAATGCTAACAAATGCCCTCCTGTACTTCCTCACTCTTATTACCCGGTGGTGGGAATGGTATGGCAATGTTCGCTCAGAATTGACTGATGTTTGCATCTATAAATAAATGTACTCAAATCATAATCGTTATAACAGGATTGTTTGATTACCTGGCTGTGGCCTTGTTCTGAGATAGCTTTTGGATCACCTGTTCGTTGGGAACATTTGACAGACCTGTGTTTATTACCCAATTGAATGTCAGTAGCAATTGCAGCTAAAGATAAACAAAAATGCAAGTACTTGTTGACCTTGACTTTTTTCCATAAGAGATTGGACTTGATGGCTCTATTGCTGTTGAGCTGATAAGGGTTATAAACAGTAGTTTAAGGAAAATGTTTTATTCCCAGAGGAAAATACCCTGTTTGCTGTGGGAAATGGCAATAGCCATGTATACCCTTTGCCAAATTTCCTTAATTCACCTTTATTTGGCCTGTGGGAAAAGAATGTGGGTGAGGGGAAACTTTTTATGGCTTTAATATATATTTGAATAGACTGTTATAACTTGTGAATGGTGTAGTTTGCAGATTACAATTTTAGAAGAAGCCAATGATGTTTCTGTGATTTATGATACTTAGTAACATGATTTCTTTGGAAAATATCACGTTAATATAATCTTGTGTTTCAGAGATGCAGTGCTTGTAAAAATACAATATGGTGCCCAAATGGTCTTTCAGATTCTAATTAAAAGCATAAAAATATTGTTGGTTAGTAATCTCACTAGGGGCAAAGAAAGAGAAAATGGGCCTGGTGAATATATTGATGTGGGGCACTACTAAAGGATGCTGGGGGATGTGGCAATCAGTGCTTTTCTTCAGGCACAAGTCTTATTAAGTTCCAGATTTGAATCAAGACACTTTGGGCCATTAAGAATCCCCCACTTCTTGGTGAGGCATAAAGCCTCGGTGACTTGTCCTATTTGCTCTTAAAAAATCCCACTGCATTTTCCTTTAGAGAAGAGGTGCTTTGGCTCAATGCCACTGGCTGCAACTTCTGCTCTTAAAATGTTGTTTTGATGCATACTGTAGTGATGGCTGAATTGATTTCTGTGCATAAACGGTGGCCTAGATTCTTGCCCTGTGGAAATCCATGGAATTAAGAACTGTGGGTTCCCGGAGTGATAAGAGGTAAGCGAATGATTAGATATGCATGCAGGGAAAAAATGGAGATGCTTGTAGAATGGAAATAAGGGTCTATATAATTTGCAAGTTTAATGTAAATGTAAGCCACTAGTACAACTAATAATTTAATGCTAATATGTGAGAGTAAGTAAATGTAATTCTAATCATTTCCTGTTTGGTGTGTTCTCAAAGAATCCTGAGCAAAAATACATTGCACTGAACTATTTTCCCAGCTACCCAGACGAAAGACTGGTCTACTGACACCTGTGGCCCTTATGAGATCTCTGGGATACCAGTGAGTCAAATTTCTTTCTAGATAGAAGTTGTGGGACAGTGTGAGATGGCAGAATCTTAGCCAGAGTTTCTTGCAGAGACACTTAGAACACTGGCCTAGGGGACTGATCCACCATGACCTTGTAAGTAGTGAGTTCAGTTCAGTAGCTGAGTCGTGTTTGACTCTTTGCAACCGCATGGACTGCAACATGACAGGCTTCCCTGGCCATCACCAACTCCCAGAGCTGGCTCAAACTCATGTCTGTCAAGTCGGTGATGCCATCCAACCATCTCATCCTCTGTCGTCCCCTTCTCCTCCCACCCTCAATCTTTCCCAACATCAGGGTCTTTTCCAATGAGTCAGTTCTTCGCATCAGGTGGCCAAAGTATTGGAGTTTCAGCTTCAGTGTCAGTCTTCCAATGAATATTCAGGACTGATTTCCTTTAGGATGGACTGGTTGGATCTCCTTGCAGTCCAAGGGACTCTCAAGAGTCTTCTCCAACACCACAGCTCAAAAGCATCAATTCTTTGACACTCAGCTTTCTTTATAGTCCAACTCTCACATTGATACATGACTACTGGAAAAACCATATCTTTATAAGTGGTCACTGGTATTATTTAATAACAAGATATTTTTCTAAATATATTGTAAATATTTGACCTTATATTCCATCTATCAAAGTACAGATTTCCTCATGATGATATCTCCAGTAAGTTTTGGATATACTTTTGGGAGAAGAGGTCCTTTGAATGAAATTTTAAAATAAAAGGAAAGAAGGTCATGCCATAGATAACCAGTGGGGAATTTTGTGCTGTCTTAAAAAAAAAAAAAAAGAAAGAAAATAAACAGCAACGGTAGAGCAGAAGAGTTCCCTGGCTAGTCTTGCTAGGCCCTATCTCTTTCCTTGTGAATTTCTTGGGAAATCACTGCTTGCTGGCTTCCACTTCTCCACGAAACTTTTGTGAAGAACAGTGGAAATCTTTACGCTGACAGATGCCATTGAGGATTATTCTGATGTCTATTACCTGGTGGATAAAATTAGAAAGTGTATTTCTGACATGGCCACAAACCCTTCCCTGTGACAGAAAGACTATAACCTAGAATCTCTGTAAACACACACACACACACACACTCCTTTAGGATTACTGGTGATTCTCTGGTTGACACATTAGAAATGGCAGAGGTGAAGGTGTGCCTGGGAGGTCCTGGCCTCTGGCAGCAGGAGGGCTCAGGGACTCTCTGTTCAGCCTCCTCTGGGCTGCATGAGGGGAGCTTTCTACATCCTTCCTTGTAGTTGCTGAAGGATGTGGCAAGGACATGAATTGTGTGTGGCTGGCTTTCTGTCCTGCTTCTAGGAAAGACTTCTGTGTTTATCTGCATTTTTCTGAGCACCAGTTGGCTTTGTAGCTGCCTCCCAGGCCACTTTGTGGGAAAGCTTTCTTTATGGTGGGTGACGTGGCATTTCTTGTCACTTCCTCAAATTCCTTCCCGCTGCCTATCAGCATCGCTCTAGACTTATCTGGGTTGAGCTTCAGCCAGCCAGAGCTAATCCTGGTTCCTATTTCAGAGGGGCAGAGTGACAGCAATGACGCTGCCATTTCTTGGCTTGTGACCTGGGGTGCTGGTGTGGGGAGCAGAGAAAAGAGGTACAAGAATTGGGGCCCATGGGCTTGCTTTTCAGACCTGGTACCTGGAGTCTCCTCTATCCTGTCATCACTCTTTTTTCTCCCAAAGGCTGACAATATTGTTGATTTCAGTGTGCACTTGAATGTAACTTTTCCAACTGTAACCTGAAGAAATCAAGGGTAACTTTGCCTGAACTTACTCTCATCCCATCTGCTGAGGTCAGCCCTGACCTGAGGTGAGCCCCTCAGAGAAAATCTTATGAATTGGTATTTAGAGGATCAGAAACAGGTGTCTCTTTTGTTCTGATCCTCCATTATTTAACAAATGTTTATTGAACACCTATTATGGGTCACATACAATGTGGGATTGGAGAAGGCAATGGCACCCTATTCCAGTACTCTTGCCTGGAAAATCCCATGGATGGAGGAGCCTGGTAGGCTGCAGTCCATGGGGTCGCAAAGAGTCAGACACAGCTGAGCAACTTCACTTTCTTTCTATAGTTCCTTTTGGGGTAAGTAGGAAATAGCAACCCATTCCAGTGTTCTTGCCTGGAGAATCCCATGGACAGAGGGGCCTGGTGGGCTGCAGTCTATGAGGCTGCAAAGAGTCGGACACGACTAAGCAACTGACAAACACACACACAATGTGGGATCATGGGAAGGAAAAATCTCCTAACAAAGAGCATTTTTTTTTTTCTGAAATGTGTCTACCTATCTCAGTTTGTGAGTCTTGACCACTAATCCTATAGTAATCTTATAAAATCTCCACGTCTCCATTTTATAGATGAGAATTGCCTCTCACAGGCTGTAGGTGGGAAATACCAGAACCAGAATCTGCCAGGTTTTCAACTCCGACACCTTTCTTTTGTACCAACTTAAGAAGTAACCTAATAACTGATATCTTCTTGGTCCATGTATTTGTGAAATGTATTCATCGTATCTCTCATTGAGAAGAGAGAAGAGAGAATAAAATTAGGGAAGATCTTTAGCAGGAAGTGATCAGACACTTCTATTTCATTCATTATTCACTCACTCACTCATTCATTCATTCATTCACAGAGTACTAGACACTGTGCTAAATCCCGAGACAACGAAGATGAATAAGACCATTCCTGCCTTCAGGAATTTACAGTCCAGTGTTTGCTTCTCCCCTCACTTTTTTTCTTTTTAATATTTATTTATTAATTTTTGTTTGTTTGGCTGCATCAGGCCTTAGTTGTGGCTCAAGGCATCTTTGCTGTGTCATATGAGATCCTTTGTTGCGGCACATGGATTCTCTAGTTGTGGAGCACAGGCTCTGGAGTGCGCAGGCTTCAGTGCTTGCAGTGTGCAGGCTTTTAGTTGCCCCAAGGCATATGGGATCTTAGATACTGGACCAGGATTGAACCTGCATCCCCTGCATTGCAAGGCAGATTCTTATCCACTGGACCATCACTGAAGTCCCTCCCCTCACTTCTGAATTGAGAAATATCTGGGACAAACATACTTCCTGATGCTGTTCTCTTAGGAGTTACTGACACATTCATCCAACTTGGTTGATCAGTTCAGTTCAGTAGCTCAGTCGTGTCCGACTCTTTGCGACCCCATAGACTGCAGCATGCCAGGCTTCCTTGTCCATCACCAACTCCCAGAGCTTACTCAAACTCATGTCCATCAAGTCAGTGATGCTGTCCAACCATCTCATCCTCTGTCATCCCCTTCTCCTCCCGC
Source organism: Bos javanicus (assembly GCF_032452875.1). Taxonomy (NCBI): domain Eukaryota; kingdom Metazoa; phylum Chordata; class Mammalia; order Artiodactyla; family Bovidae; genus Bos; species Bos javanicus. The sequence continues at coordinate 64,739,254 of NC_083878.1, forward strand.
CTTCAATCTTTCCCAGCATCAGCGTCTTTTCCAATGAGTCAGTTCTTAGCATCAGGTGGCCAAAGTATTGGTTGATGCTGTTGATTAATTTTCAGGCATGAGGGGGGTTCAATATGTGATTAGACCCGAAGAGTATGGGTCTCTTCTCATGGAAAAAATGACTTTATCTTCTTTGGGCAGAAGAGTAGCCTAGACACTTAAAACATGTGGGTGATATTAACATCTCCTTATTGGGTTGTTGGTGAGATTAAACAAGTTGATATATAGAACTGAGAACAGTGCCTGGCACATAGTAAACATTATGTCTGTGTTAGCTGCTATCATCATCATGATCTGGTTAGTACTGGCGCTGATTTCTGAGTTTGAGTGATGACATAATGGGGGATGGAGACTCGAGTACTATTCCCAAGTGTGTCTTCACTTTACAGCACAGAGCGTTTGTTTGCCCTTGGTGTCAGGACAGGGAGCCCTCTATTCTTGGTGGGCCACTGAAATTGCCACCTATACGGGAATCCCTTCTATTGTTCATCACCCTCAAATGCCTTGTCATAAATCTGTCACTTTTACCTTTGGAGGTGATGAGGAGGAAGTGAATGAGGAAGAAGAGATTTAGATTGCAGATGATACTTCTCACCTCAGACTTCCAGTCCACTGGATTCTTTTAAACACAGCTAGTGCTATTTCTACCACATAGTGAGGTGTCTGAAAAAAAATGAGGTTTGCAGTGTCAGTCAGGATGACATGTTGCATGGCGTACCTCTTGTTGATGGTCCAATTGAGGTGGATTCAGAGCTCTCTGAAGACCTGGCTGAAATTTCCTCCCAGGAGTCCAGTTAGAATGGGGAATGTATTTGCCCAGTAACACAATTTCTTCTAGCATCTCTGGTCTCATGTTGTGACATTAATCTTTGGTCTTTGATGAAGCTATTGGGCAGTATCAGGCCTTTGAATTTCAGGATGTCTTGTTATCAGTGAAGTTTAAAATACAGGAAGATAATTCTTTGTATTATAGATAAATTTCACCAAATGTTATATAGAGCTTGAGGACTACCTTTATAGTAATTGCAGTTGGTAAAATAAGGTGCAAAGCATCCCTTGCCTATTAATACTGAATAGGAAATTGTGGTTCTGGGAAGTTCAGTTAAGTCGCTCAGTCGTGTCTGACTTTGCGACCCCATGAATCACATCATGCCAGGCCTCCCTGTCCATCACCAACTCCCAGAGTTCACCCAAACTCATATGCATGGAGTCAGTGATACCATCCAGCCATCTCATCCTCAGTCATCCCCTTCTCCTCCTGCCCCCAATCCCTCCCAGCATCAGGGTCTTTTCCAGTGAGTCAACTCTTCGCATGAGGTGGCCAAAGTACTAGAGTTTCAGCCTCAGCATCAGTCCTTCCAATGAACACCCAGGACTGGTCTCCTTCAGGATGGACTGGTTGGATCTCCTTGCAGTCCAAAGGACTCTCAAGAGTCTTCTCCAATACCACACTTCAAAAGCATCAATTCTTTGGTGCTCAGCTTTTTTCACAGTCCAACTCTAACATCCATACATGATCACTGGAAAAACCATAGCCTTGACTAGACGGACCTTTGTTGGCAAAGTAATATCTCTGCTTTTTAATATGTTGTCTAGGTTGGTCATAACTTCCCTTCCAAGGAGTAAGTGTCTTTTAATCTTATGGCTGCAATCACCATCTGCAGTGATTTTGGAGCCCCCAAAAATAAAGTCTGGCACTGTTCCCACTGTTTCCCCATCTATTTCCCATGAAGTGATGGGACCAGATGCCATGATCTTCGTTTTCTGAATGTTGAGCTTTAAGCCAACTTTTTCACTCTCCTCTTTCACTTTCATCAAGAGGCTTTTTAGTTCCTCTTCACTTTCTGCCATAACGGTGGTGTCATCTGCATATCTGAGGTTATTGATATTTCTCCCGTCAATCTTGATTCCAGCTTGTGCTGGGAAGTTACAGGGAGGCAAAACCAGATTTACAGGCAGGTCTTTATTTGTTTATAGCAAATCAGCTTTACTTCTTCTTTTGTCTACAGAATAACTGGTGGTGTTGACTGCCCACTCTCTATCTCCCACACCTCGTTCTAATCGTCTCTTCTTGTTCTTCTGTGTATGTACCATGTTGTAGCCTAGACATGATGAGACCAGAGAGGCTATTTCACATGGTGACTATTTTAATTTTTTTCAATCCACTTTCTCATGACGCATTAAAGTCCTTGAATTTTTTTAAATTTTTAACTGAAATGCAGTTGATACACAATATTGTATTAGTTTCAAGTGTACAGCAAAGTGATTCAGACATACTTATATACATGTATGTGTGTGTGTGTGTGTGTGTTCAGTTGCTTCAGTAGTGTCCGACTCTGTGACCCCATGGACCATAGCCCACCAGGCTCCTCTGTCCATGAGATTTTCCCAGCAAGAATGCTGGAGTGGGTTACCATACCCTCCTCCAGGGGACCTTCTCAACCCAGGGATTGAACCCACATCTCTGTGTCTCCTGCATTGCAGGTGGATTCTTTATAGCTTGAGCCATCAGGGAAGCCAATATATATACATATTTTTTTTCAAGATTAATTCCATTTTCAATTATAAGATATTGAATATGGTTCCTTGTGCTATACACTAGGTCCTTGTTGCTTATATATTTTATGTATAGTAGTTAGTATCAGTTACTCTCAGACTCCTGATTTATCCCTTCCCTCCCCGTCTTTCTCCTTTGGTAACCATAAGTTTGTGTTTTTCTATGTCTGTGGCTCTGTTTTGTATCTAGATTCATTTGTATTATTTTAAAATTCTGCCTCTAAGTGATGTTGTAGTATCTGTCTTTCTCTATTAGGTGCAAACCCATCCCTTGTCAAGAGAGTGGAGGTGGTTTCCTAACAACCAACATGATCCTATTCCTTTTTTTAAAATTTATTTATTTTTATAGCTGGTTGGGGCTTTCATTGTGGCCTGAGGGCTTTCTCTAGTTGTGGACAGCAGAGACTACTCTTCGTCGTGGTGCGCTGGCTTCTTATTGCGGTGGCTGCTCTCGTTGCAGAGCTATGGTGCACAGGCTTAGTTGCTCCACAGCATGTGGGATCTTCCTGGACCAGAGATCAAACCTGTGTCCCCTGCATTGGCAGGCGGATTCTTAATCACTGGCCTACCAGGGAACTTCCTTTTAAAGAGAGGAGTTTCTTATATGTGTGATGCTGACTCTATTCTGTTATAGCACAGTTCAGTGACAATGTTCAGAGATCCTCACTCCAAAGCTGGGGATGTCACATAGAAAATGGAAAATACAGGGCAAGACTTGTGGCTCGTTGTATTGAGATTTTTCCCCACATGTTATTTGTTAACATTCTTTCTGAATATATATCAAGAATATTGTCATATGTACCAAAAAACAGTATGAATAGCATAGTAAATACCCATAACTCACCATTCCCTTTCAACAGTTGTTAACATTTGGCAATATTTGCTCTGTCTGTGTATATAGATAAACACACATATGTGTAATAGTGATATATATTCCTCTTCAGTATAGAAAGAATATTTAAGGAACCGTATATCTCTGGGATTTGAATACATTAGTGATACCTACATTCCCTCATCAAAGCACTAAACAACTTAGTATGGAAACAAATGATGAAACATGAGGATAATACTTGACTGTATATGAAGATCAACTCCTTGTAATCAGTTGCTATTTTAAATGTTTGTCTATGTGCCCTTTACACTGGGAACTTTTAGGTATTTTCCTGTGAGGATGTGGGACAGGCTGGGAAGACCGTGGTCCCTGGTGTGGCGGTCCTCAGGTGCCCTCCCCACCGACCAATTTGTGAGCTCTGTGCGCTGGGCTGGATGACTCACTCAGCCTCACTAGGATGGAATTTCTTCTGTAAATAAAAAAAAGAGAGAGAGAGAGCTGGGTTAGATAACTGAAGTGTTTTCCTTCAGTTCTGAAATACTGAGATTCTAAGAACCAAGTTGAAACTTTGTGTACAAACCTAGATGGAATGAAGAACTTCAATAAACATTTTACATATAGATTGAAATTTACTGAAGGTCAGTAAATTCCATGTAACTTCTTGTTCAGTGAAGAGAAATTCTGAATGTAGGATTTAGCATTTTAAGGACAATTGAAAACTATAGATTATCCCTGAAAACTATCTGAGTTTTCAGAATACCTGGGTACGAGGTTGTGTCATAGTTTTGATTTTTTTTCATACAGATACAGCTGAAAAGGTCCAAATGCATACAGCTTTTTGATTAGATGTGAAATACATAACTGCTTCATTTGGCTATCACTGAAATTTCTAAATGATTTACCTATTTAAATGTTTGCATTCTGCTCTCCGGTATACTTTTTCTATGTTGAGGGAGGATGTGAGTTAGGAAATGACTGGGACAGATGGATTAATATCTAACATCAAGTGAAATATTCTTTTAGTTAAATCATGTTTGAGGTTGTCTTACAAGGTTTGGGGAAGATTTCCCCCCTTTTTTTTCCCTCTAACAAAATGTATACGTCTGAGATTAGTGTGAATCAGTTTGAGATACAATGAGCTCTTGGGAAATTATTTTTTTTTTCTTCTTCAAGAACTGATGAATTTTTTTCTCTATATAGATCAGCTGACACTGTCAGCATGTGTCATCTTAGATTTAATCTGTTGTTAACAAACTGAATACATCTGCCCCAGCACACAATAATAGAAACTTTAATCTGAAGGCAGTTAGTGACATTTCCAGCAAAATCTTGTCAGTGTAACATCTGCCCTAATAAACAACGTTAAAGGTGGGGAGGTATAGGAGACAGAGGTGTTGCTATCCCTAATGTAAATTTCTCTTTGCTGCTTACCTGCCAATCTTGGGATTCCTAAAGTTAATTCTTCCTAGAGTTTTTTGTTTTTAACTGTTTGGTCAGAAGATTACACTGCTACAGGCCAGCTAAAAGGGATGTATTTTTTGAACCTCTTCCATTGTTTTTAAAATCATTGTTTGTGTTGTAATCCTTTCAAAATGCTAGCCAGTAGCTGCTTTCCTGTTTAAAGAGTGAGGGCTTTCCATGGGCAGATCACCTTCATTTAATCCTCTGAAACTACATACTTAATTCTTAGCAACAGTGCATTTTTAGCATCAAGAACACATTACCAAGAAAAACTGAATATGGTAAACAAGTAGAAAAATAAGCCTTAGTTGTCTAAAAAGGTAATTGTGTCTTGCTTTTGGCGCCTTATATATACATCCCACTTGGTACAATTAGCCTCTGTAAACATTTGACCGTCTTTGTAGTGGAAATGTTATGTATTTCAGGAAGCAGATGAAGGAAGGTTTTTCAGATTGATTCCTAATATAGCTGGTTTACTTTTCATCATTGGTGTTACTTTGGTGTTTTATTGCATTAGAATGTATCTGTGATTGTTCATATAAACTTTCAACCAATTTGCTTAAATATTGGAAGCTGGCAGGATGTGGAACAAGCATGGCATTGTGGAGAATATCACCCTGGCCCGAGTCAAGGGGAGAATGCTGTGAAAGCATTGTGCTAATTTTAGCTTACAAAGAGGATGAAGATAAACTGCCTACCGCTAGTTTGCCATATGCTATCCTGGTGATAATATTCGAGTGCAAAATATTCCATAGAGAGCCTTATTGTTTCAGTAAGAGAAGCTTGGTTAAGAGTTAAGCAAATTTCTTCTCAGTAAGTTTATAAGAAATAATGAAGTAAAACAATTCTCAAATGCAGGTAGATGAAATCTGCTCAATTTATTTTGGCTTTATTGACTTTCATGGGAGTTGACAGAATTAGTTTTGGTTTATATGTGATCCAATTTTATCTATTTTTCACATGTAAATCTTAAAAATCAATCTGAATAAATATTGATCTCTTTCAGAGAAGCAAAAATATAGTTGGGATTGCATAAAACTGCTTAAGAGACAGCATCCCTTGAAGTTCAATAAAGGAATAAAGTGATCTGTTCAACCGGTTTTAAAATAACACTTTAAAAAGCCTTTTTAAAAATGAAAAAGTCAAAATCCATTCCATTTCCATATTTGGCAAATTCAGCGCCTACAGTTTCACCGAAGAGTGTTTGACCTATTTATTTGTCACTGAGACCACTTCACAGTGAAGGGATTGTTAGTTCCTGCAAAACTGAGAAAAATCCAATGTGCATAGCGCATTTGCAGATGGAAACGGACTGTGTAGCCAGATTTGGAGGGTGGGTTGGCTGGAAGCTTTGTGTTAACAACTGGTGAAAAGCTTGACCTTTGCATGACCTAGGTCAAACAAACCCCCAACTCAAGAGCTCTCCTTTGACATGGATACCTGTTTGGAAAAAGGGACCAAAATGGGAGGGATGAAGATAAAATTATGTTCTGGACTTGCAAGCTTGCTTTTTTAAACATTCTCGTTCACATGACTATTTGGGGGCATAGCGTGCATTGTGGAGTATCATAAAGGACCACAAACCTGTTTGTAGTGTCAAGGGGAAAAGATGATTGAGAAACATTCCTTTTTTCCTTCCTTCCTTTCGTTCTGTCTTTCTCTTTCTTTCTCTCTTTTATACAAGCAACACATAGGGTTCTCCCCACCCACCATTGCAATATGATCTGGGTCGTGATTCAGAGTTGAATGAATGGGCTGAGCTCCACTGATGAAAACATTTGATAATGTGGAAAATAAAAGCCCTGGCAAGGAGGAGATGGCAACGCTTCCATTGTTTGTCCCCACACTTTGTTTTTATAGGGGTTCTCACAGGAACAAATAAATTGGAGTAAATAAAAGCAAAATAGCACTGTGAGTCCATATCGTGGCCTCACACATGCTCACGAGTCAACTTTGGCAGGAAACTAGCCCAGGGTCTGTTCCCGACCATTTGCGTTGCATCTTTATCTCTCCGGTTCATTGTTTGCCTCCAAGTGCTTAAACCTCAACTTCCCAAGTAAAAGCTTCCTGTTGCTTGCTTTTAAATATAGTTTTGTTACAACAACAACACAAAAATGAAGAGATGTGTTAAGGAAGCCGACTGATGACAAAAGGAATAAAGCAGATCTAGTCTGCTGTGATTCTGAAACTTCAGGGCTCAAATGCATGAGGCTAGTCACTCCTGATACCATCAATCATAGTCCCTTTTGGCTACTCAACTAGAGGAACCAACCCTCTGCCTTCACAGGAGGTCAAGAGTGAAGCAGAACAATGAAAATGGTCAGCATTTCTGACCTTTTGCTGTGTTTGGCTTCACTTAGGTTTTAACTTTTCAGCTTTGTTTGTGGCTGGAGTTTTTTGTGCTTTCAGTCGCAGGTTTGAGGAGATCACCCTTTATTAATTACGCTCCTGTTTTGAGATCCTGTAATGTCAGGATTTCTGAAAAATTCTGTCCATGCCTATGGAAAATATGGTTCTTATTCCTTCTTAATGGATGAGAGTTACTCAGATACTTCCTGCAATTTTGGAGGAAAACGCAGCAGTTTTCTCAGGACTTGGATATAAACAACATTGTTTATGCTGTTTCCACTCTTGTAGTCCTCTGTTTGTGCAAGCTGTAACACAAGTGGGTCTGTTTTGCATTTTAAAAATTAGTGCGTGTTTTTAGAATCAATCTATTAACGTTAGACCAAGAAATGCCATAAGAATGCACAGTTGGGGGCAGTCGCCAAATTCTGGCTTTCAAAACTTACTTGACAGCCATTTACAGCTCTGGTTCTTCCCTCACGTGTGAGCCTTGGTGCTCTCCTTTAATGCCATGTTGAAGGCAACTGATACTGGTCTCTGTCCTCTCCTTATTGCCTAATACACTGAAAGCTGCACCAGAAAATTATTAATATCACTCAAATGACCTTTTTGGAAAAATTGAAGTATAGTTGATTCATAATGTTTTGTTAGTTTTAGGTGTACAGCATAGTGATTCAGTTCTACGTATACACACACACATACAAACTCTTTTTCAGATTCTCTACTCTTATAGGTTATTACAAAACAGTGAGTGTGGTTCTCCATGCTATACAGCAGGTCCTCGTTGTTTATTTTATATATAGTGGTGTGTTAATCTGTTACTCCCAAACTCCTAATTTATAAACCCCCTTTCTCTTTTGGTAACCATAAGTTTGTTTTCTATATCTGTGAGTCTGTTTCTATTTTCCAATGACCCATTGTTTTTTCTTTTCAAAACATTTTTATTAGAGTATAGTTGATTTACAATGTTGTTAGTTTCTGCTGTACAGCAAAGTGTATCGGTTATATATACATATATCCACTCTCAATTCTTACTGAAGAATTCAGGAGCAACAATAGTGTTGTATGTACACTTCTTTCTTGAAGTGATTTATTGCTATGACTCTGTATTTTTAGTATTTCTTTCTTAAAAGAGCAAAGACAAGTTAGAAGGAAATTGTAGGAAAGCTAACTTCCATCAAATGGCCCTTTTGAAAAGAATACCCATCGTGCCAGAATGTGAGCAGTATTGTGAAAGTATAACATAGTACAGCTATTTAATAATGAATCTGTTATAGTCTCTAGTAATACAATGAATTAAGATCTAAAGGAAAGGAGCTCATTAAGATATGAAGAGTGAGCAAAAACTTAACCTGTGTGTGTGTGTGTGTGTGTATAATGAAGGAAGGCCAAGTGGAGGGCAGCTGTGGGAGACCCCCTCACACAGACAAGCTGGAGAGGCTCCTCCAGTACCCTTGAAGTCCTCCCAGAACAGAAGAGGGAGCCAGCTTCCACTCTCTGAATTCTCACTGCCCTGACAGACACAAGACCATGTGTTCTGGAGGGGAGAGTCAGACGTGGAAGATGACACATGTATACCTATGGCCAATACATATGGATGTATGGCAAAAACCATCATAATATTGTAAAGGAATTATCTTCCAATTAAAATAAATAAAATTTTAAAGAAAGAACGTAGACGATGCCTACAGGTTGTTTTGGCCCATGAGGGCAGGATGTGGGCTTCTGTAAATTTTCTAAAGCAAGACTCTGGGTGGAGTGCTGAGGTCTTAATCCTTTATCCAGCTGTATTTGCCAAGCTCAACACTGCACAAACATGGTCGATAACTCTTTCACTTGGTTGCCTTCTCTCCTGTGCTCTTGAGAGACTGCCTCCTGGGCACTAAGCTAAGAAAATCGCTGCTCTCCTCTGGCCGGGTGCAGCAGGATAAGGATGTCAGGAGAATGCAGACTCTCCTTCCTTTCTGCAAGTCTGCAGCTGATTCTGGGTTGAGCATTCCCAGCCCCCATCTGCTTGTTTCTGGAGATCCTTAGAGCAGAAGCCGGAGAAAGAGAGAGAGAGAGAGAGAGAGAGGGAGAGAGCGTGCGCTCCTTGGTTGTTTTTGCTGACCTGGCCTCCTAGCTGATGGCCAGACATTTCTACATCAGAGCGAGTGAAAAGAAGGGGTACCAAGTGACTGTCGCTCATTTGTAAGAACCAGTTGGAAAAGTCTTTGTCCTATTCAGGAGACTGGAAGTTTGTGTCGTTGCTCTGAGGAGAGTTGCATATCTTTGTGTATGTTGTCGAACACATTTGGGGGGGCTGTTATTATACCCTTACTTTTGGATAAGTTGTCACCCATTCCCATGTAGGTAGGGGTACCTCGTCTTCATAAAGAGGAGTCAGAGAAAGCCTGTGTCACCAAGGTTGGCTTTCAGCCTTGGGGATGGACTTTGGAACCATGTCACTGGACAGAGAAGCCCATGTAGCCCAAGCACATCAGCAGATGACCCATGATAATAAAACCCTAAATTGCATGTGACTGGTTTGTCTGAGAGATCGCCTGCGTCTCTTAGCACCCTGAGGCAGCTAGAATCAGCGGACATGGTGGTACTTACTACTCCACAGTGTGATCTTGAAGGTATCATTTGGAGCTGAATCTGGGGTCCAAGCCTCTCTCCATCTCTCTCATCATTCTCCCAACGATACAGTTGTTACCATTTGGACAGAAATGTATACTTTGGTTCTGTCTATTGTAATCCCATCTCTCTTAGTTTACCATGGGGCCTTGCTGTTTTCCTAACTGTAGTATCTGTACCTTATGTTACAGTTATATGTTGGATGCTGAGTTGCCTTAAAAACTGAGAGATTTGGTCATATGAAAATTGTTAGTACTGTGGTTTCTTTACTTCTTTATAAGTGAATTCCCCATTTCAACTGTTTCTTTAGAAAATGATCTTGGTTTTCTTCCACCATCATATCAATAAAAATAAAGTAAGCCAAGAAGTTATCATTACTTTTCACATAGCCTATGTGAAGTGGATACATAGGACACCCACTTGTTATGATGTGAATTTTCATTCACTGAAAATGAGCAGGAACAAAATATTCCTGACCATTTGATTTCCCCCTTTGGCCGCACATTGTGACTCCCCTAACAGCAAAGCACACCATCCACTGTCAGACACTCTCTAATGCTCTTTCTAATAAATAGAGCAACTAAAAATACGGATGTTCTTCATTAAATGTAAAATGATCATTTTAACTGCTTCTGCTCTGAGTGACCCATCCATCACTTAATCAGACCAATTTAAGCAGAGAGAGAGAGATTGAAAATACAAGTGGATCATCTGTCTGTATTTCATTTGGTGGCAATATGAGTAGAATTTAAGCTTCAGATGAGCCTTTAGCCATCTCATTGTTTCCTGTGCAAGTGTCACTTTCTTCACCGTGTACAGGTGGCGGTGTAATAGGCTGGCTGGAAACACAGACTTAACACAGACCAATGAAGATCATACTTCACTAGTTTACTTCTGACGAAAAAGAGTCGCTTGATGTCAGAATTGTCCCCAGCCTCTCCTGTCCTTTCCATCAGTGGAATCAGCCACTCAATCAGTTGTTCCGGCTGCAGTAGCTCTCCTCCTATAGAAATGAGGATTTTGCAAACTCACAGAACGTATAACCACACTCTTTGTTAAATTTTCCTGATAATGTATTCTGTATTTTCCATGTATATGAAGAGAATGGAACTAACCCAGGCAAGAAGTTGAACTTTTTTCTGTAGGCAAGCAAAAGCTGTAAAGATAAATGTGCTTTCTGACTGCCCCCCCTCCCAACACACTCCTGCATTAACTCTCAAGAAACATTGTGCATTTAGGATCTCAGTCTGCCATTCATTCAACAAACACTGGCTGCCTACTAGTGGGAGGTCCTAAGGATACACAATGGTGAGCAAGACCCACTGCTGCTGCTGCTGCTAAGTTGCTTCAGTCGTGTTCAACTCTGTGCGACCCCATAGATGGCAACCCACCAGGCTCCCCTGTCCCTGGGATTCTCCAGGCAAGAACACTGGAGTGGGTTGACATTTGTTTCTCCAATGCAGGAAAGTGAAAAGTGAAAGTGAAGTCACTCAGTCATGTCCGGCTCTTAGCAACCCCACGGACTACAGCCTACCAGGCTCCTCTGTCCATGGGATTTTCCAGGCAAGAGTACTGGAGTGGGTTGCTGTTGCCTTCTCCACTGACTGTGCCCAAATTGCTTAGAGTTCAGTGGGGATGGCTGGAGGATAAACAGGCCATGGAGAGACTTCCCTGGTGGTCCAGTGGTTAAAAATCCGACCTGCCAGTGCAGAGGACACAGGTTCCATCGCTAGTCCAGGAAGATCCTGCATGCCGTGAAGCACCTCAGACTAAGTGCTCCAGAACCTGTGCTCCGCAAGGAGAAGCCATTGCAATGAGGCCTGTGTGCCATGCCTAAAGAGTAACCCCTGCTCGCCGCAGCTAGAGAAAGCCATGCACAGCAACAAGGACCCAGCACAGCCAAAAATAATTAAAACTAACTAAATAAATAAGCCATGGAAATATAGTGGAACACCCACTGTAATTGTAGGCGCCTGGAATATGCATCTACTTCTGTCTTGGAGAATCATAGAAGTTCTCCTCAAGAAGGGGCATTTTTACACTATTTCACATTCTCCCAAGAGTTTTCACATGTATAATCCCACTTGTTCCTCAGAACGCCCTTTTGAACCAGCTAGTTCTTTATGACCACTGTGGATGGAGGAAGGAGGACTCGGCAAATGGAATCACTTGACAAAGGCGACACAGATAGGAGGGGCTGCCCTGGAAAGTCAGAACTGGGCCCTGGCCTCTGGGTCAGTCATGAGTTGTCTGTGTTTGGGGATGTGGGGGGAAACTTGGAGAGATGAGAAATAGTGGCCTGACATTGTGAAATCACTGTGTGACCATCTGGGAATTTGGCCCCGATTCACTGCCAAGTTTAAGAAGACCTGGAACAACCATTTCACATTCAAATAGCCCAGGCAGAGCTTCAAAACACCCACTTTCCCATATTAAAAAAAATAAGGCAAACAAACAAGGACAGAAGAGAGACAGTGAACATGATCACTCAGAGCAGCTTTCATAATTTCAGTTACATCCTTTCTTTTGTGATAACAAATAGTCACATACCATGCACTGGAAGTTTTTAGGCTTCTCTGATGGACATCATCTTCCCATAACTGATTCTTCTAAGTTATGTATTTTTAACCCGATCCCACACATGTCTTTGCACTAGTGAGGGGACCAAATATCTAGTTTTGGGCCTGCAGTGACCCACGCTTCAACTTTCAAGTCTTTTTGCTCAGGCCAGACTGTGCCTTGTGCCAGCTCCTGTTCTTCCTGTGGTTGTCTCTCTTCAATGAGATGGAACTCATTGCTCCAAGTATTGCAGAGATGCCCGGCTTTTGGAGAATTCCTTCAGAGAGGTTTCTGGAAGGGAGAATTCCTTGGGTATGCATGAGATACAGAGAGGAGGGCTATGTTTCCCACATCTGTTTCAGTGCCTGATATGGAAATCGTATCTCACCAAACATCTGGGTTTGAATGGATGCAAGTTAGGTCTGTCTCCTGGGTTGGTATGCCAGATGAGAAGGCAGGACATGACCTAGAAGTTATGCTAGAGTCTGGCAACTCAGGAGGCTGGGGAAGAGTGGAAGCATCCTCACCCTACCCCACACCCACCCCCGCCCTCCCAGTTATTAACAGGACTAGAGCTTGGAGCATCTAACCTCGCTCAGTAGAGAAGCTGGCAGCTGGGTGGTCCAAGAAATAACATCCAAAGGGAGTAGCAAGCTCAGGCTGGCATTTCAGGATACCTAGTCTGATAGGTGGGGCCAGCAACAAGGAATTCTAGGCCAGAGGCCAACTCAGAAGCCAGGAGAGGCTGGGATTGGTTTTCTGAGGTCTGTTTTTGAAGGAGAGGATCCCTCCAGCTGGGAGCAGTATTCAGTCCTGGAAAAGAAGGCTGGCAGGGGCTGGGAGATGGGAGGGGAATAGAGACTCCTGCCAGTTTGTGGTCAAGAGCAAGACCAGACCCAGAAGAGGACCAGGAGCAGAGTGGGGAATCCAGAGACATGCCTGCACTGGAGGATGTATCTGAATGAGGAGAGGGAGTATGTTGAGTGGCTTTGGGTGAAGGTGAGCAGTTCTGTGAATCTAGGTCTGGGAAAGTATCATGGGACCGAGCAGCTTTGACTCTTTCAGTCTTGTGGGAGGAATGTCTCAGAAACTGAGTGGGGCCCTGGGTCCCAGGCAGAGCTTATGAAGAGGCAGCTACAAGGCTCAGGAAAAGAAAAGAACAAACTGGAAAAGAGAGCAGGTGCTGGGTGCATCAACCCCCTTTCCATGGGAGGGAGGGTCTCAGCTCCTCCTTCCTGCCCTAAGTAGATTTCCAATTAGCATGTAGGTGACATCGTCACTGAAAATCACACAGGTCAGTCGCTGCCCCCCACCCCCTTGCGTCCTCTGCTCCAGGCTGGTATCCACGAGGCAACCTTGTTTGGATGTCTATACCCTGCCCCTGCCCAGGAGGAGAGATCTTCCTTTCTTTGATACATAAATGGTGAGAGAAAATCAGTTCTGATGGGAGCTTGTGGTCCATCCATCTCCTTCCCACTCCTCTCAGGTGGAGCAGCCTGGCCGCACCTGTCCTGAGTGGACTCCTGATTCCAGAGGGTGCGGGGCGGGGGTCTCAGAAAGGGTAGTCCTCCTGCCCCCACATACACACAACTTTCCTACTAGCAGAACTGCAGACTCCTGACACAGAAAGACAGTTGGACGCCATAGTGTGGTGCTAAGAAATGTGTTCTCTGTTGTGTTTTATGCCCATGTCCTAGGCATAGGCATTTTTGTCATTTTGTAGGTGACAACTCAGAGGCCCTAGGAGGTGGCAGGGGCCTCTGTGGGGTGACGCTCTAGCTAACACAGGCCTCCCCTCTGCATTTTGATGGCTGGTTCCTCAGTTTTCCACCTCTTAAGTTTTTCGGTATGACTTTCTCTTTTAATTTTCGGAGGTACCTTCAAGGAAGTCCCCTCACTGTGGCTATTTTTGACACCCTCCCATTCCTGTGTGTGTTCTTCAGATCTGTAAACACTCGGTATTTGTTTTCTTTCTTGTGCATTTCAGAGGTGGTTTTTATACGTAACCCTTCCCCATTCCCTTTGCCTAAGGAACAGCCACTCATGTGGCATCTGAGGTTGCTGCTTCTGTATCTCCTTTATCTGTGACTTCAGTAGAAAGAGTATGATCCAGGAGCTGTTACAAAGCCCACATTATGGGTCAGATTTTGTTCTGCTGTGAACGACATGCATGAGAAACGACACTGTTCGTTCTGGAAGATCTTTCTAGAAGCTAAAGAAGTGCACCTAGATCATCATCATTATCTAATTGAGTGTTAAATGGAGAGGCTAACTCTGGAGTGGTTAGAGGTTTAGCCTTGAGCTAGATCTGGATTCAAATTCACTGGGAACTCTATTTTCTAGGTTAAACAGTTAGATGGCGTCACTGATTCAATGAACATGAATTTGAGCTTGTAGATAGTAGAGGACAGAGAGATAGTAGAGGACAGAGAAGCCTGGCATGCTCTAGTCCATGGGGTTCCAAAGAGTCAGACATGACTTAGTGACTGAACAACAACAAAGAGTAGGCTGTTTCCTTTTCTGTGTATTAGGGTTACTGCAAGGACAACAAGAGATAATTCAGAAAAGCAGCTAGCATGGCTTGTGCTCTCTGTGAAGCCTGTAAGTATGAGTTATTTCTGTTGGCTACTAAAACAGTCTTTGAAAGATCCATAACACGTAAAGAGTTTTTGAAATCGGGAGAAATTGATTTTTTACTGTGATAATTTAGCTGTAATGTCTAAGGATTTCGTAAGAATTAGTTAGTAGAAAATAAAGGCTAGACACCATTTCAAGTATCTAGTAAGTGCTCAATAAATGCTAGTTTTCATCATTACTAACATAGTCTATCCCTGGTCTCACTATCTGGACAAGGGGATGGATTGCTGCTGCTGCTGGTGCTTAGTTGCTTCAGTTGTGTCTGACTCTGTGTGACCCCATGGACAGTAGCCCACCAGGCTCCTCTGTCCATGGAATTCTCCAGGCAAGAATACTGGAGTGGGTTGCCATCATCTCCTCCAGGGGATCTTCCCAACCCAGGGATTGAACCCAGGTCTCCCACATTGCAGGTGGATTCTTTACTGTCTGAGCCACCAGGAAAACCCAAGAATTCTGTAGTGGGTAACCTATCCTTTCTCCAGGGGATCTTCCCAACCCAGGAATCGAACCAGGGTCTTCTGCATTGCAGGCGGATTCTTTACCATCAAGGGATGGACAATAGTTGACAATTAGCCCTGTAATTGACAATTAGCCCTGTAATTCTTTTTTTTTTAAAAATGTTTATTTAGTTATTTGGCTGTGTTGTTAGACGTGGTGCTCGGGGTCTTCACTGCAATGCACACTGGCTTCTCCCTAGTTGGGTGTGGCCTCCAGAGTTGACGGACTCTAGTCGTGGTGCTGGCTCAGTTGCACGCCACATGTGGGATCTTAGTTCCTTGACCAGGGATTGAGCTTGTGTCCTCTGCATTGCAAGGTGGATTGCTAACCATTGGACCACCAGGGAGGTCCCCTAACCCTGTTATTCTTTAGAGTATCTTGATTTTCCTAGACCTTAAAGATACTTTCTTATCTGAATGAACTCCCCTTCTCAACATTTGTAAATCAAGAACAAAACCTTTGCTAGTGACAACCACTATGGAAATATTTAGAGAGCAGAGGGCAAGATATCAGGAATGAAACTATTTGGGGTAGGAAGTGAGAACCTGTATTAATCAAAATTGTTTCTAGTATATCACCATCCAGCCATGGGCTGCCAGCTTCCTGTGATAGGACTCTTTGTAGACTGCCCTGCCTACCCTTTTTACTCTGAAGCCCACCCACAGAGTTCAACATCACTTCAGGGTTTTTTGGGGAAATTGAAGAAAAGAAAAAACGAAAAACACATGCCATGCTAGGAGAGTGGGTATATTTATTTTGGAAAAGTTTGGCTCCTGGAAATGAGAATGGGATTGGGGGAGGAGTCATGACAGGAGTGGCAAGGACTGTTTCCCTGCTTGGGCTGAGGGGCTCAAGATAAATGTTCCCTTGTTCAAAGAACATCCTCCATAGCAAAGTCACCACAGGGACTAGAATTCACTGAGCTGAGCCACCACTCCCAGATGTGGAGTTAATCACTTAATGCAGCTTATTTTGCTTCATCTGCCCAATAACTCTAAGGTGCAAGTACTATTACTATGGGCTTCCCTGGGTAGCTTAGCTGGTAAAAAAAAAAAAATCTGCCTGCAATACAGGAGACCCCAGTTTGATTCCTGGGTCGGGAAAATCGCTTGGAGAAGGAATAGGCTACCCAGTTCGGTATTCTTGGGCTTCCTTGGTGGCTCAGCTGGTAAAGAATCTGCCTGCAATGTGGGAGACCTGGCTTTGATCCCTGGGTTGGGAAGATCCCCTGGAGAAGGGAAAGGCTAGCCACTCCAGTATTCTTTCCTGGAGAATCCCCATGGGCAAAAGAGCCTGGCATGCTACAGTTCATGAGGTCACAAGGAGTCGGACATGATTGAGCAACTAAGCACAGCACAGCAGTATTACTATGCTCATTTTTTTCCAGTGGGGCAAAACTGAAGCTTGGAGAGGTTAAGTAACTTGCCCAGAGTCACACACTAATTAAGCAGGAAGATGGGACTTGCATGAACCTAGGCAGTCCAACTCCAGAAGCTAAACCTTCTCTTAGAACAGCTCCAACACCTCCAACAGAGGAGGCGAGAAGCGAGGTGTAGTAAATGCTGAGGAGATGGTAAGGAGGAGGACTGTAGCACTCACAGAAAGAGGAGTCACCAGTGAGGGCATCCTGGCTTGTTTCTTCATCCTGGAGACATCAGTGAGGTTGCCTGCTCACATGAGTACCTAAACAGCCCTGCCCTCAGGCTTGTCCAGCGGGCACAGGTACATTTCATCGTGTGGAGGGATGGGAGGCTGTCCCCGTCTTGCCCTGTAGCTAGGCATCCTCAGGCACCTGCTGGCTTTTGGTGTCCTGGGGGGAAGATGCTCCAGAGCCTTGCCAAGATGAACCTGGTGGTCCTTGGACAAGCAGCGCAGCATCCACATCTCCTAGGAGCTTGTTAGAAATGCATAATCTCAGGTACCTTCCCTGCTAAATCCAAACCTGGACTCTTTTTAAAAAAAACTTTTTATTTTATATATTGGAGTATAGCTGTTTAACAATGTTACGATAGTTGAGTCCCACAGCAGAGCGACTCAGTCACACATCCGCATATTTCCATGCTCCCTCAAGCTCCCCTTCCATCCAGGCTGCCACAAAATCCCTGGCACACATTAAAGCTGAAATGGCACTGCTCTAAAAAGTTTTATGTTTATTCTGCCCACCAAGGACAAGTCACCACTTTTCAGAGTGTGCTGATTTCGGAGTGTGCAGGCTCCGGTCCCTAATTAATTGAGTGGCTGGTGTGTGTGGCGGCACACACCTACATGAGAGCTGGAGTCTTAGATAATCAGAAAGAAGGTTGGGTGTCTTCACAGACACATATCAGTAATTCTCCATCCTCTTCTTTCAGAAACTGTTTTAGATGGCTATAAAATAAATGAATAAGTGAATAACAAGTGGTTTTTTTTTTTTAAAAGCTACGATTTCTTTCTTGCCCATTTTCCTGCTACCTCTACTTCATATCTCTTCCTTCTCCCCAAAGACTTGCTAATCTACATTTCACAACCTCGTTCCATTTGACTTTGTGCAAAGAAATCTGTGCAGAATATCATCTCCTTTTTTCCTCCTTGATCCATGGCATTTCTCTCACTCCAGCTTCTGTCCCAGGAGGTGGGTCCCACTCTCTCATCCACAGTAATCTGCCTTCCGCTGCCTTGGTGCCCTTACTGTACACACCATGACCTTGCCTCACACCTCCTGATAAATGGAGAGCAGAATAAAAGGGCATCAGTAAGGAATGAGGAGGAGAGTGCCCACAAGTACCTGGAGGGAAGATCCCTAGGAAGCCAGGCCGGTCAAGATGGACTGATGCCCCACATTTAACCAACGCACAGAGCTCAGTGCCAAGGCTCTGTTCATCCAGCCACACAGACCAGAGAAGTGAGAGCGAACACAGGGATAGAGTTCCCACAGAATGGAATCCACACCTTATCCTGGTTTATCTGGAGTCATTCAAAAATAATGTGGTCCAGATGAACAGAATCCTCCTTTTTTTAAATAAAAAATATTTTTAAAATATTTTAAGATGTAGGGACATTTTTAATAAACTGTCTCCAGACTATTTGTATGCGCTACCATATCTGATTACAATCAAGTTAAAAAATAATTGAAAGTCAGTAGATACGTGAGTTATGGCCCTGCACCTTATCTTTTCTTGTTTATACAGCCTCTTTAGCATTTGTAGAGCTGCTTTCCCCAAAGCTAAATGGCTCTGGTGTGCTGTGCTTTTTAGGTGCTTATTTTTTGCCTGTTAATCATCCTATATTTTTACAAAGATTTCAGCCTACAGACTATAAAGCAGGAAACCAGATGAGTAAACTTTTAAAAACTGTATCTAAAATAAACATAACAGTTCTCTGATTAAGGAACTTTTGGTCATTTCTCTGTGAAAAGTCTATGAGCTTTAACTACATTTAATCTGTGATTTTTAATCCAGTGGTTCCCAAACTGGGATGTACATTTTAATCGTCTTGGAGCTTTAAAAATAGCTAATGCTGGACTCTCACACTCCAAAATACTAGTTTAATTGGTCTCGAGTACAGCATAAGGCATCAGCGTCTGTAAAAGCTGCCACGTGATTTCTCGTGTAGCCAAAATTGAGCAACTCTGCTTCTAATCTTCATGCCAGAGACATTTTTTTTTAATCCTACTTTTCAACTGTATCCTATACATTTTTTGAAGAAATGACCTCTGATAAATAAATGTTTTCCTATCTGTGTAAAAATGTGTGTGTGTGTGTGCACCTATATACATACACACATGCAGAGCATATAGAAGAATAAAAATAAATTATATGGCAAGCTTTGGAAGATATCACAAAGTAAATGATGTGTCTGCCTGTCTGTAAGAGTGGCATTTTTTGTTTGTTTGTTTTTTACTGACAAACCATGTATTTTCATGGTAATATAGAACCTTGTGGCCATTCACTAGTATATATTTGATAACTGTTGGAAGGAATATTCCAAGCAATGAACTTGCCATACACCACAAGTGAAGTGAAGTGTTAGTCGTTCAGTCGTGTCCGACTCTGTGACCCCATGACTGTAGCTTGCCAGGCGCCTCTGTCCATGGGATTCTTCAGGCAAGAATACTGGAGTGGATTGCCATTTCCTTATTTTATTAGTAATTCATACATTAATATTAAAGAATAGGCAAATGCTGGGTCCTAACATACTTTCTGAGATGTTGATTCCAAACTAAAGTTTATGGTTTTATATTGTTTTACCTTTGCAATTGAAGTGTGTTCTCTTTTTGTTTCTTGGAAAGAAGTCGGGGATTTCCATTTTGTTTTATTGTTCGTATAAATACATAGATTTCAGTAATATTTTGCAGTACACTCACATCCTGAAGTTTCTAAGACTTCATTAAGGAGTTATGCTGTTTTTGCAGGGATTTTCCATGGTGTTTGGTTGTAAGAAATTGCTGAATGGATGAAAAATGAGTAAAATGTAGTTTTTTCTTCTTTCCTATTCATCATTGCTGTTTGTTTTCTGTGTGTAGGCAACTAATTTGCTGTTGTTTCTCTGGAGGGGGGATTTCAAGTCAAAGAGTCATACTGAGTTACTAGAAAAAGGTATTCCTATCTCAAAAGAACAAAGGATACAATGATTTAAGGGAAAAAAAGTGGAAAATATTTAATTTTT
Organism: Bos javanicus; assembly: GCF_032452875.1. NCBI lineage: Eukaryota > Metazoa > Chordata > Mammalia > Artiodactyla > Bovidae > Bos > Bos javanicus. The sequence goes on from NC_083878.1 coordinate 64,759,445, forward strand.
GCTGTAGTTGTATTGTCCACTGTACTCTTATTTGTGTGAACACTTAGATAAACTAAATCCAAAGTAAACTATAAATATGATTATTGGTTGACTCCATCTGACAATCTTACTTACTTACTTACTTCTAAATTCCATGAATTTAGAAAGTCCAGTTTCTTCCTTTAATCCCATCAACTACACATTAAAACTTTAACAAAAAAAAAATTTTTTTTTTTGTAATCTGTAAAAATCCCGCAAATATTTTCCTTCTGTGTCTCAGTTATTTACTGAATTTCCTTCTTTGGTTTTCACTCAGTTATGTTTTATGCATTATTTGAGTCGACAATGAAGACAGAAGCTTAATGGAATGTGTGATTAATGGGAAAGAAGTTATTCCAAATGTATTTCAATAGGCTGGCAATCTCTGAGTAATAAACACCCAAATTATGAATGAAATACACACACCACACACACACACACACAATGTCCAACCTGGATCTTTTACTCCTGTCCTCCATGCTTTGCATCTACAGGACCCATTTAGTACCATCATGGTTTCTGGAAGAAGCACTTGACTTCCCAAATAGAGGCCGGGGATTGGGGTCAGGGGGTGGGGGTTGTGGGTTGTAACCATCAGTTACAACCATCAGTTAGGAAAGTGACACTGGGCTTTTTTGAAAGATTGGCATCCACTGATTAAAATACACAAGCCATATATATTTATTTTTAACTTTATGTCTCTTCATGAAATCCTGCCATTAAAAGTTCATTTACTTTAACAGCTCTTTTAAAAATTCCAACACTTCTGGAAAGGTGAGAAAGGTATCGGTGATTCATTCCTAGTCTGAATTAATTCTTTCAGTTTGCCGGCTATCTGAAGTCTGCCTCAGGTCACCTAGACTGAAAGGCTGGGTATTGTGATTGGCAGGAGGTGACAAGTGGGATTTCATAACAGGAAGAGAATTGGTCCAGTAATGTGACCATAGTCACAAGTGCTTCTATAAGGCATTGGGATACTTGGAAATTCCAGGAGAGGGAAACGATTTAGCAGAGACGAGATACAAAAAAAAAAAGAGGTACTAAAGACAATTACATGTATTTTAGTATTTTCCTAGGCTGGCTCTATGCACAGAAATATGAGAAGAAGCTCATCTTCCTCATTATTTTTGCACCTTCTGACTTCCTGTACCCAGGGCTCACTTGTCAGGTGGAACTTCATTCACTTAATGAATTACTTTGGCTTTTGATGAACTAGACTTGGAAAGTATCACCATTCATCACTTGCTTCTTTGGGAAAATATGTGCTGATGTCCAAGAGACCTGCTTACAAATTAACTCCAGGATGGGTGCCTAAATAGGGGTCCACCTGAATAGACTCTTTGTTTTCCCATTGTCCCTTCATTCTCCAGTTTTGGTTTGGAATGGAGAGATTTCTTAGGTTGAACCAGAAAGAGACACTGGAGGTTGAGGCTTTATGTGGTAAAATTTATGTAATATCAGAGCATGCAATGGAGAAGACACTGATGACCCCACAGAAATACCTTTATAGGTCACAACTCTTAGAAGCCTAGGGATGAGCACCTAAATCCTGACCACATCCCCCAAGGCCCTGTGTGGTCTTGCTCCTCTTTCCTCTCCAGCTTCACCTCCTCTTGCTTTGCTAGGTCCTGGTACTGTGGTTGCTTCATGCCTTCTCCAGACAGGTAGGGCCTCTGTACATGCAATTCCAACCTGCAATATTTCCCTTCCCTCTGCTGTTTCAGGCTGCCCACTACCGAGTTGACTTTTCTCTCACCTTCTGGAGATTTCTGCTCCAGATCACTCCCACCTAAGTCAATGTCCTTTGTTTCACACACTCATGGATTTATATTTCTTTCTGATGGAGTGCAGTTGTACACTTATTGCTGTGACTATTTTGTTTAATATCTGTGCCCTCTAACTGGAAAGCACATCGAAACAAGGACTCTTTTGGTTTGGTTCACCATTTGTATCTCTAGGGGTTGGCATTCGTGTTTGGAACGTAGTAGGAATTCAGTACATTTTTGCTAAATGAATGAATGAATGATAAGAGTGACAGCTTGTGCAAAAGATGGAAATATATCCAGAGCTCATTTTTCAATGCTACATTTACTCTTTAAAAAAGGAGACAGTAGGTTTATAGAGAGAGCTCCTGCTTCCAGGCTCAGCTTCTCCATCTCTTCCCTGGGGTTTCTGTGATATCAGGAGTCCACTAAAGGGCAGAGTGAGACTGTGAGCTCATTCCACAGTGGTTAACTATTAATAAATATCTGTCATAGTTTAACAAGCCTAAATTCAACTAGAAAGGAAAAGCCTCATAGTGAATTTCTGTGAAGCCAACCTTAGAAAGCATAGCTAGATATTTCTTTTTATAAGTGCCAAGAACATGTTTACTTAAAGTTTGCTCTTCTTGATCTCTTGATCTTCTCCTCTGCTCCCATTTCCTCCAACTTGTTGATCAGTACCACTGATGCATCTGTCTCACTGGGCATTTGCAAAGTCCCTTCTAGGACTCAGCACTGCCTGTTGTTGGGCAGGTACCAACAACACCTCATCTTGGTTCCCAAAGGAACTGCCTCAACAATTTCAGGAAAGCTGTGGTGGTTAAATAAAAATATATGAGAGTCTGCTTTCCTTTGTTATTTTTCTTTGATCAACTGAGAATCCCTTTGAACTAAGAACAAGGAAACCTTCAACACCTAAGGATGAGAAGAGATACAAAAGAGAAGCTGAGTTAACAGAACCCTAATCAAAGTTAAATGTAGAAGTTAACCATTGGATTTAGACTATTATATATGTCTACTGGCTATAGATTTGGAGATATAAGAAGTTCACTCAATTTCTTTTGAAAATGCGGAAGAAGGCTTATGAGGGTGTATTATGTTTTCATTTATCTTGCAAAAACCTTTCTGATGTCTCCTAGGATCCTGTGACATGTCAATTTGTAACAGTATCAGATATTAATGTCCCTGGATACCTGTTGCTGAAGAATTGCTAAGGCAGGTGTGGAGGAGTGCTATGGGAAGGACTGACACATAATTTGGCTAAGCCAAGGGAAAACCACAGTTTTGTGTTTGCACCATAGCTGTGAAGTGTGAGTCTGGAGTCTGAGCTCAGGATCAAATTGTCTGCTTGGGGACAGTTGAGATTCTTTGCTAGGGTTAAACTGGGAGATTGTCAAGGGTGGTGGAGGGGAGGTGATATAATTAATTCACTGAGGGGAAAATGCAGAAGGAAGCAAATAGCTCTTGCTTTATTTTTTGATATTGAACTCAGGAAAAATGAAGAAAACAGCAAGCATTTTAGTTAAGTAAATAGTTTTAAGTTGTAATTTCAGGGAGAAGAGATGTATTTCTCAAAGGTTACAGTAAACATTATAAAGAAGTCTGATACTTCAACTCTTAGTTCATCTCTTGTCCAAGATTGCTTAAAAATTGTAAGAAAATTTCCCAGCTTTGGAGAATGCATTTTTAAATGTCTTCTTACATTTCATTGGTGAATATTTTTCAACAATTTCATTTAGGTGTGTTTCAAACAAATTTGTAACAGCTGGAAATTGAAACTATGATTTTCTCCATGCAGTGAAAAAATGTGCATTCACACATTCATTTAATAAGCAATTGACAAGGCTGTGCCCTATATATTAGGGTGGCTCTGGGATTAGAGAATTTTAGTGAGGAGTATGACCAGGTCCCCGTTGTCACGTATTCTGTGGTCACACTGAGGGAACATATATGGAAATCAGAAGACCTAGTAGAGTATGATGTATGTTTGGGTAGAGGAATGTGGGGAGAATAAAAATCACTCAGAACTGGAGTGGAGGAATAGTAAAGATTATTAGAGTCCAGCAAAGACTCCTTAGAGGAGATGGTGGTTGAGCCGAATCTACAAGGTTCACCAAGGAGTTTGCCAGGAAGGATGCTACAGGGAAAGGGACCAGCATAGAACTAGCACACAAAGGGACGTGAGAGAGCCTTGTGTACGGTGAGATCCTGAGAAGGCCAGGTGGACTCAGGACTGGGCTGGAGGTGGGCTGGCCAGTGCAGTGCCCATGGGGATCTGGTGGAAGACAGGCTGGAAAAACGCCCCAGAGAGAGATCATGAAAGGCCTTCTATGCCAGGCTAAAAAGTGTGACCTTTATCCTGAAGGCAAAGGGCAGCCACAGAAGGATTTTAAGTGCCAGGGTTATACGATCAGAAACGTGTTTTAGAAAAATCATTCTGATAGCTATTACACATTCTAAATGAAGACAAAACACCTCCATAAAGCCTCTGAAGTATTCTAGCTGGTTCCTGAGAAAGGCTTGTCTATAATTCTCGCCATTTATCCTCTTAACATAACACAGAAACATTATCCCCTCTGACTTCTGGCTAAGTAGACACGTCAGGATCTGGAGAAGTGGGCTTGGGGTAGGTTTTACATTTTTCCTAGCAACCTGGCACACCCAGATAGCCCGACTACAAAGGAAACCTGACCTCCCCACAGCATAGGGGTGTCTGCACCAGTGGCCACTAGAAAGACTGGAGTGTGCCTGCACCCCATTTAAGAGTTGAATGCCATATTCTTTCGAGAAGATGTGCTACATGAGAAAACAGACAAGAGAAAAAACAGAAACCCTTAATATTTAACCTTGAAACCAGGAAACCCTAAAATTTAACCACCTCTCAACATGACCTGTACAGTCCTAGGCAAACTTTGATCATTCACACAACTTTCAAGGCACAATAGAATTGACTCAGTATTGAAAGATAGTGGTTATCGTTGACCTTGATTTTTGAGTCTAGGTACATTCTGGGGACAAAGACTCTATCTCTAAACACTCAAGGAGGAGAAAAGTAAAGGTTAAGGAGAGAATGTGGCCTGAAAAGATGGAGTCTCAATACAGAGTTGTCAGTGATATGGTTTTGAAGCAGGGGTGGTTTCCAGCTTGGTTTCTAGCAAAACAAGAGGGTCCACAACCTTACACGTTCTTTTGCCCTGGCAGTTGAAAGTTCATCTCCCTAATTAGGAGTTTTGCCTCTATGACATAAAGAACCCTCTGACTGACAACCCAGTTTATTTCTACCTGCTGGCCCACTGCCACGGGAAGTGCCCAGCCCTTGTGATGTAAATATCAGGCGCTTTTGGGCATTTTGTTTTTGCCTCCCTCAGAATAGGTTTGGGGTACTGGTAGTCCTGGAGGTGGAGAGGGAGTTAGGAGGGGAAGAAAAATGGGAGTCGGGCTTTGACCTGCCAAGGAAAGAGCCCCCGCTGACACGGTCAGTCTGACCCATTGAATGGTCTGAATACGATAAATGCCGCTTTATCCTGCCTTGAAAGGCACGAGATAGCGCAGTCTAAATGCCTGGGCATGCTTAAATAGGCGACCAGGGATGTTTGAGTTGAGCGTGTTTGAAATCTGAGCTCTCTGACAGCCTGGGAGCTGTCACAGGTCACCTGCCTTGCTCCGCTGGGACGGGCCCAGGTCTCACAAGAAATTGTCCGTAGACGAATTGTAGTACAAATTCCTTTCTTTGTTGGTTGGCCTCTTTCACTAGACCATGGCCTATAAAATTTTGTAAAAACAATTCTTAAATATTATTTGAAAGGGCAAATGGCCCACGCTGAAAGGTTTGACAGTTTGACATATAGTGCATGGTTTTGAGAGCTCGCAACCTGAAAAGTGCGGCCAGGATTCCTCCCCAGCTTGTTAGAAGCCTGGTGTTTTTTAAGCAGTGTTTTGTGGCCGCCCAGAGTTCCTCTGCTCCCAGCCATCTGACAGGCCAGGAGTCTGCTTCAGTGATCTGAAATCCTTTTAGACTCATTTGTGAGCGAGCAGGAAAAGGAGCTGGCACCTTTGAATCCGGCATCCGAAAAGAACAGGACCAGGTAGTGCCAATTAAGGAGCCATGCAGACGATCAGATCAAAGCAGATGGCGGTGGAGTCTTCTGATAGCGCCGGAGCCAGTGCCCAAAGAGAGAGGAGCCCAGAGTGGCACTTCAGTGAGGGGGCGAGGGGGGCTTTGAGTGGCCCGGTCTCATCAGAGCCAGGGAAGTCGCTGGGAAGTGGCTTTCTGCATTAGAATGTGCGTGTGCGGCTCAGCGCCCACGGGCTGCCTCTGCATCGCCAAAGGCCATTTTCAGGAGCCTCTGGCCCCTCAGTCACTGGCCTGCTAGTTAATTGCCACACGGACTTCATGACACATGGGCAGATAATATGACATTTTCGGTTTCTGTCACTAGCAAACGCCACAACGTTGCTTGCACTAGTTGCTAAGAAGCTGTCAGAACCCATTAGCAATTGGCTAAAGTCGCCCTATGGCATTTCCTCATAGCATCAGCAAAACGAGCATAAATCACCCACTGGAGCCTACTGCTATCCTAATGAGGCTGTAAGCTTGTTTATGGACTAGCATCATTTTTATGATTATTTCCACCTTTTCAGTTTGCCTTCATTTGGCGGCAGGAGAAGTCAGCTCCGGTAATGAAGTCACTGCTGACATTTTACAAATGTGGTTCAGAGCCGCTGCCTGCTGCCGTGTGGTCGGCCGGCGGTCCTCCAAGTTTGTTTAGTGATCTTAAAAATAAAAAAAGGAAATAAATCCTCCAGAGACCGCAGAGAAGTGACTGTATCAAATTGCAGTGTGGATGGAAATGTGCAAGGTACAATTGACCATTGAGACTTTCCTCTGAGGTGGAGACGTTCCGAGATCAATTTTCCAGTTTTAGAAAGTGGAAGAGGTTAAACAATTTATTAAGATCTATGAAAGCGTTTGCTTTGAGAATCGTCTGTTTTAGTATGCTCTCCTCCTTCCCCGTCCTCTCCATTTCCCTAACTTGTGTCAGGAAGGAGCGGGGTTTATTGTTTTAGGCTTTTCTGAACATGCACCAGTATTTACACTGGATTGAAAGCATTTGCTTCCAATGAAAATCTTGTCTTAGATTACAACCCAGCAGTGTAATTTCCCTCCCAGATGGGAGTAAAGTAGCTGTATTTGCCTAAAAACAGTAGGAAGAACAAACTGAGCATTAAGCCAAGGCTGTTTTTGGCTTGAGCTAATGATGTAATAGAAACCTTTTATTCGAGAGAGGTCACTGCCAGGGACTGAAGGGGGTGATCTGGCTCTTGCTTGAAAGGTTTCTCCATTGTATCTACATAAGTCTTCACTTAAAAAATTCTGTTCCTAATGCTTCTGCTTTCATACAGCAGAAATAAACAGGAAAGGTTCTGGTGAGTGTTACCCATGGAATGCAGAAAGCCTTCCTCTCCTAATGGAGTATATAATTCAGGTGCCCTTAAGGCACGCTTTCAGGAATTCTTTTGCCTGAGGTAATGGGAAGCTAAGGCTGCTTTAAGGCCTTGATTATCTATTGATGCACAAAGCTGGGAAAAAGTCATCTCCTCTGGATTATAGTAGATATTTCCATAAATTATCAATGAATTCTCTTCGAGGCAGGCACTAAGCATTGCCTGTTAAATTAATCTGAAGGGGTTTTGAGATAGAGAGAAAGGCTATTTTTTTTTTTTTAAGGTGGAAAACAGTCATGGTGAGGTGATGAAAAACTGTGTCCTTAGGTTAGAAGCTTTTTAATCGATGATCTAGTAATATGTTTCTTTTCCTTGGTTACCTTTTGCATATTGAAAGTGGATTAGCCCATTGAAATTTTAAATGCTGTTGAGTTGTTTTCTTTTCTCATGTTTCTTTAATGAATTGTTATTTTATATGGTGAATTGCTTCTCTGAATAAAAAGCCTCTTTAAATATTGGACTTTCAAAGAATTTATTAGGCAAATCCAAGGGGACTCCTTATAAAACACTTGGTTATGCAAATACAGGATCCTGTGAGGTGGCAGGAGCCCTGGTTTAGGGATGTGGGTGCCTGGCCCTGCCTGGACCACCAGCCCATCCCCCTTGGGCGAGTCACCCAGAAGGTTCACAAGTACTTTCTTCATTTCTACCATGAAGGCTTGGGCATTGTGGGTCTTTATGATCTTTTTCACTGCGAACACAGCTACAGTTCTGTGGGCTTTTCACAGAATATATGATTTTTGTCAACAGACCTTTGAATAAAATTAAATCATGGATTTTAAATTGATAAAATCAGTTAAAATGTTTGAACTTGGGGAAACTTCTAAAATGGTGAGGGACAGGGAGGCCTGGCATGCTGCAGTCCGTGGGGTCGCGGAGAGTCAGACACGACGGGGTGACTGAACAACAATAAATTGATAAACATTCAACAGGAAAGTTTTGTATTTGTGGCATATGCTGTAATCCTAGCAGAAATGTTAAAATCAGTCTCTTACTCACCCAACAAAGTTTTTAAATGTCAACTCAGTCAAGGTAATTTGGGGGACAGTTTTCTTTTTTGAAGGGATGGGGAGAGTTTCCTGAGGGAGCTCTATTAAGAGCAACAAATTAATGACAGGCTAACTACTTTAGATTCGACTGAAATAGCTTAAATCAAAATAGGGAATTATTTAATATCCTGTGATAAACAATATGGAAAAAAACATGAAAAATATATATATGTGTAACTGAGTCACTTTGCTGTATAGCAGAAATTAAATGCAACATTCTAAATCAACTATACTTCAGTAGAATTCTTTTTTTAAACAAAAAATTCTTTTTGTGTGTAGAATTTAGATAAAAGAAGCTAAGAATACAGAAATTCATGAAGCAATATGAAGGAATCTGAGGCTAGTTTCCCTGTATGGATTTGCCAGAGTTCTTTGGGCCATGTGGATGGGTGAACACAGGGAGTGTGTTAGCTTATTGCTAAGCCTTGTCTCTCTAGCTCTTCTTTCTGGGCTGAGATCAACCTGTCCCTCTCTAAAAGCCAGTAGCTTCCACCGAGAAAGCTGGGGTACTAGTCTGACAAAAGCTAAGCTACTTTTTTTTTTTAGGGCAGTAACTTTAGTCGACTGTTGTTTTCCTTTTTAACTTTAGTGCCTAAACTTCAAGTGTTTACTTTCCAATTGTACCTTTTGCCTTGTTTTTTGGACAGTGTTACTATATAGGCTGAAAGTTCACCTTTTTTTTCCCTTATTCAGTATGCCATTTTAAAAGGAACACTACATTTTTGATTTTGTGTCACAGACCCCAAAAATTATCTAGAAGAAACAACTTAAATGTTGTGACAAAAATCAACGGAAAAATAGGATCCAGTGTGCAGGATTATGTAAGCAGGTGACTTTTCAGTGAAAAAAATGTAAATCTAGAAGAAATTTCAGAAACTGCCTGGATTATTAGAGGAATACAGTCCCAATGGACTATTAATTTAACATCACTTAGTTGATTTCAATAGTCATTGTTTTCCAATAAAATGATTTCAAGAGTTTTTCCCTTATTATACTTGAGGCTCTCTTTCTATGACAAGAAAAATTATATTCTATTTGAAGCATTCCTATGTTAAACTGCTTATATGATGGATTACCTACATTTCCACAGCCTACTTTAGTCTTAAGATAGATCACTTGCGGAAACAGTTGATATCGTAAATGTATCTTCTCACAAGTTGACATCAATGACTTTATGTGGGAGTTGGATACTCAGGCAGGGACAGCACCTCTACTCATGGCTTCCACCATATTTAACTCCCCAGTAGAAGTTACACTTAACATGTCTCCACTATCCACATGTGAATAGTTATCATAGCAACAAAGCTGCTAAGGAGATTGGGTATTCCCCTCCATTCCCTTTAACCTTTCCCACTGTTCCTTGGAAGAAGTTCCTTAGACCTGACTACTTTTGAGCCTAGGCCTTGTTCTTTCTGTCTTGATAAAAAAAAAAAAAAAAAAAAACAGTACCAAATAAACTATGAATCACTGATATTGCTCTTTTGGTTTTGTTTATATCCAAAGGCATTCTATTTGAATAAAGCATGTCAAGGTAGCATCAGTCAAAATTTGATTCACTATGTTTGCAGGTGATGGCTTGGACAACAGTGTAGCTTCCCCCAGCACAGGTGACGATGATGATCCAGATAAGGACAAAAAGCGTCACAAAAAGCGTGGCATCTTTCCCAAAGTAGCCACAAATATCATGAGGGCGTGGCTGTTCCAGCATCTAACAGTAAGTGGATTCTAAATGACATATGTAAACTAAATATGGACAATGAACCAGTTTTGATAGAAAAAAAAATGGGGAAGAATGATCCCTCTGGACTTGGAATATTTCATAAATCACTGTGTGCCCACAGTTCTTACGAAAGTGTTAGCACTTGCTTCCTAGATCCATACCCCAAATGAGGAGTTTTATTTGAAATTTGCTATTTCAATTTTGCTCACTTTCGTACATTATAAGGTTTAGGAGATCATGAGCACTTGTAATTTGAAGTATGTATGTTAATGATGTTGCTTTTCTCAGCGTGACTCTTAAATACCAGGAACCAGATCCCACTAAGAACAAAGTCAGACAAACCCCAAAGAGAAGGACTTAATTTCTTCCAATGCTTTACAGTGGACCTTTATGATGACTGGTCTGCAGAAATTTAAATCTTGTTGCAATGGCAGGATGCTCACATAATTTGCGTTTAAGTGGTTTGAATGCACTGGCTGCCATTACAAAATGTTCATCCGAGTCAGAGCTGCACAGTGAAAGTTGTCCCTGTATTTAGAACTGTAAAGGAAAACAGCAATATAGAGTCAGCCCTTCCTGTGTAGTCCCTAGTGACTTTTCAAGCCGAGTTAACAGTTTATATTGTCTGTGTGAGTATTGCTGTTTTCACTGCAGGAATTCTCCTGGAGATGTGAGAAACTGGAGATTTGAAGCTTTATGCTACTGAGGGGTTTGTTTTGTTTGGTTATTGTTGTGAATGGATTTCATGTTGAAAACACTTACAATATTTTGGTGGATGTTTTTGGAAGTGCATACTTATTTAAGGACATCTAAGGAAGAAGATAACATGAAAATTTATGGATAAAGTAATATGTTGAAAATCAAAAAGTTGTTGACCTGGAGGATTTTCAACAGTACAGACAAAGGGTGGAATTTAGGCAAGTCATAGTACAGACTAGCCTAAAATGAATGAATGTTAAAAATCTTTTTTTTTTTTTAAATATTAGGAGCAGACCTTTTGTGACTATTTTTAGGTTAGTTTGCCTTTCTTAAAGTCATTTGTTTTTCTTCAGTATCAAAGTTTATTCTCCATTGTCACTAATGTGTCCAGACCTGTTGACCCTCACATCCTTGCCCACTTTCAAACCCATGTTCCTCAGTGATTTACACTGATATAGGGAGACAAACAGGGGATGTGGGAGGCCATGCTGGTTCGGCTCCTCTGGATAGAAAATGTGCCTTCAATAACACTCGAGGCTATAAATTAATCCCAGTTGTACAGCATCCCTAAAATAAATAAAAACTGAGAGCAGCAGGACTAACTAAAAAATAGTTTCTTTCCTTTTCTTCTTCCCTGTATGATTCCAAACAGTAACTAGACTATGCTGAAAGTTTTGGAATCAGCTTTGAGAATAATACTGGTAGTGAGTTGAAAATGTAGATGGTTTAGCTGATTTTAACATCATATTAGGTTGACCTAAAACCTGATTTGGGTGCCATTTCTTGCCTGATACTTGCTGCATTTATGTGGATGGTATGAGATCTGCCTTTTGAAAGTTTGCTGTTGAGGATTATCGACCACCACCAAAGCGGGGAGGGAAGGACTAGGGTCTAGAGGGCATAGCATGAAAAATAGTCCAGCATCTAAAGTCAGCAGGAGATAAGAAGTGACAATTGGGCAAAAGTGCTGATGCAGCCATGTTGATGTTTCACCGCTAGAGCTAACCGACTAACCTCTGGATGAGTGGGGAGAGAGGACAAAATCAGGTTGATCCTGAAGTCACAGCCAAACTCTTTCTATTTTGTATACTAACAGAAAAAACAGATAGACTTCATCAGCCTCTATTTCGATCTGCAAAGGAGTTTTGGCTTCCCTTGAAGCTGAGGTGCCCCTGAATAAAATATAATCAAATATTGGTTCAGACAGAATCAGGAGAGAGAGAAGCAAGTTCTTTTATTCATCCACTAGATTTCTTGGTTTTCTAGGTCGTATCCTTGTGAAGAACCTTGCCAAGAGCTGTGTTATTAAAAAAAAAAAAAAAAACCACTTTTTAAATAGCCAGCATAACTTTACCTACATTGCAATGCTCTTTGTGGTCCATATATTATTGGGGCAGTTGCAATAGAAATTATTCATGAACTATCCAATTTTGTGGAGGTCCAGCTAACTTCCTTCAGGCCGGGGGTCGGTGCTGGCCTGTACCACTACCCCGAAGAGGGAAACCCATTTGTTCTAGTCTCCCTGGCATTCTAAGAATGTGTATAGACATTGTCTCCTGGCTTCCATTGGATGTTTCCACCCTCCTTCCCCTCTCCACTGCCATCTACTCGTACAAAATATTGGTAATGATAATGGTCTCTAAAAAGTAAAAACTCTCATAATATCATCTAAAACAGAAAACTGAGAAGAAATATTTACATTTTCTCCCTCTTTCCTTAGCCCAATGAGAAAGATCCCCCTCCATTCCTCTTCTCCAATTGCTAAAGTAGATAGATCTCCAGTTACAAGGAATAGCCTTCTCCTTGTCTCCTTATACTGGAAGGAATGCACAAACTGTTTAGGTAACATTTATAGTCAAGAGCTGATTATAATAAGTGCTATGAAAAAACCTATAAAGAGAGTTTTATTATTATTTGTCCAAATGTAAGTAACTACTGTTATCTTAGCGTTAATTCTTTAGCAAATTTATTTCAGAGTCGGGAAGGCTTTTAGGGAGGCACGATTCAACTGAAAGACTGTGTACAAATTTTAGAGGATCACATTCTTCTATATGATTAATGCAGCTTAACCAGGAGATTCTTTCTGAAGTCTTGCTAAATATAAAAGAGCAATTGAAACTCTGGCTAATTAAAACAATAGCAATCGCAGTTTATTAGCAAATTGTAAAAACTAATCTTTTAAATACCAAAACGCATATTATAAAACCTCACACACCTTTTGGAAAGCAAATTACTGTTTTGTTTTTTTTTTCTTTTTAAAATAAATGGGTCAATCTTTTCATTGAGTGTATTCAGTTTAAAAAAAAATCTGCCTTTGAAAGGGCTTTCAGCATTTGTTTGTTAGGGGAGTAGAAAAGCCCTGAATTTAAAAAAAAGAAAAAAAAACTTTCTGGATTTTCACCCCAGCTGCATAAGAAAAATGTGCCTTTCTGAGTTGGCTGCAGGTAGATTTAATCAGTAGCACATTTTACTACTCCAAGGAGAGAACTAAAACTTCATTCTTGGACTCACAGTCTCTAGCAAGCTAAACTGGACATACTTGTGTATTATGAAGACAATAAAAGAAAAAGGAAACAGATTTTAAACTTTGGTGCTGATGGAGTAAAAGTAAATTTCAGTGATGTGAATTTCCAGTTAGCCAGTTTTGATAACTAGAGGTCTCCTAAAAAAAAAGAAAAATATTGCCTGGAATTGAGAAGAGTAACATTATTTAGATAATGAGATAGAATTCAAAAGAAAATTAAAGTATGTATTAGAGAAATGCTTGCATTTGCCTGAAGACAGATCACTGCGAACAATTAGAAAGTACTTAATATTTGGCTGTGAGTCACTATATAGTCACGATCAGTTCAGGGGCATATACCACATCAAGATATTTTTCCTTCCTTAAGGGTATTATTCCAACTGTAAATATAACCTACTATGTCATAATGTTTAAGCTGGATGTGTTTTGCATATTATTGGTTATCTTGCTACATAGCATTACAAAGATACATGCCTAAGGGCTAGTAAAAATGAGGAGAAGGAATAAATACAATGTTTAAGGTAAAAAAAAAATCAAGTCTGTTTTTCTACCCTAGCATGTTGTACACACACACACCTAAAATACTGCAATCTTAAATAAAATCTAAGTAGAAAAGCAGTTAATATTATTCTTATTTATTTAAAATATGCAGTGACATATTTTCCTGTATGGAGCTATTGTGTGCCCTAGGAATCCTGAGAGTTAGGGAAAGTGGAAGTTGTCAAAATGCATACTTGTGAAGAAATCAGACAGGGGGTGACATATTTGACTTTCATTCACATTCTCTTGGATTCCCCATCTTTTCACTGATCTTGAGGATTCCATTGGGTACTATAGAGACAAACTTCGTTTCTAAGTTATATACACATTTTTCTGTTTGAGTTTGTTTTCTTTCTTTCAACTTTTAGCCTGAAATTTTTTTGTTTTGTTTTTGCTGTAGCAAAATTTATGTCTCAGTTTCTGATTTATAAGACTTTCCTCTCAGTGTGGATAAAGCCAAAGTGAGGGGTTGTAGAATCTTCCAGGTTGAGAATTGCGTTGCCATAGAAACACTATTAGATGAAAAGTGCCCTGCGGGTCCGCCACTCTAAGGATGGAGTAAATGGAATTGAATTGGGAATTGAATGCTCTAGAAGAGACAGATGTTGTTTCATTGGTTTTGCTTTTGGTAACAAGATCTGGTGGAGCCATCTTAGTGTCATATCTCTGCTTGCAATTTTGGAAGAATTGCTCTATAAACATTATGAATTATTGTTACAATGAAAAAGTACTTCTCATTGGTATCCCATAACGCATTTTGTTGATCAAGGTGAGTGGAAGGTCAAAAGGCAGAGAGACGTGCCTACAAGGAGGTACATGGTTAGGTAGCAGATGGAATTTGCTCCTCTCCTCCCATTTCTATTTCTTTTCCTATCCCTCATCTCTATTCTTTGCCAGTTTTAACAGTGAATATTCTTATTGTGCCTTCCCAGTTAGCATCCTTCAGCTACCATTAGCCCTAAGAAGGTCGTGAGGCAGGAAGACTATGTTCTTGAACTTTTGTCTGAAATGTTAATCAGGGTAATGCAAAGTATTTGGGGAGGATGGTCCAAACTAAGTCCTCTGTGTTCCTGTGCCTGAGCTAAGGAGGGTGGCTTGTAAGGTTGGCAGCTAAATTTTTTCCTTTTTTTTTTATTATGTGGTATCTACAGATACTTTATTAAATTAAGATGCTTGAAAACTAGTACTAAGAAGTGAGATTTCTGTTCTCCTTTCAGGTGCCTGTGTCCCATATCAAAAATGAGCTTTCTGAAATTCATAAGAATATCTTCACAGTTCTTACTTTTTCTTTTGTGTGGTTACCATTCACCTTTCCAGGCTTTAGTCATGATGATGGTCAGAGCTTGGCTTTGCTGAAACTAACACAGGCTTGGATGACAAATCCATCTTCCATTTAAAAGATCTTTGCTACTTTGGAGATTGTATATTTCAATTTGATTAGCCAGGATCCTAAATATCTTTTTCCCAGTTGGGAATCATTTGTCTCAGGAGGAAAATGGAATATAGATTATTTAATTACTTGGAGGTGATGTTGGAATGTCCTCATTCTTCTGCAGTATACATCATATAAGCTCTATTTTAATAATGAGATGAGTGGTTTCTAGATTCTGGGGCAACTGCTTTTTTCTTTTTCTTAGCTGGTTATTGAAATCCTAATGGGATGGGTGATGAATTTTCTTAGGTCAGGTAAACTGAAAAGGCTACAGCTGGAATTCTTCACCCAGAAGAATCGGAGTTAATACTAATGATCATTGTGAATTAGAAGATCAAAGGCAAAGCATCAGCCTGTTCTCCAAGTTGCTGCCCCAGAGGCCATTAGTGACCTGGTAGAGCTCTCTCCCAGCCTCTTGCACACCTCCTTGCCTCTGCCCCAGCCTTTCTTCCCCATCCTAGTTATGCACCTCTGACCTGGGGGAATTACAGTCCAGTCCGTTGATGAAGAGGGATGGGGAAAAACAATCAAAAGGGAAAACAAAAGTCCAACTTGAAAACTGCTCATTTATCCAGGTACATAGGACCCCTAAGCAGATGAACTCTGACTGGGGCTCTGTGAATTTCAGGGTGTGATTGAGATTTTTGTGCTCAAATGGTTTATTCATTTCACAGATGATTGGGGCCTTTATGTGGTACCTTATGTGAGGGACTTTTGTAGTATCTTGATGGCAATTTGTCAGATTATTCTAAAATTTTTATTTGTTTCCAAGACTAAGTTAAACATATGCTATAATTTGGTTTTCTGATATACTCTTAATTGGGTTGATTAAATAAAGGATTAGGTTCAAAATGGAAGTGCTCATATAAGCACAGTTTAAGTTGACGGTTGCTGATGCATATAACGGTTGGAACACTGGCTGGCCATTTACACTTCAACACATATATCAATATCATGTCTTCCGATTCCTCCTGGTGATGATATATTTTTGAAGGCAAAATACCAAACTCAGTCAATGAATGTGCAACTGCTCCTCCTTAATTTATCTTTCGAGTTAAAATTGGAGCGTTACATACATATGTGTGAGTGTATTTGCTAAACTAGCTCAGTCTAGCCCTTAGGAATTTTATGTAATATAAACTTGGCTTTTAACTTTCTCAGTGTTTAAGATTCCTAGTGAAAGTACTTTGGTTTAAAGAATGGAGGTTTGATGGAGAGAAAATCCAATGGTTTTGTTTTAGAAAGGATTCCAGTGTTTTAGTTTGGTCTGACTGGTTGGTTGTTTGCCAGTAGAAGTAAATCTCTATGTCATGGAATTCAGGAGATTTCACTTAACTTGAAGCATCCTCCGCACATCTCAGTCTTTCTTACTGAAGTGTGATTATGATTCTGTGTACGTATGTGTCCCTATGTGCTTGGGCGTTTTTCTGTCAGACAAATCTATCTGAACCCCTGCCATCCGTACCAGCACTAGTGGACAACTGATCCATTTTACTTGTTTTAATCCTCTAAGTAGCTGTGTTCAAGCTATTTAGAGGATTTTTTTCTGAGGAAAAAAAAATGATTTTTCTCATTTTTCTGTTTCTGCTGATGGAAGCCAATGCCAGAGGGTAAGCAATGACCGGAGACCACATTTGCAATGGTCACAAAATTCTCTGGGTTATGGGCCAAGCTTACCTGAGCTATGATTACTAAATGACATCATTTTATTAAAGTTCCAAGGTCGTAACAATAGTGATTGTGCAGAGTCACATTAAAATGACTGTTCTAGACAAGCGTACTCGTGTTTCAATACTGCTGGTCCTTCCATTTGCAAGTCCCAAGCCTGGTAAAGGTGGCTTTTCTCAATGGATTGGATACTTGGCTCAGTTGTGTAGGAGCAGGAGAGAGCCCAAAGACATGCAGATAAGGCATCCATTTCTTGGTGGGCCTATAGACAGCCTCCAAGAGCAAAGGAGCAGCTAAAAGCATGATGCCAGGAAATTGTCTAACATTTCAAAAACCTTTTAGTTTTTGTGTTTTCTTGCTATTGCAAAATGCCTTCACTCAGCAACTGATAGCCCAGGAAGTGTGTCTCCCAATACAAGAAGTATTTATTGCTCTATCTTCAGATACTCCAAAGAAAAGATAGGCCTCACGTAACTTAAGGTTATAAATGCAAACACCTTAAGTTGGTTCATATTCAAATGAGACATAAGTTACTTAGTTTTATAATGGATTATTCAAAATATTGGGAAACAGAAAGCTTTGGTTTGACTTAAATAACTTGCTTGCATTTGAATGTCCTTCTGATATTATCACTCCAGAAAAAAAATGAGGCAATAGATATACGAACTTAACCTTTTGGGTAAATTTGCTTTTCAGTTCCTAATATTCTGCCATCAGTGTTTGTCTGGTTTCACATTAACTTGTTGCTAGCAGCCCCTCAGAGCACTCTCCCGTGACAGGAATGACCTCTGAGAATTCGGTGTCCTAGGAAGTTCTTGGGACATCCAAAGGCCACGAGATGTAGTCTGTTAATCAGAACGCTCATCCTAAGAAAGATCAATGAGTGGAGAAAATTTCTATTGCAGTTTATAGAAGTTTAAGAATAATTCCTATCTCTTATTTAAAGAAAAGTCAGTTTTCAAACTTCTTGGAGGAGGAGCTCCACAAAAATGGCTTGATGTCATTCTTAAAAAGAAATGATCTCCTGCCTGCATAATGTTACTTGTTTTTTTACTTGTTACTGAATTTTTAAACAACGATCTATTGATTGCTTGGCTCTTTTGACACTGGATCATTCTGTCTTGTTAAAAGCTAAAGGAAAAAATTGACCAAAAGGTTAAATAAAATTATAATTTGTGTTTCTGTGGTGCTTTATGTTTTTTTAAAACTTATTAAATTAAAAATATTTTTAATTATTTATTTCGTTTGGCTGTGCTGGGTCTTCGTTGCCGCACGGGTTTCTGCCTAGTTGCGGTGAGTGGGGGCCACTCTCTAGTCGCCCTGTATGGGCTTCTCGTTGTAGTGACTTCTCTTGTGGCTCCCAGCGCAGGCTCAATAGTTGTGGTGCACGGGCTTAGTTGCTCCACAGCATGTGGGATCTTCCTGGATCAGGGATCAAACCCGTGTCTCCTGTATTAGCGGGCGGATTCTTTACAATTCAGCCACTGGGAACCTCCTATTATCTTTAAAAAAATTTTGGCCCCACCATGGGCCATGTGATATCCCAGTTTCCCAACCAGGGATGAAATCTGTGCCCCTTGCATTGGAAAGCATGGAGTCTTAACCATTGGACTGCCAGGGAAGTCCTAGTGGTACTTTGTAATTTAATCTTTTCATATACACTATACTCTTAATCCTACAAAGTAGGCAGGATGACAAAAATGAAGGTGAGAGAAGTTAATGAATTTTCTCAAGGTCAAAAGCTAGGAACTGGCAGAGCTGGGGATCTAGGATCTCCTATCTTGAATGTGCTTTTTTAAAAATCATATTTCCTCCCAAACAGAGCAAATCAGATCACGTCGTTGGGAGTTCATAGTTATAATAATAATCTCACTTCATGGGCTAGCCGATTAGTATTTTTTAAATAAAAATGTGAGCCAGAATGTTTGGCATAAAACTTCATAGTACAACCTGATGGTTATTGGTAACTGAGTGTCAAGGATGGTCCTCTCCTATCTGGATTCTTTTTTCCAGATATATCTGTGCTTAAAATAGGCATAGCTGCCATTGATACTTTATGCAATTGTAATCATTTATACATTGTTAGAATTTTAGACTTTATATAGCTGTCTTTTCTTCCTTATGGAAGTAGGTAAATCTCTAGCCCTGTCTGTGACTAACAGTGAGTGATAGTGATTTGGAAGTGAGAAATCTTTCTTCCTGCAAATCCTAGGTAAACCTTTGAACACAGAATTTAGCTCCTTGAAGATTTTTTTTTTTTTTTTGCCTGTCACATGTTCAGGATGCCAAAGAGCTATGTCTTTAATTTGCTTTATGGAGATAGAGGAAACTGCTTATGCAGCCCCGATTACTCTTGAAACTACAATCCAACTGTCGTTTCTCAGCAAAGAAGGCTGCTAAACCCTGGAGAATTAAGCCACCGCTCTGGGGTATGACACTGAGGTCTGATCATTTTAAAGCTAGTAATAACCAGAATCCTAAAATTCTTATGAATAAAATGTAATTTTAGTAATGTTTCCATAAACAGTGGTAATGGTGGCATTTTAGTAGGCAGTGACATTAGTCACATCCAAATTGCACCACATTGGCTTTTAAATTACTCCACCTGTCTGTATGAATAGAATTTTCAGTGTAAAAGCAGAGAGACAGCTGCTGCTAATGTCTCCTTCTCCCTGTGCAGATAATGCTGGCAAATCTACATGCATAAAGGACTGGTTTGTGATGTAAAATGGTACCTGACCCTGCTGGCTCCTGAGCTGCAGAGAAATACCTTTAATTACCAGTGGCTGTGTTTAGTTGTTGACATGAAAATGTCAGCTTCCAGGGCTGTAACCTCAGGTTGACTCCCTCTAGTCATGTCACCCACCATACACACTTTTCCTTCCACCCACATCCGTAGTGAGATGGGTGTTTATCTTGATGTGTTTCAGAAACATGCAAGGCATTAATACTTAAAAGGAAAACATCTAATACTATATGAACTTGATTGATGATCTTTCCATTGGAGAACTTTTTTAAAGATTAGTGGAATCTAGTTCTTTCTAGCCAGAATGAAAATACGGGATACCGTTTATACCTTCAAAAGGCTTAACATCATTCATCTGATACAGATACACTTGCTCATGGGAGGATCATGGCAGGCATTTCATAGAGCAGAGCAGGTGAAGGATAGAAGGGCTTGAGTCTACCACTTTTTTTTTTTTAACCATATACCCAGGTTTCCTGTTGATACAGGATGAAGCCTTTTCTGGAGAAGCCTGTTTGCTCTTGACCTTTTGGTTCTGGTCTATTGGAACAACTAGATCGAAATAGGAGTGGGCCAGCCAAGAGGAGCCTCCTGTTTACAATGCCTGTTGCCAATGATGTATTTGGCGAAATGGTAAATAGAAGATATACTTGTCTGGCTCGTTTGCAGGCATTCTTTTTGACTTCTTTCACACAACTGGTGTTTTTGTGTTTAATTTAACAAGGAATGAGTAGTAAATGAAAGCTGCTGCCTGAAATCCCACTGTGAGCGTGTTTTGCACTTGGCTCCCCAGTGACAAGGCAATTTGTGAAATTATGTGATGGAGTAATTAGATGAAGCCAGGGCTCCTGATTGTTGCCATGCATATGTGGCGAGGGTTTGTTGCGAAGAGGGAGGGAGAGGGAAAAAAATAGATTATTACCCTGGCAAGTTGGCTCAAAGCTTCTTCATTTATTTGTAAACAGAATATTTAGTGACCGCATAGGAAGTAGCTGTAATCACCAGCTCATAAAGAAACCACAGCAGAGCTTTTGGATTTTTGCAGAGTGCTCATGTAAAATTTAAGCTGGGAGGCAGAATCCCTGTTAATGTAATTAGGATCTAATTTACCACCCTTTGCACACAGATGTAATAATGTCTAGATATTTATTCTATCTTTAAGCACGTTACGTATACCTCAGTGCAGCAGTTACTGAACAGAAACAGGTGTGAGCACTTCCCTAATTCGTTTTTACACTGTAAACACATAGCAATTTAAGGGAAATATTTACCAAAAACGAGGGGAAGGAATGTCTGCAAATGAGGCAGTAATGGACAGTTGCCCTTTATGTACTGATGGATTTCTCAATGGTTAAGTAAATTAAAGCAAATGCTAGAAAAATCAATAGGCCAGCATAGTCTTGGTTTTGCCTCATAGACTTCGGGACAGAATGACAGATGTGGTGTCTATGACCCATTTAAGTATTAATGCCTGAAAAACTGCTTCTGCATGCAAGGTTATATAGGCTTCGAAACATTCCGCTATATTACATTACAGACAATAATATTTTTAAGTATATATGGAATTTATACGTTTCAGGGAGGTTGTTCTTACGTGAAACATTTATACTGGAAGATTAGTTGTTGCAATAGCACCATAAATCAGTTTTGAATGTTCCCACACGGAAACATCTTCATAAGGCTGTAGTTGAAAGGTAAAGATGATGTATATCAAGCTTCCATGTCTCGTGAAGTGAGTATGCTCCATAACACTCTATGTGGAAACCAAATTAGATTTAATTAAGGGGTAGATGCTCAGAGCCTTTGGGAAAAAAAATCTGTAAGAAACCACGGAAATGTGGCATTAGAATTCAGTTAATCTCCAGGGCTCTAATGCTATATTTTACATTTGTACCAACATGGATCACGTGTCACATAGGTTGACTCTCACAGCATGTGGAATTTCAGGGCTGTCCTAATGTTCTTAGTGGTAGGTATTGACCTCTGAGAATGAGAAGGTCAGCCTTCTGGTAGCATCACAGAATGTGCATTCCCCCATCCATTGCTCCCATTACCAACGTCAAGAGAAATGGTGGAAATACTCTCCCAGAGTTGGATTGTTGATTACTAGAGACAGGAAGAAAAAATGTACATGAGTACTGGCTTCAGGAACCAAAGCTAATTTCCAAACCAAAACAAAATGGAGGGTTGAACTCGTTATGTTGGTCATTCAAGGAGAAGGTGCCTTTTGTTGCAGAGAAAGAAAGCTGTTTTGGCTTGCAGTGTCCTGTTTATCTTCTTATGCTGAGTGAATTCAGACAATCATTCCTTACTTCTCTGCCCTTGACAAAGCAGACCTGGGCCAGTCTGCATCTGGGTTTTGAAAATTGGCATTTAAAGGTGATATTGTGGGGTTTCCCTGGTGGTCCAGTGGTTAAGACTTCACCTTCTAATTCAGAGGGTGTGGGTTTGATCCCTGGTCGGGGTGCTAAGATCCCACATGCCTTGTGACCAAAAAAACAAAACATAAAACAGAAGTAATATGATAACAAATTCAATAAAAGACTTTAAAAATGGTCCACATGGAAGAAAAATCTTAAAAAAAAAGGCATTGAACTTTTTAAAGGTGATACTGTAATGAACCAAGTTCTTGGAAACATTGCTAGGTTGGAATGATGGTGAGAAGTAGCATAATCATTTAGGTTTCTAAATGAAAGATAGTTTCCTGATTTTTAAT
Organism: Bos javanicus; assembly: GCF_032452875.1. NCBI lineage: Eukaryota > Metazoa > Chordata > Mammalia > Artiodactyla > Bovidae > Bos > Bos javanicus. Next base: position 64,781,825 of record NC_083878.1, read on the forward strand.
CTTCATACAATGTAGTATATGTAACTATAACATTCCCCTAAATCTGGAAATTTAACAATGTATACATTTGGAGGTTAAACTGAGGTGTAAATAGTAACTTCACAGTCTACCATCTAAAAAACTGGGAAATGGAAATTACTTTGGAATTGAAGATTCCTTTGCTTCTTCAAAGCAGTGCTTCTTAAACTTTCATGTGCATTCCAGTTATCTGGGAATCCCTTTTTGTGTGGAGATTCTCAGAGGGATGGGGCCTGAGAATCTGCATTTTTAATAAGCTCCCTGCTGCTATTGGACTGCAGAACAGACTGTTCATAGCAAGGATCTAAGGAACATGAGCAAGATAACAGATTTTTAAATGGAAAGATGATTGTTTTTCTCCATCTTTGATTTTTTTATACTTTGATTTTTTTTCCCCCTCTGATCTTGAAACAATGTATTATTTTTATCACATCTATTGGACTAAAGTGTTTTCTTTTTCCTCGGCTAACTTTCAGTTCTTTCTCAATGTATAAGACCTTTCTTTTAATTATCAAAGAGGTTTTAAAAGATAGACTTTATGTTTTAGAACATTTTTGAGTTCATAACAAAACTGAGGGAAAGTGACCTAGGTTTCCCATAGACCTCCCCACCACCACCACATATGGGCGTCTCCCATTAGCAGGGCCCCCCAACCAGAGTGGTACATTTCTTACAATTGATGAACCTACACTGACACATCAGTATCACCCAAAGTTCAAGGTTTCCATCAGCGTTCACTCTTGGTGTTGTATATTCTATGGGTTTGCACAAATGTGTGACATGTTATCCATCATTATAGTATCATATAGGGTAAATTCATGCCCTAAATGAGTATCACAGTGTTTTCATTGGCTGAAAATTCCTGATAGATCAAAGACTCTGCAGATAGACTGTATTTTTCTTTGGGACTTGTTGACAGCACACTTGTGTGATAGGATGGGTGAAATGGTGGTTCTCAAGGTTGGATGTTACAGATTCTCACTCCTTGCCCATACTTGGCGTCAGTGCTCTGGTGACAGTAGGCAGGGATGGGAGTTATCACAGGGGGAGGGCAGCATGTGCATTGCTGTGCTGGCTCTCAGATTCTTACTTTAGCACTCCAGATCTGGTATGGGCTTCCCAGGTGGCGCTTAGGGTGAAGAGTCTGCCCCCCAGTGCAGGAGATGCAGGAGAAGCTGGTTCCATCCCTGGGTAGGGAAGATCCCCTGGAGAAGGAAATGGAAACCCACTCCAGTATTCTTGCCTGGAGGATCCCATGGACAGAGGACCCTGGCGCGCTGTGGTCCACAGGGTTGCAAAGAGTCAGACACGACCGAAGCGACTTAGCACACACAGATCTGGTTGGCTTTGTCAGCGAGGAAGTAACAGAATCACCAACTACAGAAACAATATGTTCATTTGAGGGAGAAATGCTTTTGTTCCTAGTCCTACTCCCCAACTTCAGTCTGCTTCAGGAAATCCTTTTGTATTTCCGCTGCCTGGTGGGCACTCTCAAATTTCACAGCATCCTGGATGATGAATTTGTTTTAAAAAGTGAGCATCCAAAGAAACAGTCACCCAAGTCCAGGAAGCACAGAGAGTCCCATATAGGGTAAACCCAACAAGGAACACACCGAGACACATATTAAACTGACAAAAATTAAATACCAAGAAAAATATTAAAAGCAACAAGGGAAAAGCAATAAATAACATACAAGGGAAGAAGGAGCATCCAAAAAGTATATTCTCTCTAGTTGGGCAAAGATCTAAAGATTATTATAAATAGCACATACCTATTAATCATTGCTTGGTGGGTAAATTCTCTCACTCATTAGAGTTCACAGGCTGGATGTAGTTTCTTGAAATTAGGTCGTTTATTTTGGTCTAAGTCATTGAGGATCAAAGGTCACAAGGAATCCAAAAGCCATTAGTCAGGGTTCTTTTCTGGAGCCCTTAGATGCCATTGTGCGAGTCACCCATGGCAGCCCGGGCCTGGCCTGCTGTCAGGGAGCTGGCAGGGTGCCTACTTTATTTCCAGTTTGCATAGATAAAAAGCAGAGCAGCTACTCTCAGAATCACTATAAAAATAAGCTTACATAAAATCTCCATTTGAAATACAGTATGTGTGTGCCCCTGCGTGTGTCCTCTTATGGAAACCAGGGGCCCTGGAAATCAAAATTAGGAAGAGAGGCATACATTTGATGGCATCGTGGATTAGCCTTTGTTTTGGTGCAGGCATTTATAATTCATTGCGAAGCTAGGGAAGACCAGATTCTCACAAAGAATGGTAACGACAAAGCAAGCGCTTTAATTTGCGAATGTAGAGGAGAATAAGGAAATCGCTTTAGCCGTTGTCAAAAATGTATATTGCCATCCCCTCTTGATAATGTTGAAGTACACTTGGCAGTAACGAGTTTATGCGTATCAGGAGTGGTGGGCAAGAGATGTAGTCAGGTCGATTCATTTACTCCCCCCATTGAGCCCTGTGGGTCTCGGGTCCACACCTTGAAGTGAAAACATCATCAATTACCAAGACGACAGGCACCCTGGACTTACTCCCTGAAAGAGTTCGTTTTGGACCAGAAACTGTGAGCACTCAGTAACATTCATCAGTGTGTAAGAGTGATTGAGTGGGGTGAATTTTCAAGGAAAAAAGGCCAAATTAACATGTATGAAATAGTATATATTTGAATTTTGAAAAATCCAGCTGTAAGCAAGTATCCTGTTTGATTTGAAATGATTATTGGGTACTTTGCATGTGATGCTACAATTAATCATTATACCCCCACTTCACAGATGGAACATTTAATGGAAGGAAGTGGGCTGGAAAAGCCTGAAGATCTACCAGAGGTCTTTGTGTAGGATAAAGTAGAAACTGGAGAAAAATTCAGTGCCTTAATTGTCAATCTGTTGGGTGTCGCTCCTTCCAGACCTTGAGACTTAAAATAGTGGTTTGTTTTTGCTCTTGAAACATTGACTAGGTCTGGTGAGAACTGAGGCAGAAGTCCTCATGACGTCATCAGGGCCATGCCTTTGCCACACTCACTCAAAAGCCATCACAGCTGTTCTATGGCATCTCCCTGCATGGGTGCCATGCTGCCTCTAAACTCTCCATGGCTCTGACACCTGTGCTGCTCAAATGTGTGTGGTGGCAGGGAGGGGGAAAGGATTATGTGGCAGCAGGATGAAGACAGGGCTCTTATCTGAAAAATACCTAAAATTGTTTGGTTTGTGCGGAGAGATGGCTGGGATGTTTTCCACAACAGAGTGACCTAATCCCATGCACAGTGGAAGAAGGACCTTTCAAATCTGCTTTTTATTTTTCCCCATCATGATGACTGAAGTTCAGGCCACAACTACCCTTCTCTTTGAATAACAATATAAATTGGGCCATTCAATTTTTTTTTTTTTTTGAGTACAAATACATTTTGAGTGTCTACTGTGTGCAATGCACTGTGTACACCTGGGAGCTTTCTACGCTCTTTGGAAAGAGCACAGATCTAGTTGGTGGTGCAGTTTGCAAAAAGAACCAGAGTGAGGAGGACAGTTTGAAGACAGTTACAGCAGTCAGTTGGGAAGGTTTTGGTTGTGAGAGTGTAAAGAAATGGATGGTGGGGAATCCCCTGGTGGTTTTCACTCTGGTGGCCTGGGTTCGATTCAATCCCTTGTCAAGGAAGTAAGATCCTGCAAGTCAAGTGGCACAGCCAAAAAGGGGGCGGGGGAGAAAGAAGAAATGGATGGTGGAAAATATCTTGGAGGTAAACTGGGCATCTCATAAATAGAAGCATTCATAGCTGGCTCATGGTGCACATGCATAGTGTATGTGTACCATACACTGTGCTGAGTGCCAGTGATATGCCAAGGTGGCTGCTCGGTGCCATGTGCACAGAGAACTTACAAATAAAAATAAAATGACTAAAAGTCAGTCTGTTTATTATTATCACCATGTACTGGCAATTCTAAATAATATCAGTGAATAAAGTGTCTTCCAGGCTGGGGCAGACTTCCCCTACCCCGCCCCCACCATGGCAGGCCTTGCTCAGCACTTCCATGTTTTATCTCACCAAATTCCCACAATGATCCTCTCAAGGAGAGCCTCCTAGTTGCTCTATTTTGCTGTTAAGGAAATCAAGGTTTGGAGAGATTAAACAACTTGCCTGCAGTGGCACAGCGAGAAGCAGGGACTAGATTTTAACTCCAACCCATCTGACTCTCAGGCCTGTTTTCATAACCACTCATGGGGAGACGTTTGGTACAGAAGACATTCAAAGGTGATTTCCCTGTTTCACGCTGGCAGTTCCAGAGCTGGAGTCTCTTCCAGGGAAGAAGGAAAGTTAGAAGGAGGAACTCGTTTTAGGGGAGGGTGGGGAGTTCAGTACGGGGTACCTGTGATACTGGTGATGGTGGGGCATCCTCGTGAGTTGTGGGTCAGTAGTTGGAAATGGGATGACTGTGTCTTTGGTGAGAGCACAAGGCTTAGTGTTGCCTCCACCAAAGCTAGAGATGGAGATGAATCATGGACCCAGAGAGCGCTGAGAAAGAAAGGGAGGAGGCAGGAGCAGAATTCAGGCAATGCCTCGCTTTAAAGGCTGTCTGGAGGAAAAACCTAGAGAAAGAGACAAAGGGGCAGGCAAGAAGTCTGTCCAAAGTGGAGGTGGGCTGCAATCATCTCTGGGGATCCTTCTAGCTCCAATACATTAAATTCTAAGAAAAGGAAAGAAGGTCCCATGATGAGAAAATCAGGGTCGATTCCCGGATAGAACACATCATGGTCCCAAACTGTCTCCCCTTTCTGTCATCCTCGTCTCAGCTAACAGCATCACCATGGACCTAAACGCTCCAGCCAGGAGCCTCAGAGTCAGCCCTGAAGGTTTCCTCTTTTCCCCACTTCACAGATAGTTGCTTACTCCCTGAGTCCCATTAATTCTCCCTCCTAGACACATCTCCATTCTCTTATCCTTGTCTGGTCCCGCTGCCATAGCCTCCTTGTTTTCTGCTTACCCATTTCCCTAATCAGCCTCCCTGCCTCTAATCAATGACAATTGTTAAAATTGATTCCTTACAAGCAACCCCCGTTTTGCCGGTTGAGTGATTTTTCTGAGCCAAATCTCACCCCTACTTGAAATCTTGTAATATCTCCCCATTGTCCTTAGGATACAACATCCTCAGCCTGCCATTCACGGACTCTTGAGGTCAGACACTGACCCACTGAGCACCAAGGCTCCTCTTTCCCCCTTTCTACACATGCTTACCCAACAGATGCTAAGCAGTCCTGTACTCTGCACTCTGGCATGTGCTGTTCCCTCATCTGGAACCTCCATGACCCCTTTTCTACTTCACACTTTTTCCTACATCCTTAACATCTTATCTCAGATGTCACAGCTTGGGGAAGCCATTCCTGGTTCTTTCCAGGAGAAAGGAAAATGGCCCCTGCCTTCAGATCCATAGCACCTTGATGGTCATCTGATAAAGAATACTTGTCACGGTGACTGTTTATTTATGAACTGCCTCCCTCATAAATAAGATGATTGAATCTTTCACCTCTGTATCTTCAGAGCCATAAGAGAGATGCTTGATGATATTTATTGACCAAATGCAAGAGCAAAGTTTCAAAATAGAGGCAATCAAACCCTGAGAAGTAGAAAGACTAGAAAAGGTCTTGGTATGGGGATTAGGAGATCACCAGTGACCTTTGAAAGACCTGTTTCAGGCCTTTGGAAGAGAAAGAAGCTGTATTCTAGGGCATATGGGCAATGTGACAGTAGAGGCTTGCAATTGATTAAGGGGTAATATACAAAGGGTTACAATTTGGGCAGGAGCAGGAGGAAGTAGTCAGAGAAGGCAATGGCACCCCACTCCAGTACTCTTGCCTGGAAAATCCCATGGACAGAGGAGCCTGGTGGGCTGCAGTCCATGGGGTCGCTAAGAGTTGGACACGACTGAGCGACTTCACTTTCACTTTTCACTTTCATGCATTGGAGAAGGAAATGGCAGCCCACTCCAGTGTTCTTGCCTGGAGAATCCCAGGGACGGCGGAGCCTGGTGGGCTGACGTCTATGGGGTCGCACAGAGTCGGACACGACTGACGTGACTTAGCACCAGCAGCAGCAGCAGCAGCAGCAGGAGGAGGAAGTGGTAACAAGAGGGAAAAGTTTCTCTCTTTTTTAATATTTAGGAGAAGGGAGATTTGAACCTTTACACATAGCATACAGCTGTCCTTCATGGAATTGCTACTATGTTCCATGCAATTTGTTAAAGCCCAGTCTAATTAATTACTTAGGCAATAGAGCAGGAACCATTGAAGATAAATGTAGAAAAGAACTGATTAATGTAGCAAGGATCAAGAGCAAGTTGGCAGTAGAGGGTTAGTGGGGAGAGTTATGGGATGGCATCTGAGAGCATGGACTTAGCACCAAGTGAGAACCAGGAGAGGAAGATCAAGGCAGGGAGGTTTAGAAATACACAAGAGGTAGGTTTTGGGTACTCTTCCCCTCCTAGTTCTGTTAGCAGACCAGGAGGCAAAGTCAACTGCTAAGAGTCCCAGGGGTAGGATTGGGAGCTAGAGGCGAGTGGGAGTCATTTGGAAAAAATTGCTGTTGGGAACACAGTAGACAGACCAAGAAAAGGGAAAAAAAGAGTAAAGAAGATAAAAGGACTCTCACAGTGCAGTTGAGAGTACATGTATAGATTGAAATAACACAAGTCACCAAACTGTGACTGGCTAGACTTTTAATAGATATGTTTCATAATCAGCTTGCTTTTCACATGGTAAAATTAAGGCAAAATAATGATTTTTAGTGGTTTTCCACAGGAAAAATAATTGCATTTTCTATTCTTTAAAAATTTGTCTCATGGGGCAGATTTGTTGAGTTGCAGTATGAACTACTTAAGTTCTTACTATCATGTACAGGTTGGTGAACTTGAGATTGCATTAAAGGCTTTATCTCAGTTTTGGAGGAAGTTATCATGCAATTACTGTACATTATCTTTCAGTGCTGGTTGTATGAGAAGTTTGCAAACTTGTTATTGATAACCTTTGAACCTGAGTTCAAAAAAAACCATGCAAATGCAGCTGTCTACTAAGATAAAATTTCTTTTCTTACCATGATACGTGAGAAAGGAGGATTTTAAATTTAACTACAACAAATCAACACTGTATTTTAAAACACTGGAGCAAAACTGTAAAGGTTAACAAGTAAAACAATATCAGGTATGCTTTTTAAATCATGCCTCTGCCAGAGGCCTGATCTTTAATAGTGGACAGGAGGGGTGGCTGGCTTGAATAGATTCCTTCAGATTTGCGAGTTGAAGTTGAATTGATCTTGACATCGCTCCAGAAGCACCTACTATTGTCATTTTGTTTTGATGGTAAATGAAATACACCTGGTTTCATGAAATAACACAGCACCCCACACATAATGAGCAGCTCATTGTCGTATATAAAGAACGATTGGCTCAGTGCAATTGGCTAGTCACTGATGACTCATGTGAAGGGTTGATGTTTAAATAGAAAGGACTACTGGCATGCAGACATACTGAAAGGAAGATAGATAGATAGCTTATTGGTTTTTCAAATATGGTTCAGGAAAAAAATCTAAGAATAAATCTCCTATTCCGTACTGCAAGGCAATGTCATGACAGCGTTGGAAAGCCAACCCCCAGTAGCTGGTTTACTGCGGGCATCTCTGCCCTTGTCTTTGGGATTACCAGAGTGCCATGTGCGCAGTCACACAATGCATAAAGGCGTGGGTCATTTCTAGGACAGATAATTGAACATTAATACTCGCTGACATCGTTGAAGGCATGATATGTCAACCTGACAGAGCCTGTGTGCTTACATCTGCTGATTGGCTGCAGACGAAGGCTCTGTGTGTCAGGATCAGACCCCAGGCCTGACTGCAGCGGGGCCAAGGATGACACAGCTATTAATCACGAGCTGCCATCTTAGGCCACTATAGTGTCGGTAAAATCACTCTACATCCTGTGTGTGGCTGGTGAATTGCATCTGTTGTGTTCTAGAGTTTCAAGGTATGGCTCTCAGTAAAAAAACACTTCAGACTTTTGGTTTGTGTCATCTCACCAGAATGTTTAATGGGTCAAATACTTCCCTCTCTCCTTCCCTTCCCTCCCTCTCTTCTTTCCTTCCATTCTTCCTTCTCTTTCTTTCGTTCTTTCTCTTTCCTCTCTCTCTTTCTTTTCTGAAGGTAACCAGACATTTTGAATAAATGAGCACGTTTAGGGGCTGACAGGGAGGTTCTGGGGTGGCGTGCCTTTTGTTCCCATGGGAACTGATTTTGATGAGCTCCTGGTGTCCTGATTCATTATAGATATCCAGTGTAATGAAGAAATCAGACAAGAATTAAACTGAAGTTACTTGCTGTGATTTATTTTTTTGATTCTCAACAAAATATTAAACCCTGTAGGCAGATTTCTGAACAGAGGAAAAAGGGGTTTATGCAATTATTTTCTTATCCTCGAAATCACATGAGCAGCACCTTCCTGCCTCATTTATAATAAATCTTTAGTGAGTTAATCCCATTGCTTCAGTAATTCCACAGCTGACGCTTTACTGAACATGTAACCATTCAGAGGAAAGACATGAACAATCATAAGACCCAATCGTGCCCTCTTAAATCTGTGGCACTCTACTGGTAGTTACTCTGTGTAGGTTTCCACTGCATAAAGTGGTATGAAGTAGGGCTCCTGAGAGCAGCCATTATCACATATTGGTTAACATCACGGATTTTTAAAATCCCAGTTGCATTGGAGCCAAGGAAAAAAAAAAAAAGCTTTCATCTGTAAAATCTAGTTTCCCTTTGTTATTAAAATAAATGAAGCCATTAAACAAAATATATGCATATAATACTCGAGTTCATCATTTGGCATCATCAGAATGACAGAATTTTGCATTTTTTAAAAATCAGGGCTGCCACCTTAGAAGATTTGCTATAAGGTGCTGATTCAAATATGCTAGAGGTTTCTGAAACTTTATGCCTTATTACATACATTTTTCTCTTTAGTTTGCCTATTTATATATTTATCTGGACCTCCTTAAACAAAAAGCAGAATTCTATTTAAGCAGGCTGAGAAAATAAAATGGCAGCTCCACCCCATCTCCAACCTCCAGAAACCTATGACCAAGTGAGTTAATTGTAACTATTGATGAGATCCTATTGTGAATGTGCTGGAACCGAAATAATTTCCAGATACTTTTATTTCCAAAGGTTTGTTTTTAATTACAGTGGCATTTGGTTGGCATGCAAGGGTGAGTTCTCACTCTTGATCTAGCCTAGCTGGAGCCCAGGCCAAAAGATTCTCTGCTCCCTTTTCTCGAGAGCACACTTTTCTGCCAAATGTGACGCTCATCCCCTGCCAAGGAAGGTGGGCGAACTGCCACTTCTAACTCCCAGCCACCAAAAGACAAAGGCTCCCAACGCCCCTGCATCCAGTGGGCCAGAATGGGCCTCACACCTTGAAGGTTCCGGATTATTGATTTTTTTCCCCATGGACTTGATATTATGGGATATTTTCTCGGTGACTCAGTTTGTCCCCAAGGGTGATTTAGGCACTTACAGGAGTGTGTGAGCCCTTGCAGCCCAGCAGAGGGTCGTCTGAGTGTCTTTACTCTTCTGTCTGAGGCCTGAACACATCTACAATGTCTCACCTACTTACTGTTTTCTTTTTTCACATTTGTTTAGTACGAATATAGTAATTATTTGTTCACTTCCATGTGGAGTTCAGATAACTTCAAGGGGGTTGTAGCTGCATATAAAACATCTGATGGGGAAAATGTGGCCTCCCTTCTTCTAGCAGGACCTGCTATAGGATTTCTAGAGAATGCATACATCCTCCATATAAACTGTGCACATTGAAAATGCAGGGCTTCCAGAAGGCTTATGAAGAACTTCAAGATGGCAATACCAGCAAATGAAAACAGACATGGGCTCTTTTGTGTGGGGGGCCCTGTGTGACTGCCTTTGAAGCTGCCCTGCCTTTAGATACCCTAGAAGTGATTGTCTAAATAAAGAGAATTGTAAGAAAACATTAAAACCTAACAAACACTAGAAAAATAAATTTCAAGGATTACCTAGTCAGACCCTCTTCCCAACAAACTGAGAAAAAAAAATTATATATATATGGTATGTTTGGTTAGATTAGCCCAACCTTGCAACCTTGCATGACCTTGCATGTCACATTTATCTACGCTTTACTAAGCCCTCCATCCGGGCCAGCCACTGTGCCAAGCGATGCAGTGTCTGTTGTATCATTTGACCCCTGCTGGTTTTGTCATCCTCATTTTCACTGATGAGGAGGCTGAGGCTCAGAGACTTGAAATGCCTTGATCAAGGTCACCCAATTCGTGTGGGTTCCTCAGGACTTGAGCTTCAGTTATCTAGCTCAATTGGTATACCTAACGGCATCTCTTGAAACCAATACCTCTTAAAATGCTTTCCTTTGGATTTGCTGTTTGTCAATGTATAACCACATCACTGAAGCAGAAATGGACTTGATGAGCACTCCCCTGACCTGCCCAGGTTAATGGCTCTCCACACAGGCCCAAGTCCTCCTAGGAAGAATTGTAGGCATGGGGGAAATTAGGCCTCTTGTATATGTTATTAGCAACCTCACATCACACATGAAATGGCAAGGAATGACATATTAAATAAAGTAAGATTGTCTAGTTGATTCAAAGAGAAACAAACCACTCAGTCATTGGGTAGTGAAGTGAAAGTCGCTCAGTTGTGTCCAACTCTTTGTGACCCATGGACTATACAGTCCTTGGAATTCTCCAGGTCAGAATACTGAAGTGGGTAGCCTTTCTCTTCTCCAGGAGACCATCCCAGCCCAGGGATCGAACCCAGGTCTCCCACACTGCAGGTGGATTCTTCACCCGCTGAGCCACAAGGGAAGCCCAAGAATACTGGAGTGAGTTGCCTATCCCTTCTCCAGTGGATCTTCCTGACCCAGAGATCAAACCAGGGTCTCCTGCATTGCGGGCAGATTCTTTACCAACTGAGCTATCTCTTTCCCAAAGCCTGTTGTAGAAGGGACTAATGCCATTATTCAAGACCTTTTAGCACTACTTAGCTTACATATGTCAGAGAAGGCAATGGCACCCCACTCCAGTACTCTTGCCTGGAATATCCCAGGGATGGAGGAGCCTGGTAGGCTGCAGTCCATGGGGTCGCTAAGAGTCGGACACGACTGAGCGACTTCCCTTTCACTTTTCACTTTCATGCATTGGAGAAGGCAATGGCAACCCACTCCAGTGTTCTTGCCTGGAGAATCTCAGGGACGGGGGAGCCTGGTGGGCTGCTGTCTCTGGGGTTGCACAGAGTCGGACGCGACGGAAGTGACGTAGCACTTAACAGCACCGCAACAAAACGTAGTGTACGTTTTGTTAGAAATGATGACAGCCATTTTGAAAGATGTTCTGCTTTATCTGATTTTAGTCTGGGTTTTTTGTTTCACCCTTTGTGTATAGACCAATGCGTGTTTACACAGTAAAACAGAGGCTGGGCCCACGTTTGCTTACATTGTAGAGGCCAACTCTTGGTAGCTTTCTGAAAAACATGGCTCCAGCTCTTTATTTTATCATTACAAGATTAACTTTGAGCTTCATAAGAGTGTAAAGAGAACTAGATTGAGAAGTTAGAGCCTGAGCTCCAGGCCTGTGAGCCGCAACTTCCTGCCCACATAACCTGCCATGTGTCCACTCTGAGTTTTATCTTTTCGTCCATAAAATGGAGGCGGCTTTACCTATGCTGCCAACCTGACCAAGTAAGTGTAAGTCTCAAATTTCATGAAATATAATAAAGGCCTTTGAAAATGTGAAGTGTTATAAAATATAGAGTACATAAAAGCTCACCCAAACGCATAGCTTAAAAAAACCACTTCAGACTGGCTATTAACTTTTGTTTGTTTGTTTTTTATCAAATTATATTCCATTATAGTTTATTACAAGACATTGGGTATAACTTTCCATGCTATACAGTAAATCCTTGTTGCTTATCTGTTTTATATAGAATAGTTTGTATCTGGTAGTCCCATACTCCTAATTTGTCCCTCCTCCCCTTTTGGTAACCATAAATTTGTTTTCTATTTCTATCTGTGACTGTGTTTCTGTTTTGTGTATAGATTTGTTTGTATTATTATTTTTAAAATATTTATTTATTTATTTGACTGTTCCAGGTCTTAGTTGTAGCATGTGGGATCTGGTTCCCTGACCAGGAATTGAGCCCCAGCCCTCTGCATTGGGAGCACAGAGTCTTAGCCACTGGACCGCCAGGAAAGTCCCTGTATTATTTTTTCACACATAAGTTATATAATATAGTATATTTGTCTTTCACTAAGCATAATACTCTCTAAGTCCATCCATGATTGCTGCAAATGGCAGGATTTCATTATTTTTTCTGACAGAGTAATATTCCATTATATATATATTTATATATATATATATAAAATGGACTATATATATACATATATATGTATATATATACACATGCATCTTCTTAAGTCAACCTGTTGATGGGCAGTTGGGTTGCTTCCATGTCTTGACTATTGTAAATAGTGCTGCTATGAACATTGGCATGCATGTGTCTTTTTGAAGTAGAGTTTTTGTTTTTTTCTAGATATAGACTCAGGAGTGAAATTGCTAGATCGCCTGGTAGTACCACTTTTTAGTTTTTTAAGGATCCTCTATACGTTTTCTGTAGTGGTTGCCCCAATTTACATTCCAAGTTAACTTTGAGTACCTTTATTTCTGTCACCTTTATCCTGTCATCTTGTTGGTGACAGGTTCCACTCTTTATCCCACTCATCTAAGATGTTCCAGGAATGTCTGTGGGCTCTTTGGGAATGCCACAGAAAAACATCCACAGCCCTGTGAGCATTTCCCTCTCTGGGTAGACTGCGTGACCGAGGAAACATGATTTGGGAAACAAATACTGGGGATCTGCCCAAATTTTGACTAAGACTCTTCCCTCTTCTATAATCCACTCTGGAGACAGACCGTGAATTCACATCAATAAATGCTTTGGGGAGTTAAAGGGGGTTTGCTTAAAAAGGTTCATAAAGATAAAGGTAATCTTATTACTAAGACAATTTAAAGTTTTTAGTTTTTTTTTTTTTTTTTCCTTAAAGGGAAATTCTCTTTAGTTTGATTGCAAGGTAAGAGTTTTGTTGCTAACCAAGATAAAGTACAGTGCTGAATAATCTCTTAAATTAAAAATTGAAGTGTATGTTGCAGAGAATAGAGATAATTAAATAGCTTAGACTACAGTGGGTAAAGGGGAAAGAGTTTTCATAAAAATTAGCTAAGCAAAGGTAAATTGTATTAGAATCTTAACTTCAGATTAGGGTGCTCTGCTATTTGGCATACATTGAATTGATAATGCCTGTGTGTTAAAGAATTCTGGTTGTTTCTTTGCCTCTCTCACAGCTTATAAAAATGCAAGCAGACCTACCTAATGAATATTAATAGGAATGATGTGTAGATAATACATAAACCCCCTGGATCTGTGGACTTTGGATGAAGTAGTCAGAAAGGATTTCTGTGGCTTTATTTAATACCAAATTTACATACTTTTAAAGAATAAACATCATCTTAATATTTTAATATCAATATTCCAAAGTGGAGATTTTAGTGAAATAAAAAGCTTAATTTTCCTTCCCTGAACATTATCTTCACCAAGGTCTGCATTTTGAGAGACAGGAAACTGTTAGCTAAAAAAGAAATTAACTTAATCCCCCTTCATTAGGTTCCAGTCTTTTTTTTCTTTTGGTTACTTAGAGACAAGTAATAATTATATCTGCAGCAATGCAGAGCATGTTTTACACTTTTGTTGTACAAAAGAACTACAGTTGTTAAGGTGTCAGCAAAAGAAAACCAGAACATTGATAAATACTGATACATGTTTTTCCCCTGAAATCTTCTCTGACTCCTGAAAGTAAATTTCACTTAGGTGTCTGAACAGCATTTTAATTCATTAACAGGAGAAATCTACACGTGATCTTTGAAAATGTCAATCCACTAGCTAAACAATATTTTTCCAGCTAAGGTAATAAACACGACTGCTAAGTGGGTGGAAGAGATCTCAGATGACGGTACATCCCAGTTCTTTTAGAACGCCTAAAAGGTGGGCATTTTGTTTTCAAGCTGGTATTTTTTTGGATGGAACTTTTACCAAGTGCATGGCAAATCTCAGTGTTGCGTGTTATGTAAAGCATATGCTTTCTCTCTCTTTGGCATTGTGAAAAGAGGTTTTCGATTTTAGCTTTACAAAAGGGGGAAAATCATTAAAATGTAGTTTGTATCATTTCAGTCCGTTATTTGTCATCTTTATGGCTGTTCTATAGTTTTCATGGCACCTTTAATGGTAAGCTTGGTCAGGAGAGGTGAGCGGGAATGTGCACAGACTTGGCTGCGGGTGCTGCTGACAGTGTCTGCTAGCTGGGCTTCAATCCACGTCCCTGTAGATTTTAATGTCCCCACAGACTGCTGGCAGCCTGCTTCCAGCTGTGGCAGGCATGATGCAGTGAATTGCTTTTGAATGTTCTTTACTCAAATAGGCAGTAATTACAAGCTTAAAGAGGTTTAGTGGTCCAGTAAACTACATAATCACCCCTGAATTAGCCTGGGCTCATCAGTCGCAGTCCAGCAAGCTCGAGTCTGCTGTTTGTATGCAGCCTTGATCACATAGCAACCTGATCAGCAGGTGTGGAACAGCCAGAGTCCCCCATAAACACAACTGTCTACTGGGGACAATGATCTCTAATGAGATGAGGCTACACCATCACTGTAATTTAAGTGGGAAAATTAGCACTAGAGAATGAGTACCAGTTCCAGGGGTCTTTAGTCATATTGGGAGCAGCACGAATTCTCCATCTCTCTCCCTAGCTCTCGCTTTCTCTCTCTCAAGACATCTTCTCAACAAGTGTATTGGTTTTGTTTCTCACTTATGGATACTTTATTCTTTGTACAAGTGTTTTCCCTCAATATTTAATGCTGGACAAAGTGTCTGTAAAGGCAATAATGACGACTGTCAACAGACTCGTTCCAAGTGTTATCATTGTATTTTATCTTCCTGGTCTTTTCTCTTCATGGTTTCAAAACTCTTTTGCTTTGATTTTTAAAGAGGAAAAGTGTTCTTCGGGTGGGGGATAGGTCTCCTTGTAGCTGGCACGCTCTCGGCAATAGTGGAGATGAGCTGTATATAGTTTGGAAAAGATCCTTACTTTATTGAAGTTTATTGTATTAACTGGTCATGAACTTTCTTTTCAGCAAAGTGATCTAGGATGGTATGCCACTGTTTTATTTGTTACAGTGAAATTCTTGGGGAAGGCTTGTATGTCGAAACTGTCTTCTCTATTCTTTCTTCAGTCCTGTGAGATGGAGAACTTGAATTTTATTACATTGCAGTTGGAGAGTGGGAAGGGAACTTTTGCAACATGTGAACCCAAAACAACATAGAGTAGGTTTTGAAGAAACTTCAGGGGAATTTGTACATGCTAAGAAAGACAAACAGAATAACTCAGGAATGAAGAACATGAAGAACTAGGTTTCTTAGGGTCAAATCCCAACTTCCTCCTATTTGCATGTAACTTAAACTGCACCTCAGTTTCCCCATTTGTAACATCAGGGTAAAAACACTGACCTCATAGATTTGTTAGAAGGATTAAACAAGTAAATACTTGTAAAGTACTGAGAACATTGCCTGGCACAGTGTGAGCATTATAACATGTTAGTTAAATAAATAAAATCTACGCTGCTTTTGGGATTTGTAGAACTGAGTGAGAAGGATGAACAGTTGTTGAAACGGGGCTGCTAGTTTTCTGCTGTTTATCTGAAGTCATCTACTTATAAATGCTAGTTGACGCATTTTGGGTGTTTCTAACTTCAATAGCACTCATTCGTTTATACAACAAATATTTATTGGGCACAGAACTGGGCTGGTTGCCTTGTAAATGGCAATAGCATTCCTGTGTTTTTATTAGTATTCTACTAAAATGAAATGGTTCCAAATGGAATTTAACTCATATTTGATTAAGAATCACATACAAAATGAAAGTAATTGGTAGAAAAACACACAACAATTAATTTCAAAGCAGACAATTTAAGGCATATTGTAATGCAGTTGGATGGAAGAGCAGGCATTTATTTCTATAATCCTTAAAGAGTGTTCTTGTATATAACCTACCCTCATTCTTATGTTTATAAGCAACACGAGAAGAATGAATAAAGTGATGGATGTATTAGTTTCCATTAAGTTTTGTATCTTGTAACAAAATTTCCTATTACTTCCATTAACAGAACTGAGGTGTAGACCCACACATGTTAAGATAATAGCTTCTTCATAAAATGAGTAGTAATCATCATCTATATATTCATGATTAACTTATCAGGAATGAGTGGGTTGGCTCCATCCAGCATTTAGAAAACAAAAATAATTTGGAAGTGAATTTTCTCAACTTGTATGGTATCAGTTCAGTTCAGTTCAGTCACTCAGTCATGTCCGACTCTTTGCGACCCCATGAATTGCAGCACGCCAGGTCTCCCTGTCCGTCACCAACTCCCGGAGTTCACTCAGACTCACGTCCATCGAGTCAGTGATGCCATCCAGCCATCTCATTTTCTGTCGTCCCCTTCTCCTCCTGTCCCCAATCCCTCCCAGCATCAGAGTCTTTTCCAATAAGTCAACTCTTCGCATGAAGTGGCCAAAGTACTGGAGTTTCAGCTGGAGAACACCCAGAGCTGATCTCCTTTAGAATGGACTGGTTGGATCTCCTTGCAGTCCAAGGGACTCTCAAGAGTCTTCTCCAGCACCATAGTTCAAAAGCATCAATTCTTTGGCGCTCAGCTTTCTTCACAGTCCAACTCTCATATCCATACATGACCACTGGAAAAACCATAGCCTTGACTAGACGGACCTTTGTTGGCAAAGTAATGTCTCTGCTTTTGAATATGCTATCTAGGTTGGTCATAACTTTTCTTCGAAGGAGTAAGAGTCTTTTAATTTCATGGCTGCAGTTACCATCTGCAGTCACCAAGTTTCAAATCCCAGCTCTATTACAAACTGTGTGAAGAGAAAGTTATTTGTCCTTTTGGTACTCCAGTTTCTTCATCTGTAAAATGGGTATAATAATTGAGCCTCTCTTATAATGTTTTGTGGAGATGACGTGAGTTAATGCATGTGAAGGATTTGAAACACTGCCTGTTACATCCTTACGTCTTAGTGTATGTTGCTATGACCGCTTCGATCACTCTTACTAATACTACTAAGCTGCTATTTAATCAAGTCCCTTTGGATGGATGCTGGAGGGAGAATATGGGGAAAAGTCCTGATGAACTAACTTCCACCTCACAGCTCCTTCCCTGACCCTTGATGTTTGCCTGCAGGGCAGAAGCAGTGGGGATGTGAGCTGGGGGTGGAGGGGAGGAAGGAGGCAACTCTCCCTGGATTTAGGCTATTAAAACTGCAGAGAAACAGTCACCACTCACTGCAATGGAGAACTTTCGTGTTCATGTTCCATTAGAATATGTTTTTGGTTTTACAATGTTTAGCTTAAAAAGGGAATGGAGAGATGGGAAAGAAACATCAGTGAAAGTGTAGCCAAGTGGAGAAACTCGGAGGGAGGCTGACCTGGCTCCAGATCTATGTAGCTGTGAACCTTTGTGCACGTTTTGGGACCTAGCCGAGCCTCAGCTTTCTCATCTGTACAGTGGAACTGAGCATAGTCCCCACTCCTAGGGTCACCAAGAGTATATCTGTGTAATGCACATGTCCTACTGACAATCTAGAAGAGTTCAAACGAGCTGTTATTTAAAGTGATCCAAAAAGTACACAAAAGAAGTTCATTTTCTCCCCTGTTCCCACCCCTACCCCCATCCCCTACTCCTCTTACCCTGTTTTTCTTATAGGTTTTTCTGTGTTTCCTTTTATAGCCATGGTTTCCTACTAAGAGAATCAATATTCAGGGGGTTCATTAATAATCATAACTGTTCAAAGTAATTTCAGCACTCTTCATGAATTTTAATACTTTTAGAAGGATATAAGTAATTGCTAATTTAGAGTCTAAATTTTATATCTTTAATGCATATATTTAAAAATACTCCTGGAACATATCTATAGCTACTGAAGAATAGATCTAAACATTGTTATTATAATGGAATTGCAAGCAACTTAAAAAAAGTTCCCAATACAGAGGATTATGAATGTATTCTAATGTAGTATCCTTTTTTTTTTTTCTTTATTTGGTGTTTTTATGTTTGAAGGATATTTATAAGAAATTAAAAGATCAGATAGATGAGACAGGGAATACATTATAGTATTAGCCTCTTATAATTAAATATATAACAACGTTTTCAGTGCTGTGTATTGTATAGTCTCATTAGTGCAAAACTGAAGACTGTTACTAAATACTACCTAGTGTTCAATTTTTCCTTCCACATTCATGTCATTTTCATGTAATAAGATCAAGTTTAGAGATTCCTACCTGACCTTCCTGCTTGCACACTTCCTACTAGCAACTTCTTATAACCACTGCTGGATAGACAAGAAATTGGAGGGCTTGTCTGGAAAATGGCTCGACTGGGCTTCAGAAGAAGCCAGTGCTGAGCACTTAGTCTGAGCCGCTGGGCAATCTGGGACCGTTGGTTCAGAATTAAGAAAGCAAGTTGAAATCCTGTAACTTCACTGATGATGCTCCAAACATTTTTGGCTTCTTAGCCAGTCAGGACCCCACCACCGTTCTTTTGATTTCAGCCCGTGAGGATGCAGGACTCAACTGCTATGCATTCAGGCTTTGCTCTTCCACTGCACGGTACTCTGCTTTTGTAATGCAAATGGGAGGCACAAAGTGTCTCTTTGATAATGTGCAGTCAGAAGACAAAAAAGCATTCACTGAAACAGTAAAACTAATTCATAAAGCTGAAAGACAATAGGGAAGCATTATGGATTTTTTTAAAGGAAAGAAGTATCCTAGATCAATGTAATTGTCACAGTGTAAGCTATTCATAGTCAGTGCAAAAGGGGAAAATGGCTGCAAGTTTATTTAAAGTGGCAGAAGTTTTTATAGGCAAAAAAAGATGATGTTAAACAAATACAAATATATTTGGTTAACAAGCCTCTGCTTCTGCTCTTAGAGGTCACATACATAGCTGGTTATTTTATTTTAGATCTACAATATTCCCTTAGTGACAAGAACTCAGTAGAAGTTTTAAAAGAACACAGAGATCCAATGGTTAAGAGCCATATGGTAGTTTTTTTTTCTTCTTCTTCTTTAAAGGGAGTATCTCTCCATCACATACCAGAGTTTAGCTCAAGGTCAACTTATATTAATGCATTAAACTTGGCTGTGGAGGAGGCAAAGGGCTGGAGAAAAAGGGATAAAAGAAGTTCCGAAATTGTTCTTCCAACATATTCAGCCAAGCAACAGAACATTGCCTTGATAAGGGTGATATTGGACAGTTGCCATAATTCCTCCTGTTAGATTCAGCTCCCCTGGTACCTATTCCCATACCTTTTAAAGTATAGCATGTAACATTTTGCTTGAAAATTGCTTCCACCTCTATTGCTTTGTTATAGCTGTTTTGCAGTTTCGGTGGAGAGGCAGTTCTGTGTCACAAGAAATTACTAATCTGAGGCTTGAGAAGGGGCAGCGTAGCTTTCCATTATCTCACCAGTGAGCTCTGTACAGGATTATTTTCAAATTTTCTGCTGCCATTACAATGAGCTGTTAGAGTGGGCAAGGCAGTGAAGGGGGAGCATTATTGAAACTTGGTTACCAGGGTAGATAAGATAAAGTTCATCACTGTCTTGGCATCCACATTTGCAGTCAGGGGTGGAAGATTTGATGAAAGGAGTACATTTGGTCAAGGATATCGTTAAGATAGAAAGCTGGACATTTTCCATCTGTGTGTGCTGAAGAGTTTCTTTTCCCATTAACGCGTATCTCAAAGAGTGGGCTGGATTGTTTAAAGAAATAAGTTTTCTTCCAGTGTGTTGTAAATTTGTAAATACCAGATAACCAACATCAGGACCCCCCTCCCTATTCTCAAGCACAAGATTGGAATTGGACAGAGATAACTTTCTTTAGAGAGTTGCCATTTTCTTCCTGTCACTTTCTATCCTCTCTCTCTGGTAAAAGGACAGTTCAGACTTAATTTTTATGTAACCTATTTTTAGATTTTTTTTTCCCAGACAACCTCTATTTCTACTACACAGGACACATACTCTGGGGATCATTTTATTCTTTGATGGGGTTATTGAGCCATCACTGCTATCCGAGGTCATTATTAGAAGCCACACTGCAGTTCCAGAAACATAGGAAGAGTGGCAAGTAGTGTCTATTTCAGCAGGAGATGGGGAAGAAGTCAGGGTGTTGATTATTGAAATCAGGATGGTCATTGAGTGAGTTCTTTCCTTTAGCTCGGGTTCCACTGCCCACAAGCCACTTGTTTTCCCTCTGAGTCCAGCAGCTCTGCTCTCTCCAGGGAAGCCAGCCTAATACATGTGTGCAGGTTTAATGTTGGAAGGGAGGGTCAGCTTTACCCATACATAATCACTGTTTTATGGCTTTCACTCATTCCTGAGGTGTTAATGCAGATCAAATGGGAAACACTCCAGAAAGAAGCCTTGCAGCTACTGCCCTGCCTCACTCTCCCGTCTCAATCGTTAATTCTTATTGTAAGATCTAAAGGTAATTTTGTTTGCTCTCTTAATGCGTTGCAGTTCTCCCAGTGGTCCTTGCATATCCTTTCTCAAATTCCCATCTTGATCAATTGTTTGCAAATAATTAAGCTTTTAAGAGATAATGGCAGGAAGCTAATGTACACAACAAAGGAGAGGTCTCCCGTCACCTTCTATTGGACTGTGGTCAAATTTGCTTTGATATCCCACAGAGATTAGGATGGTTGGTATATCTGGCAAGTGCAATCCCTCTTTCCTTCACGAGAACCCACTGATCTTTCTTCAACCAGCGTCCTTGCTGGTTAGATGCCATAATAGCAAAGGTGTTCAGGAAAATGGCAAGGGGGGCCTAGCCCTGTGGTTGCAATGGTTTGAAATAAATTTTCTATTTTCTTCCTAAAATGGCACTCCTCCTCTCTTTTGTAAAATGACATCTACCTTTGCCCTTCTCATGGTCTCCCTAGCCCTATGGGCAGAACGCAAACTGGGCTTTGAATGTTTTCACAGCAGCCTTGCCTGTGGCATGTGGGTTTTTTGTCAAGTCATTTTTTCTTTTTAAGTCTACAAAGGAGTAACTCATACTGTCCAGAAAACGCTTATCTAGTAAAGACGATTAGGATTTAAGATAGTTAAACATACTGGATTTCAGTTTAAAAGCCTCCTTCTTTGTGAATTTTTGGCTGAGTGTGGATTAACTACCTGAAGCCGTGGCTTTCATGTGATTCTAGCAAATATGAATTTTTATTTTTTCAGGGAATGGAAAGTTTGCAGGACACTAGGTCCAAGAACTATCAGAAAAAGAAAAATATCCAGTTGTCCTACCATAGACAAAGGTTTAGGAATTTTGTTGATACCTCTTTTTTCCCCTTAACAATGACCAGATTATTGTGATATTTAATTTCATCCAGGCTCATTCATTTTTATTAAAAAAATATATCCTGAACAACTGAAAATTGTTTAATGGAGACAGAGTGCTGGGTCTCCATAGCTTGAGGCTGCCTGGCAATTATGCTGCATGAAATTAGGCACAGTTTGTTCCAATTACTTAAAATCAGATCACATGAAAAGTGACAGAGGGGAAAATAAAAGGGTTGAACTTTCTCATTTTATGATATTTAAATTATGAAATCAGAAACTGCATGATGTAAAGAAACAATCTAAATTTGCACTGACAATTTGCAGGCCATAGATTGCTCTTTGAAGCTATAATGATTCAGGTGACTTTAAAGATCCAAAGAGAATTTTCCTGACACCCCTTGCATAAATAAAATGTGAATCTCTTTTGCTTTCTAAGAATTTATGTAAAACTTGCTCACAAACAAGCATGCAAAAATACTCTTGAAAACACAGCACAAATAAATGACTGTGACAATTCTCAATTTTCAAAGTAACTAAAGGTAAATGGCATAAATATTAATTTTTATCCAGTTCTGGTCATAATATTAAAACACAACTAACAAGACAGGGCAAAAGGTGTTACCATTCAGCTCTGGTGAAGAGGGACCATTGACATGTTTATTAATTCTTTCGAAAATCACTGAAAGAAGACCTGGCAAAACTGTAAGCAAATTATATTATAGAGGATGTTATAGATTGGAAATGACTTAGGTACATCAGTATACAACCCTATATAGCAAATAGTACCAACAACTAGATGCTAAAATTTGCATATTTCAGTCAGGTTTGTATTACTTAAGAATTGCTAGCCTGGAGAACTCCCAGATGATAAAATCAAGGAAAAGTTATCTGTTGTTCAAAGTCTCATGGTTAGTGAATAGCAGTGTAATTTATACAATCTAATAGGGTCATATATAACTATGTAGTTTTTCAACTAGTATAGATGTAGATCTACTATATGTATATATACGTGCTTTGTGCTCAGTTGTGTTCAACTCTGTGCAACCGCATAGACTGTAGCCCACCAGGCTCCTCTGTCCATGTAATTTCCCAGGCAAAAATACTGGAGTGGATCGCCATTTCCTACTCTAGGGGATCTTCCCGACCCAGGGATCAAACCCATGTCTCTTGAATCTCCTGCATTGGCAGGGATTCTTTACCATTGTCCCACCTGGGAAACCCTTCATTTGGCTTGTATTGTGTGGCAAATATTTATGCAATAGGAGTCGTGTTTTAAACCTTGGGCAGTGAATTGCTTTTAGGTCAGTGTTCAATCATTAGATTTTGCTTGTGATGACTGGCATCCTAGTGAGTAGGGTGATTGTCACCTATGATCTTCACCGATTATGGAGGTGATATACTTTGCTTTGAAAAGAATGGGTAGCTATCACTTTTAGGAATGAAGTAAGAAAAGTAGTGCTGTGGATCTTGGATTAGACTGTTTATACTTCCTATGGGCTTTGAAAAAAATCTTGTCATACATTTTGATGTTGCATTTGAGTGGAAAGTATCTGTGTATCATGGCAAGTTAGAGCCATTCCTTTGTCTCATCAATATTTGGTTTCCTTTATGTGAAGGTCTGGGCTTTGAGGATGGTGAATGAGAAATTTGAGGGTGTTTGAGATGCTTAAATGAGTGGGAAAAGAAACATGACCAAGGAAAGAAATAATCAGAATGGGTGTTTCTGAGTGTGATGCTTGCTTTTATGGGGATAAAGCGGAGAGAATGGTGTGAGAATGATAAGGCAGGCTAGTGGAGAGTGGGGAGGGTAGGGCTTGGCATTTGAGTTGAGACTTGACAATGACATTGGAGTAGGAACTTGCGAGTAGGAACCTACTTGGTGTGTTGGAAGAACGGAAGATGGCTGAACAGAAAGTGAGGTGGGGTGAGGCGAAGAGGATACCATCTAGAAGGTGGGTGGGGCTGGATGGTGGTGAGTCTTGCAGGCAAGGTGAGTGTATGGAGGTTTTTGAAGGGGGACAGGAATGGAGATTATGAAAGGCCTTGCCACACCCTTCTGTCATGAAGAGGCTTAGATACTGGATGGGAAGCAGGAAATATGCCTGGGTCATGTTGCTGCCGATCGTGCCAGCCCCGGGCCAGTGTCCTCACCTGTAAAACGGGAGGAACAATAGATTCCATTTATGTCCCTCAAAGGGATATAATGGGGATTAATTACCACTTTGTCGTAATATACTCGAAGCTCTTAAGAGAGCAGCACTATATTCCATGAAAGCAAAGCCTTATTCTAATTGTGTATTTATTGATTAAGTGACAATCAAGTCACAATGCTTATGGGAAAAATGGCTACATCTCTGCTTGCCACAAACGAATCCCATGTGTATAGATATAGAACATATTTAAACTTACATATAAGAGCATTGAAGTGGTCATTAACGAGACTTCTAAGCATCTAATCGGACATTATTAATAAGATTGAAAGCTATGTTAATTAACATTCAATAGACCAGAATTTAATTTCTGATGGCACATACAGTAAAATGGAGAGTTGGGGTGCTCTTTCCCATTCATATAGAGAAGAGAAAGTTGACTATCAGGACAGTTTCTATCTTGGGAGAGTTTATTGGGGTGAAGTGTTCAAAATAGTCAGTGTCTCAACTAGATGGAAATCATGTCCTCAGCTTCTCTCCCAGGCTTTAGAAATGTATATTTCAAACTTAGATATAGTTGACTATTAAATAGAAAGTATCTGTGCCAAAACTAATCTTAGTAGAATTCTAAACATTTTTACAAGAAGTATGGATTTCATTTTATTATCTAATCATGTAATATTTTTTGTCCACTCTTAACTCCTGAGACTTGTTCTTCGCACGCAAAATGTTCTGGTCTTTGACCTTACTACATTGGCCTGTGTTCAGAATCCTAGAGTATGTTGACATTCAGATAGGGAACCAACTTTGGTAGAATTTCATTTGGTTGTGCTTTACAGAAGAGTTGAAATGAATAGTGTTGTTTTTTTTTTTTTTAAATACACCCACTTCAACTTTGATATGGAGAAGGCAATGGCAACTCACTCCAAAACTCTTGCCTGGAGAGTCCCATGGACGGATAAGCCTGGTGGGCTACAGTCCATGGAATCTCGAAGAGTCGGACATGACTGAGCGCGTTCACTTTCACTTTCATGCACTGGAGAAGGAAATGGCAACCCACTCCAGTGTTCTTGCCTGGAGAATCCCAGGGACGGGAGAGCCTGGTGGGCTGCCGTCTATGCAGTCGCCCAGAGTTGGACACGATTGAAGCAATTTAGCAGCAGCAGCAGCAGCTTTGATATTGGTATCCAGCAACATGGTGCTTTTTTTGAGAGGAGAATGTGATGCTAACAAAATGCTTACTTTCTGGGGGCCTAGGCTGAGCTTGTTGGTCCAATGGTCAGCTTTAGAAATCTGTGGTTCTAGAAAAATATTATGTCAAGGTGGTACACTTTTGTATGGTCAAAAAGGATTTGTTATTTTAATCCTGTAAAATACAAGGAAGATCCTATTGAACTTTCTGTGTTTGTAACAAATAAACCTGTTCAAGAATAAACTCCGTATCAAGGTTCTGCAAGTATCCTAAGTAGCTATTTATACACTTCACTAATCTTTGTAATTGGCTTGTCTTTTACTGCTGTTAATTAGATGATGTAGTATTCCATTAATAAGAGTGACACACCTCAGCATTTTTACCTTTAATTATAGACCTCAGCAGACATTTACGTTATTGACAAAATCGCCTCAAATTGCCTGATGCACACATCTTTTTATTTTTAACAGAGCATATGTGTTTATTATTGAATCCCTTGCACCTAGCATTGCACCTGTTGTGATGTGCACATTGTGTGTTTGGAGCATATAGGTATACACCCATCCTTTTTGTCCTCTTTCAGCACCCTTACCCTTCTGAAGAACAGAAAAAGCAGTTGGCACAAGACACGGGACTCACCATCCTTCAAGTGAACAATTGGTAAGTAATTTGGCTTTGTGTTTACACACAATCTGCTTTCCCCTCTGGCAACCTGCAGCTCTTGTTTTGCATTAAGAAGACACACCCAGTTTTCCCTGGTGGCTTGTTGATCCAAAGGTGAGAACACAGGATGAGCCACAGCACTTGCTAGATTAGAAAGTTTTCTTTCTAGCACTTCTAGAAAAGAAAACACCGTATTGTTCTACACCTCCTTTATAAATTGACAAATTTTAGGCATAGTAAAAATAAGTGTTTAATTCATTTAGCTGTGGCTCTGTAAATGTCTCAGGTGTTTTTTTTTTTTTTTTTTTTTTTAATCTTTAAGGACGATCAATAGAAAAAGTAATATCCTTGTTTCTATGAAACAAGAAACTCCACTGTCACATCTGTTAGATTTTAAATTCGCTGAATAACTAAGCTCACTGAGAATTTGTTAGACAGTGCATTCCAGGATGGGCACTCCATCCCTCTTATCTCCCTATGGAAAAAAGAAAAAAAAAAGTGTTTCTACTTTGAAGCTATTCAAAACTTGATGTATCTCAGGGTTGTGTAATACTGTTTCTAAGTAAATGTGTAAATTCCTGATTTGGAAGAGAAGCTGAGATTATGTACCAAGGATAGCCAACAATATTCTGACTCAATGTATAGCAGTGTGGCAAACAGCCTTTGAGGAAGTATGACTTATTACCCTTTGTGATTGTGCTGAAAGCCAGGTCCATATAATCACCCAGAGCTAGTGTCGTATTTGAAGGGTATCGAAATCTGATCTCCTTTAAAACTAAGTGTATCTAATTAATTGTCCCAATATTTTTAGATTAGTGTTTATGATGGGGAAACCTTATCCTCTTTGAAGTAAAATCCAGAAAAGGCCCAAAGCCTGATTGGGGAAAAAGGAGAACTGAGAATGCCAGTCTGCAGACAGAAGTGTTTCTTTCTGTTCAATAAGTGTCAAAGATTAATATTACAGAATCTCTGATTACATGGCCTAATCCATTTTGGTGAATAAATTTGTTCTTGATGTCCATTGCACCTACATTAACAGACTCTTCTCTGTTAGAGAGCCTGGGAGCCTTTGGGAGAGATTTCAGATATATTAAGCCCCATTACAGAAAATGTAATTTCTGTCAATATAATCCCATGTATTCTTCAATTTAGTATTTTAGAGATAACAAGCTACTTACAATATATTTGCCTTTGGAGGATTAATTTACAAAGTGCACTATCTCCAAGACACAGACAGACCCATATAAGCATTGCTTGTAAGGGTTATCAATTTCAGTGACCTTATGGCGGCCTTGGGAGATCAATTTTTGCAGCCCTTTTAGTGAAGTGGATCAGGAACCAACAGAAGACATGCTGTACCTGAGCATGTTACTGGGAGTCTTGTGGCTGCTGCGGGTTTTTTGTTTGCCTCTTATACCTGCAGCTGTATCTTACTTTTCAACATTCTTGATACTGTATACTTGAACTCTGTCTTTCAAATTGTTCTGGACAGTATTATAGGGCAGACTATCCATTTTGCACACGTTCCTAAATTCCTACATATTTTAAAAGTTAAACTGATGAGGAGGCAATTTGAATACAATGGAGGCTGTACAAAGATTTATTTCTCTGGGAAATGATCCCCTTTGAGGGCCAAGGAGTGGCTGGGCCAGTTCTCATTAAGCAAGGCAATACACTACCCGTTCAGGTGAGCTATCACACACGCCATCTCTCTTCCTCTTCAGTGTTGCTAGAAAACTCTATCCACAAACATCGTTACCAGAGAACAGATTCCAATACAAGCTGCTTGTTACAGGTAGACAGCCTCCTGGGATATTTCCTCTGGGTGCTAGGGCAGGCAGACATTCCTGTGGCACAGAGCCGGGCACGGTTGTCTTTTCATAGAGTCTCAGCACAGTAGTCACAGTCAGATTTCCGCGGTTTTGCGATTGAGGGAAAAATAAGGACTTTAAAATTATCATACGTACCAGATAATAATTTTTCAACATAGATGCAGACTCTACCCTAAACTTCACTGTGATATTCAATTCTGCACAGGCACATAACTTGAAAATCCCTTTTCCTTATAACCTGGGATGTAAACCCAACTCTCTTCTCACCTGGCACCATGCAGTGTGCACGGGCTCTCTGCTTCTGTATGAAGTGAGAAGTGACCTCTGCTGGCACTTCATTGCTTCGCATTTGGCAGTTGTTTCAACTCTACAACAGCTTTGTGGTGGACCAAGGATCCTCAACCTCTGTTAAAAACCAAACCACACAGCAGCAAGTGAGAGGTGGGTGAGTGAGCCAAGCTGTTCATCTGTATTTCCAGCCGCTCCCCATCTCTCGCATTACCACCTGAGTTCCACCTCCTGTCATATCAGCAAAGGCATTAGATTCTCACAGGAGCTCAAACACAACTGTGCTTGAATCATCCTGAAACCACCCGCTGCTGACCGGTCCGTGGAAAATTGTCTTCCACCAAATGGGCCCCTGGTGACCAAAAGACTGAGGGCCACTGTGGTAGAGAAATTCCCCTCCAGTAGCTGAAAGTTGTAAGAGAAGTTGTTTCTTTTAAATTCGGTGAATAATGACATTCCCACGTTTGATTTGAATTTTTAACGGTGTATTACTTTTCATCCAAACCTTCTCCTTTTATGGAACGGATAACTGATTTCTTTTTCTCTGGACTTTGAGTTGCAAATATGAGGCAAAAATGGGGAAACCCAGATGGCACTCTGTTGAAACCCAAGATGCGAGAGAATCTTAAATGATGATGGCAGACTTGAAGATGAAAGAACACAACACTAAGTGGAGCTCATTTTTCTTTATCGTAGTAAAAAAATTACACAAAGTTTTTTTGAGAGCCTGTAAATACTTTTCCCGTATTGAACATCAAGCCCACGTTACCTCACTCTGGAAATAATAATTAAAAAAAAAAAACACTTCATAAGTATTTTAGCATTTCCCTTTCACTTCATTTAGGCACATTTAAAATTGTGTGTCTTCCTTTTTGGATTTTTTAAGACTTGTTAACACACAAGTACATTTTGTACAAACTATGAGTCACTGTTGAAGAGATGTAATAAGATGCTGAAGGGCAGGTTGGGTGTAGATCAGTCATAATTATTGGCAGCAACATAATGTATTGAAATACACAATATGAGTATGAAAAATATAAACTCCTGTTGAGTTGTTAGCTTGTCATAGAAACCCTGGCTGATGCAGCTTAAAGTTAGATTTTGACAGAAAAATGAGATGAGAAAAGTTTGATGCATTGTAATAATTCTTTCATTCCCTCTCTGAACTAATTTTACGCCTTTTTAATTGACATAAGTAATATATACTACCTGCCTTGGCTGACTAAGGATAAAGCAGATGGGATTTGGTGGGGAGAGGGGATCACAGGGAGAATTTAAATGTAAAACAACAAGACAGATTTGATTAAGAGAAAATTTGAATTAAAAGAAATAAGTTTTAACTTGTGTGTTTGGTCTATGTATCAGAGTACAAACAGGAGAAATCGTAAAATGGTTGGTACTAGCACTTTGTAGGAATTGGGCTCTGGGATGGAATGTGACATTTATTAGATGAGACATTGTAGCAAAAATCTATGCCAAGACATTTTTTGAGAATTGAGGCAATTATGCAAATAATTTGGGTAAAAATATTTTACCTAAATTATCCAACTATTTGAGGTAACCGCATGTTTTTTAAAAAAATCAACCTCCATAACTAATGGCCTAAACATTTCTATCTACTAGCATTCTATGGTAGACTTTGACTTAAAGCATAATAATTTTAAAAATATATTAATAATGTGTGCTATAAATGTGTGTGTCTTCTTCCTTTGCTCTCTCACTCCCAATTATGTTTTGAGCCAAAAATGATAAATAATAGCATTTGATGCCTTTGTCTTATTGTTTTTTCATTGTTGTCCTGGTTGCAATAAATACTTCAGTTATATCAGGGTAAAACTATTACTAATATGTTGACTGTCATTTAGGTGGAAACTTCTTAAATTTTTAGATTAGATGGTTATGTAGACCTTTTCATATGAAGGCAGAACTTTGAAGAAAACAAACACACATATGCACAATGTCAATACTGGGTTCTTTTCTCTCCTGAATACACCAACTTTATTCTTTTATATTGAAAATATGAGTGTAGAATGGTCAAATAAAGGCTCCCTTATATGTTTTCACAGCCATGTTGCAGACTTGGGAATTCCATATGATGAAAACTTGTGCCTGCAATTGTATCTTACTTGCAGCATGCCTCAGATGCCTCCTGCTTCAGCAGAGTTCTAGCCTAGAGTGTACTGAATAAATGTTACATTGCCTTTGTTTAGCCCTTCTCATCTGTGCACTTTCCCATTAAGGCCTAATGTTCCATGATTACTCTGTTGTCTCTCAGAGGGCAGTGGGTTTTAGGTGCAAAATACATAGTTAAAAGAAATACAGTGTTGATGTGGACAGAAGAATCCCTCTCCATCAATAGAGTGCCTAAGATTTCAGGGAACATGGGAACTCCAAGATGACACTTTACGGAACCATCATAGCTCTTCAAGTTCTCAGATTTAGTACACATACCAGATTTTCCTAGTTTTTTCATTTGTTGTCTTCAAAACTACAAAGCATTCAGGCATCACTTCCCATTGATTACCAGTGGCAGGGGAAGTATGTTATCTTTGGAGGTTTCAGCCATTGGTAGGTAAAAATGTAAACTTATTTTTCTAATAGGATCTCTCTTATTATAATAAATAGATTCAACTGTAAAAGGTCAAGTTTCTTTCTGAATTATGGTAATAATGTAGCAAATACTTTTAGAAGTAATCAAAGATTCTATAAATACAGGTACCTGTGTAGATGTAAATGTTAAAACATTCACAAATTATCCTTTCAACTTCTGAGATCTAAAAATCAATAGGGGGTCACAGGGTTTCATAGAATTGCTCTGCTTTTTCTTCCAACATAATTTAATAATACATTTTACAGATGTTGTTTAAACATTAGGCACAGATTGTTTTGTCAATAAAACTAAACAGAGGCATGACACAAAAGCAAGGAAAACAGATGTAAAAAGAAAAAAGAGAGCACCAAGCAAGGAGTGCTGGGTCATTTGTCTCCTATTCACTACAAAATGAGAGTGCAGAGTATACAGTGATTTTCCTTGCCTAGGAATCACCTAGGGATGGAACCACTTCACACGTAAGAGGTAATTTTATTAAGCAGGTGGCCTAACTTCTTCCCTTGAGAATTCAAGTGTAACCTACATTTAAGGTAGACTTCCTAACTGATCAATGGAGTAACAGGTGCAGTATTTTTAAAAGAAGGAGGAAGAGAAGGAAACACAAATAGAACAGCTCTCCAGCATCTCTTGGAATGGGTTGTTGTTCTCCAAGCCATGGTTAATTGCTATGCTTTTCACCTTGAGTGTCAATTCTAATAATATTACCTTTACAGGAGCTTACTCTGGGCTTAGATTAGAGCAATCAGTAATACTCACTAGATAAAATACTGTCTAGTTGCCCATGAGAAAATACTGAAATCAGTCAAAAAATGTATAGCTTGTATATTGCCTCAGACAGAGCTGGCAAGGCGCCAGGCAGGCAGGGTATTATTTAGGAAAGCTGAGCAAATAGCTCGCAGGGAAAAGAGCTGTGAATTTGAAACCTTCAGGTATTGTCATGTCAGAGAGTCTTAGGAGTTCAACGGAGATGCTGCTTTTGTCTGCAGATTTTAAAAAATTTCCAGCAAACAAGCCTCTTTGAAAATGACTCTGCAGTCTGTGAAATATACTTTGTTATAGGTTTTTTTCCTTAGTTTACTCAGAGGTTTCCCTCGCTGTGTTCAATCAGATGGCTAATACTAGGAAGAATGGAAACTCCTCACGAAAGGGTAGGTATTGGCCCACTGCACCACGTGGAAAAACCCTGCCCCCTCCACCAGACTAGGACCCTGAGTCTAGGTGAGAAGAGAAACAGGAAGGGGTGGATTGTAGGAAGATGGATTAGAAAGTCCAAACACTGTTTTGTGTATCTGCTCTTTCTCCTCCAGCTAACATTCAAAGCCAGTCTCAGCTTTTCAGGACAAGAGTGTGACGTCTGGAGCTTAGAGTTGGTATTGACCTGAGGATGCTTTCGGGACCACTTAGGGTTGGGGTTCAAGCAAGGCACAGAGAAGAGTGAGCTGGGAGACTGATTCCATCATGAACCCAGTGTTCCTCGACATCCCTTTCAAGGCAGTGAAACCAGTGGCTTGGTGCTTGACCTTGAACATGGTTTGGAGGTCAGTAGGGCTTGGTGCAAGTCCTAGTTAAGCAGGAACTCCTGGGGTGTCACCCAGCCAGCAGAGGGTGATTAACCATTGGGTCATTAACCATCAAGCACTGTTCTCGGAGCTGACTCCCTTGCAGAGAGTGTGGGAAATGGGCTGAGAGGCACCCTGGTCGAGGAGAAAAGTTCCAGCACCCACAGGTCTAAGGGTGGCTCAGAGGATAAAGAGTCTGCCTGCAATGCAGAAGACTTGGATTTGATCCCTGGGTCAGGAAGATGCCCGGTAGGAGGAAATGGCAACCCCTCCAGTGTTCTTGCCTGGAGAATTCCATGGATAGAGGAGCCTGGCAGGTTACAGTCCCTGGGGTCGCAAAAAGTCAGACATGACTGAGCAACTCACAGACAAGGGACAAATTCCCATGAAAGCCTCATGACAACACAGCATTTACATAGAGGGAATCAGGGAAGGGAATATGCAGGGGAAAGAACATTTGGAGTCCAAACATGTCATCTGCTGTCCCCACTCCTCACCAATTAGATGCATGTCCTTGATCAACTCCCTTTGTCTCCCTGGGCAACAGCTTCCTCTGCCTTAAATGGATGGGTAGGGCTGAGGAATCGGTGGGACTCTAAGCCTCTTCCAGCCCTAATATTCTAGATAGTGTAAAAAAGTGAACGGAAGCAAGGTGAATGTTCTGAAACTGATTTTTATTCCCGTTTTACATTAGAAGTGAAAAAAAAAAAAAAGAAAAAACCCACACAACAGGGCCTTTGATAAACAGACGAAAAGGATTATTCATTTAAAAGTTGTTACTTTTCTTCATCTTAAATAAGCAAATCTAGCCCTTAAAATAAAAACGAGATGAAATTAAACATTATCGCAAGACGTGGAAAACATGCGTGCTGTCACTTTTGGGTCCATAATAAAGATAAATCAGTTGTTTTTAGCAGTGCGCTCTGAGTCTGTGAAGGGCATGACAGATAATAGGCTTGGAATTTCTGAAGTTATTGTACAGTAAAATTTGTTTTTTCCTCAGGCATTCAATCTTTTTTCTCTAGTGATTTTGTACATGACAAACTTTTTAGTGGGTGCATTAATAATCTATAAGTAATGGGTTGTCAGGTGTCAGTTAGATAAGATTAAAAGACTGTTTAAGCATTATCCATTTGCTTCTTTGCATGAGTCTTATAGGTCAAGAGAAATAACTTTTTGAATTGTGGTTGTTTGCACATGCTGGTTTTTCCTCCCTCTCTCCCTCACTCCCTCTCTCTCTCTTTCTCTCCCTCTCTCTCTTTCTCTCGTTTGGCTCTGGTCCAGAAGTACTTGCAAGAACTGTATTACATTACATAAATCCTGCATGTAGGAGCAGATTCGAAACTCACACTGTGTGAATCAAGGGGACACATGTCTCCACTGACTTCTGTAAAGTTTTTAGTTTTGAAAATGTTACTCTTTCTCTTCTCAAAGGAAACTTTGTCAGGGGAAGCCTCCTCAGTAGAGGAACTGAAGCTCCCAGCCTGAGGAGTTTCCTAGCAAGTCAGGTTGAGGTCTATTCTTGTCAAATCTGTCTTAAGTGTGTTTACATATAGTTTGCCTTTCTGGTATTTTCTGCTTGCACAGACCTGATCTCCACCTATTTTGTGTCAACAGTTGCCGGGGCTGGTGTTGGGTGATTAACCATTGAGCACTGGGCCCCGGAGCTGTGCCCACAGAGAAGACCCCCTCTCCCCTTGTGCTTACATCACCCTCTGGCTTCAGGCTGCACCTACATGAAACAAACAGCATTTCTGAGTGGTTAAAGAGGCAGTCTGAAACAGTAAAAAATGGGGCAAATGTTGCCTTCTTGTTAAATAAGACAGTTTTCTCAAAAATGGAGAGGAGGCAGGGGTGCTGGGACGGAAGTGTTTCTGAGGGCAAATGTGGTCTTGGATCTGCATGGTTCTGATGGGCAAATGCCTGCAGTAGACACTACACTTTGTGTAGACACTTAGGGTGGTTTTTTTTTCTTTCTTTCTTTCTTTAATTTTTAAGGGGCAAGAGAATATAAAAAAAAAAAATCTAACAAAAACACGCCAACAGCATGGATGTTTGTAACTTTGGCAAGTACAGGACTGTCACACTCCATGCCTTCATGGTCTTTGGGTATTTTCCTCCTGATTTTATGTCCATTCTTATGAGGTCTTTAAGCCTGACCCATTAATGTGGGAAATAATGAACTCTGTTGGGCTCTAGACACCTGAACAATAACAAATAAGCAAAAATACCATAATCGGTTCCCATCTTTGAGAACTCCTTTTCCCTTTTACCCTCTTAACCAGTGTGGCTGAAGGACCTAATGCCTCGTAAAATTAGATCCTGTCACCGAAGAAGGAAAAAAGTACTTCCTTTTGCAAATACATTAACTCTTTCAGGCCCATGGGAATTATTGGTCTTGGATTCCAAATGTAACTTAGCTCAAAAATGTACTTCCTGTCATGGGAGATGTCTGGCATTCTATTGATTTGGTCACTATTTTTCAAGAATAATATATTGCCAAAGGATGGAATTAAATGCACCATGATTAAAAACAAATATCTTTAAGTTTCCAGTATGTTCTACTTTAGGATGCTGATTTGAATGTAAATGAATAGTTTTGAGGGTTGTTGTCTAGTTGAAGGGTTTTGCTGGCCTGTATCACTAGAACATCTGCTACGGTTGACTGTATTTGATCTCTAGTTTGAGTCAGAATTCATACGTACTTGGAAAGGGTAGGGAGGAGGAAATATTGTAAAGCTAATGGAAGGAATTGTGTGGATCCAAAGATGTCGGGTCTCAGCCCCCACGGCTGGTCACCTGGCAGGATTGTGTACAGAATGGACAGTGCGATGGGTTATGGCTAGGATTCCCATCCTCAAGGCCAAGTAGTGGCTGGAGGGAGTGGCCAGAAAAGACAGATCAGAATCATTCTGAGTGAATGTAGTATAAAAAAGCATCTTAAGAATTAACTTGATTTTTGTCATGCTATTTCTCCTGAAATAGTAAGTTAACAAAGAGATAGGAGATTTTTGAAGTTTATCAAAGGGAGCATGGATTAAAATTTTAGAAACACTGCAACAGAACCACAGAGTCCAAGTCTGGATGGGACTGTAGCATCCTTTGACAGATGAGGCTCAGGGCCTTGCGATGTTACATTCTTAATTAGAGGTGGGGAGGGGGCTGACTCCTGCTTCAGTGTCTCCTGCAGTCCACCATTATGTATTTTTCTTTTTAATTAGTTGATTTTTTTTTTTTTTTGGCTGTGTTGGGTCTTCGTTACTGTGCACAGCCTTTCTCTATTGCAGCCAGCAGAGAATACTCCTTAGTTTTGTATCGCAGCCTTCTCACTGTGGTAACTTCTCTTACTGCAGAGCGTGGACTCTAGGTACATGGGCTTCAGGAGTTGCAGCACATAGGTTCAGTAGTTGTGGCACAGGGCCCAGCTGTCCTGTGGCATGTGGGATCTTCCCAGATCAGGGATTGAACCAGTGTCCCCTGCATTGGCAGAAGGATTCTTTACCCCTGAGCCATGAGGGAAGTCCCATTATGTATTTTTAAGAGCTTTATTGAGATATAATTCACAAACTATGCAATTTACTCATTTAAAGTGGTTCAGTGGTTTTAAGTATAGTCACAGATATGTGCAATCATCCTCAGAGTCCATTTGAGAACAATTTCATCACCTCAAAAAGAAACCCTCTACCCCTCACCCTCCATACTTCCATCCCCAACTCTGTCACAGATCTACTTTCTGTCTCTATGGTGATTTAGTCACTAAATTGTGTCTGAGTCTTACGACCCCATGGACTGTAGACCACCAGACTCCTCTATCCATGGGTTGCCTATTCTGGACAGTTCATATAAATGTGATCATGATATCTCTGGTCTTTTATGACTGGTTTCCTTCACTTAGCATTATATTTTCAAGTTTCATTTACTTTGAAGCATATGCCATACTTTATTCCTGTTTATGACTGAATAATATTTCATCGTATGGATATACCACATTTTCTTTATTAGTTCATTCATTGATGGACATTTGGGTTGTTTCCATCTTTTGCTGGCCTAAGAATTTGTTTGTAAGCTTTTGTACCATTAGATACTTTTGAGAATCATAATGACAGTATCCTCAGCAAACTTCCATAAACATTCACCCATTTGATCATCACAGTTCCATCACCTAAATACTGCTATAATCTCAGAACCAGCAAGTGGCAGTTTTCCTACTCAGTTGTCATATGCTTTCCACTGGACACTGTTCTCACTCTTCCTGCCCTTGGCCAGTATTTTGACTGTGATAATTAGGAGCAGTGGTGTTCAAAGGAAAGGATGGCAGCTCAGAAGTGAAATGTACATTCTCTGAACTTTCCCCAGTGTGACTTTGATGACCATAAGCATTTTTCAAAGATTTGACAAGTTCCATGAGGAGGTCATTTTGTTGGCTTTATTGTCCTCATTTGAAAGATTTTGTCATGTCCCTCAATTGAGAGCTTTTGCCTTTTCAAGTGGATCTATTTACATATAAGGACCTACAGGTTACATATTGATATACAGTACATAAAGCTTAGGTTTCAAACGTTACTAATTGAAACAGAAGTTACAGTGAACATTCTAAGGAATAGACAGTAGGCCTCCATTCAGGTAAAACCTAATCTGTAACGAGGTGAAAAAAGAAATCAAGCTAAATTTTGATATACCTTCCCTTAGCATGAGTGGAGACTCATGCTAAGGGAAATTTAATTAGTGAAGGCTTGGAGTGTGGAGGCAAATAAAGGAGAGATTCTAGAGAAAGGAAAGAGCTGAAAGATTCTCCAGATTGGCACTAGGATTCTAGAATACCTTATGCATGCTTGGCTGGTCACTTAACACAAAAGAGTTTCAGTTCCAGTCATTCAGGGGAAATTCTATTTTGGGAAAAAAGTGAATATTTGATTACTAGGGTAACACATACACCCTGATTCCTTGGGACATTCACAGTTTATGCCTGGTGCCCAGCATAATTATCAGTAACTTTTCTTTACTCCTTTTTTTTGGGGGGGGGGGGGCTGTGCTGGATCTTCTTTGTGGTGTGTGGGCTCTAGAG
This sequence comes from Bos javanicus, assembly GCF_032452875.1. Classification (NCBI taxonomy): domain Eukaryota; kingdom Metazoa; phylum Chordata; class Mammalia; order Artiodactyla; family Bovidae; genus Bos; species Bos javanicus. The sequence continues at coordinate 64,818,730 of NC_083878.1, forward strand.
CATATGGACTTAGTAGGTGTGATGCTCTGATTTGGTTTGCCTTGAGTCATGTGGGATCTTAGGTCCCAAACCAGGGATCAAACCCATGTCCCCTGCATTGGAAGGCAGATTCTTAACCACTAGACCACCAAGGAAGTCCCTAATGTCCCTTTAGTCTTAAAAGTGTCCCAGCATAGATGATAAATGATCTGGTTATCCTACTTATAATGGAAATTGACAGAACATTAAGACTTGTTTAAATAACTGTGTACTTATTCTGTAATTAAGGGATGTTTAGTAAGATGCAATTTTATTGACTTTTGTGAATATGGGAAAATGAGAATTTATATGATTCAGCTTAAATAGACACATTTGTTATTTAAAGATATTATTGTACCTAATTTAGGTTTTTGTTAGTAAAAGAGGTTTTGCTGTATTATCCTAGATTATCCTATTGTTTATACATTGTGCTAATAATCACTCTAATTTCACATACTCTAAGTTAACCACTTTTAAAATATTTATTAGGTTAAACAAAATCAAATTTGGTAACTTGTCTGTCACTTGTAAGTAAATATTTTATAAATGCTATTTTGTTCCTTATGCTTTATATGGATACTTACAGTATGTATAACTACTGGATATTTCTTATGCTAAGTCTAGTGATACATCCCTATAATTCATTCCACTGGGTTTGGAGCCTAAGGTTTTAGTGATCTAGAAGACAGCAAAGGAAATAGAGATCCCCCCCTAAGGGAGCCACCCTTGCTTTGAATTCAGTTCAGATTAAAGGATTTAGCAAACTGAGCTGCTGCTTTTTTTTTTAGAGTGAAGAAAATCATTTTCCAATTTGCTTTCAAGGAAAACTTTCTGTAATATATAACCAAGTGATGATGTATTTGCAAGCTATTTCAACTTATAAAGTCCAAAATGATGCTTGGATTTTGTTTTTACTTTGCATTACAATTTTCAACTAATTAGCGACTTCTTTTTTTCACTAGTTGCTTGGAAGAAAATTTTATATGTGATTAACTTTCTCAACTTTCTTAGTTTCAGCTTTTTTTAAGAGTAGTTTGACAAATACACCTATCACTTCTAGAGAAGGGGAACCTTTTCAGACCTCTGATGGATGGGCTTATTGTGATTTGAACAAATTCCAATACTATGTTTCTAGAGTAGAAGGAGAGCAAAACACGTGCTTCCTTCTTCCCTCCCGTTCATTCACCTCCCCCAACCCCAGACGCACAGATGATGTATTGCAGTCCTGGAACTGTCGGATCCTGGAGGAGGTTGAGAAACTGGAAGACAGTGCCAAAAACATGATTTCATAAGGTTTGACTTGAGATTGAGTCAACTTTTTTGAGCGTCTAAAAATCATGTTTCATGAAATTTTACTTCACAAAGAAAGGGAGTGTGGAAGGCTTGGACCCTAAAGCCTGCCAGTTACGGATCATTAAATCCAATAAGTAAATGTAAATCTAAAATAGAGAATTCCAACAAAAGATTTTGAAGTGAAATTCTTGTTTAAAAGAACAGAGTGTTATGTGGGAGATAGCTGGAATTCATTCCCTGAAAGGTTTGTTTATAAAACAGGCTTTAAAGTTATTAGGAAATGCTGACTTAAAAAAAAAAAAAAGAGTCGTATATGTAGTTTTCTTTAAATGACTCTGATAAAGTTGAAAGAAATGCTTCATAAGAAAATTCATGGAAAAAGAAAGAACAAAATTCTGGAATTCAGCAACTACTTTCCAAGATGGTAACTTATATTAGAAGCTATTTTACAAGACTTAATTCTGCCCTTAAAAATATTTATAGCAATGAATATAAGTAAAATGAATTATATAGCAATTAAATATTATACTTGCATGTTGTTCACATTTAATTGAATAAAGAACAGTTCATGAAGAAATCACCAGTACTTAAGAAGGCATGGCATTAATTTTTATTATTAAATATATATGTAAGTATTCTTAAGTATACCTAAATATTAATCAAGATGATATAATTAATACTTTCTTTAATGGATAGTATAGGTATAGAAGGCATTTTTACTAACATATCCTGTTATTTAATGAAATTTTTTCTTAATAGTTAATAATTTTAGCTTCTTGAACAAAGAAGGGTACGTATTATAGAATGGCATTTCTCCATACTTAAATGGATACCTACCTTTCTGCTGGCTAGTCGCTTATACCTGATTGGCAAGAAGCTCTTTGGAGATGACTGAGAGTCATGTCGTTGTTTAGAAACCACAGTATTTTGTGAGAATTTTATTTTGATTTCCATGAATAAGCTGTGGCATGCTAAAATAACAAAAGACAGTCTCCCTTAATCATCAGTGAATAAGTAGGGTGGTAAGCACGGGGGAGTAGAATTGAGTAAAGGTGAAAATTATATTTTTGAGAGTAAGCAAGTAGTTTTTCCTTCCTTTTGTCAGTATTGTGGAGGACCAAAGGTGTAAGAGTATAGGAATAGGGCGAAGCCATGCAGGAAAATTGCCTGTGGAACTGGGCAAATAAACCTGGTGTTTGGGCCTAAAGGATGTCCACTATGATCTGGCCACCCCACCGGTTCGCACCAAGAGAAGACTACATTTAAGAATCCAGTTTTGTGGAAAGGAACCTGGTCAGGGAGTGGAGGATAAACCAATGGACAAAGGTCAACTTTAGAACGCGGTGCTACCAGATCTGGCTCGGAAAACTATTCACGTATCCAAAGATGAAGAATAAAGGAGATAGGTGGAATTAACAGAAGCGGGGAGAAAAAGTCCAATAATAAACAAACATCTGAGGGCAGAGACAAGAAAGAATAGAGCAAAACTTCCTGTATTTCTTTTTAGCATAACTCAGGGTTCATCTTCCATTCTCCTTGTCTGATTCCTATTTTTTAAAAAATGCAGATGGTAAAACTCAGTTTTTAGATGATCCCATGTCTCAGATATTTAAGACTTTTGCTCCCCTTTCAACTTCCTACTGGCCCCTTAATAGGACTTGAGTTCTAAACAAATAACTAGGTAAAAAGAAATACACCTCTGTTTATTTTGACATGGAATAAAGCTCTAAAGCCAATCCATTATCTTCCTTTCCTTTGTAAAACTTCTTGTTTTGAGAAAGGAGACCATTTGGTCACAGGAGGAAATTCTAATCCATGATTCCATGAAAAAAGGAAATTTAAGAATTCTTTCTCTAATTCAGTTTTCAACCACCTACAAGGTGTCCAGTTCTTAGTACTTCACAAAAGAAGACTGTTTTCAAAGCAAAACGGGATTTTTAAAAACATATACCTTGATGTTTGGAATGAAATGTGGAAATGCAAACAGGATGTTTCTCAACCTTAAAGAATACTTAACTAAAAGGATTACTTTGTAAAATGCCCAATCTGTGGCAAATTTGAGCATCATTCTATTGAGCCAAGGTGTGAAACTATTTTAATGAGTAAGAAAAGCAAACTGTCCTGTTATCGTATTCCTGACATTATATATCTGTGTTTTAAGGACTGTAATGCCTGGACATCAATATAAAATTCTAAAAGTTTCTTTTACATCTTTAAACAAATAAGCTTTTTAAAAATCACCTTATCAATATGGAAAATTCCAAAGATTGTGTGTATTTCATGGATATATTTCATCTTAAACTATTTTATGGGTATTGAAGAATGTATTTTTTATTGTACATTCAGATTGGAATTTTTGTCATCCTCTTCATTTCTCTTCAAAAACATTGTTTTTTCTTATGTTCAAGCTCTAATATGTATTTATGTATTCATACATATGAGTTTAAAATAACTATTTTACTAATGTTTCTTAAAATGACAGTGTTTTAGAAGGGAATATGTTCATGTGAGTTTACATAAAACCCAAAGATCTTTTTTTGGTTCTTAGTGTTTAGAAGATTCTTGATAATTTAGAATATTCCACAATGGAAAGTAAAGCATTCTGTCACAAAAGCAGGGAGGATGAGACACAAGGTCAAAGGGCATTTTGGAAACAAACAGCTGGACCAGTTTATTTAAACAGATACAGGGATGGGGGAACTGACCTCTGTTTGACTTATAGTGGGAGGAGCAAGTATGTCATTTTATTACTTTGCCCAGAAGGAAAATGTTTTCTTATCTGAATTCAACACAAGCCATCTAAACACATGACCTTGCTGTATATAGCTAATTCCAAAGAGAGTACATATAAGACATTCAAAGAAAATCATAAAATACACTGAATAGAGTCTAATGTTGGAATGGTTTTAGAATTGAAAAGGTGGTATTGTTGTTAAAAATAAAATATTTTGCTATTTATTCAGTTATTTTCAGATAAAGATGTCTACCATGACCCCAGATAATACTATGTATTTCATATAAGTATAGGAATTATAATTCAGTAGCATTCTGAGAGTTTACTATGTCCTACATGTACTGATAATGTCCATCATATTGAAACAAATATTGTTTTTAATTAAAGTTTACAAAAGTGAGGACTTCCAAGTATACCTACTAATGTGGTCAAGAAGTTTGGATAAAATGCTGTGTCCTTAGGTTTTCAAGGTTTTAAAATTTTTAGTTAATGAAAGGATTCCCACCTATATACCTACATATCCTTTAGGTAGCCCACATCTGTGTTGTGAATAACAACAAATGGTTATTGCCACCCAAAGAGAAGCAACTAGCATCCTGTACCTGGGGGCCCTAACTAAGAGGCTGGGGTGAGATGTTTGCTCTCTCCACGGGGACCTGAGCAGGCCTGAAGTCGCTGCATTTAGTGTTGCTCGCAGAGGCATGCAGAGAGACTCAGCATTTTGAGCAGAGAGTGGCCCAAGGGGTGAGTGGACTCAAAATCCTAGAACTCACATTCTGGAAGGAACTTGTTAGGAATCACGGATGTTTAACCTAGGGAGAAGAGGGGAGACCTATGGGGCACAGTGGCTATAGTTCTAATGTTTGAAAGGCTATCTGAAGAAGTGAGATTAGAATTGTTTAAATTACCCCCAAGAAGTTGTCCTGGTGAAAGGATTTTAGATCAGGTAAGACAGAACCTTCTAACAGTTATTGTGTCTGTAGAGGAAGTGGGCTCTCGGTTAAGGTGACCAGTGCTGTATTAGAAATAGTCCAGCACCCAGAGAACAGATTTGTGGTTGCCAAGGAAAGGGGTGGGGGTGGGGAAGTGGGAAAGGGATGAACTGGGAGTCTGGGGTTAGCATATGTAAACTAGCATATATAGAATAGATAACCAACAAGGTCCTACTGTGTAGCTCAGGGAACCATTTTCAATATCCTGTGATAAACCATAAATGGAAAAGAATATGAAACAGAATGGGTATATGTGTATAACCGAGTCACTTTTCTGTGCAGCAGAAATTAATGCAACATTGTAAACCAACTATACTTGAATAAAAGAAAAAAAAAGTCTAGCAGAGGCTACCCATCAACCTGGTAGGGATATCAGAGAGAGGGGATTCGTGTTAGTGACCAAGCTAGGTGATGATCAAACCTGATAGGTGGCTTTTCCGGCCCCATGGGTTAACTGTCATGGATTCAGACCTGAGATGGTTATCATGAACTGGTCTTTGGAAATCTGAATGTATGAGTTTGAAGGAGGCAAGCTTTGGAATATAGATAACCCAATTTGCTGAGTCTTCTTAGGCATAGCTTTTTTTTTTTTTTTTGGTCTTTATACACAAGTAGTACAGTCATCAAAATCCCAAAGTCTCCAAAATGTTGTCATTCTTATTCCTGGACTCAACAGTGAGGTTGTCGCCAGTGGTGACTGGCTCAAAATCAGCTCATGTTTAGATATCTAGTCCAGAATATTCTAGATGGGTGGCACAGTAGTGGCCATGCTCTGGTCAGGACATTGTGGTGGTGAGAGGGGTATGCTTGCTACCGTTTGCCAAATTATTAACATCTCTTGGGTTACATGTAACCTCAAATAAGTCACTTAATTTCTCGGAGCCTTGGCTTCTCATCTGTTAAAAAAGACTCTCCTTATTTTTAGATAAGTAATATATATCCATAAAATATTATGTTTTTAAAAGAACTTGAAAAAAGTTATCAGAGTTCCTTTTAAGAGAATGCAGATTTTGAATAATACCATAGATAAAGAGGCATTTTTGCTCTCTTACCTATGTTAGTTACTATGAAAATTACTCTTGGTATATGCAGAATATTAATATTAAATAATTTTCTGATTGGTCATGCAGTGAAGACAGCTAATGAAAAAGCAGATTTTTTTTTCATTTTAATTGGTTATTTCACATGGTGTTTGTGCTACACCTGTGCTTATAATGAGAATTGAGAATTAATCTAACCTTCTGCTCACATGATTCCAATTTTCATGGTTTATACAAGATAATGATAACCTGATTTGCAACACAATTTGTTGTAGATCTGTGTTTTAAATATTTTTATTAGAAGTTTGGAGACTTCATATATGAGAACCAATTTAATATATGTTGTCAATAAGAGTTAACACTAACCAATATCTTTTTAGTTAGATTCCAGTTTCATTCGTTATTTTAATTACTTCTAAGATAAAGAACATAAGGATATAAGAAAGTTTAGAATCTTAAAATGTCATGAAGTATGCATTTTTTAATTTAAAAAACCTATGCCTGCCTGTTTGAAAGTGAAAGTGAAAAGTGAAAGTTGCTTGGTTGTGTCCAACTCTTTGGGACCCCGTGGACTATACAGTCCATGGAATTCTCCAGGCCAGAATACTGGAGTTGGGTAGCCTTTTCCTTCTCCAGGGGATCTTCCCAACCCAGGGATCGAACCCAGGTCTCCCACATTGCAGGTGGATTATTTACCAGCTGAGCCACAAAGGAAGCCTGTCTGTTTAATGGCTTGTATTTCAGGAACTGTTTTCCTTCCTGAAGTTGGCAGACTTACCAATTAGGATTCATGCTGGAATGGAGGTCCTAAGTTTGTGGCAGCACAACATACCATGTGGGCTCTTGGTTCCCCAACCAGGAATCAAACTCACATCCCCTGCATTGGAAGTGCAGAGTCTTAACCACTGGACTGCCAGGGAAGTCCCTAGACTGTGGGTCCTTTAATTATTAACAGTACAGTATTAAAATCTTCATTGTATTTTTTTATGTGGTACTCATGTTGGATATGAACTTCCCAGGTAGCTCAGTGGTAAAGAATCTGCCTGCAATACAGGAGACGTGCATTCAGTCCTTGGGTCAGGAAGATCCCCTGGAGAAGGAAATGGCAACCCACTTCAGTATTCTTGCCTGGAAATCCCATGGATAGAGGAGCCTGGGTGGGCTACAGTCCATGAGGCCTCAAAGAGTTGGACATGACTTAGCAACTGAGTACGCACACATGTTTGATATACTCAAATCTGAGTTGAGAACTAAAAGCAATGTACTATTTCAGAATCGAATATGTCCGATTCATTTTATGTATTTGATGTGAAATGCTTAGTATTACAGGGTGCAAAAACCTCTTAAGAGAGAAATTTCATGAGCATAGTGTTGGACTATGTTAAAGCTTTCAGTGACTAGCCACTTTTTTAGGGGCTACAAAAATTGTTAAAATTTTCAGTGACTAGCCACTTTTTTAGGGGCTACAAAAATTGTAAAAAGAAATCTTATTAAGACACTTAAGTGTCTTCAAGATTTTTTATTATACATGTTCAGGAGTAGCTGGAGAAAGCAGTGTTTAAGTTCAATTACTGTATAGCCATGACCTTGCCTTGACCTCAGACTTGGCATGAGGAGTGCGCGCATGCGTGTGTGCGTGTGTGCACGTGCGCGCGCGCACACACACACACACACACACACACACACACACATACACAAAGCCACCCTAAGAATTCTCTACCAGGAATGAATTTCTCTGAAGTCCCCAGCAGTGTAAGTTAGTGGTGATAAACTCCAGACATTTTTTCATTTGATGGTGTGCTGCCATCCTGGTTCATTATCTTAATAGTGGGCATTAAAATAGAATTAGGTTTGCAAGAGGTAGGGAAGGTTTTGATAAAAACTGTAAAAAAGAAGTCAGAGAACAGAAGATTGAAATGTCACTAATTAGGAGAGGGAACAGATGCCCTTATGACCATCTCTCTCACAACACCAAATTTCCCCTCTTGCAGTTGAAAAGAATGGTAGCCAGTATTGTTTCCTGAAAACTCTGCTAATTCCCCTATGAAAAGATGAAATGGAAGTGTCCAAC